>NW_019525521.1:235735-338582 GCF_002814215.2 Seriola lalandi dorsalis | reverse complement strand
CATCAGCCACTTCATGTCTATAGATTGATTTAGTATATTTTCAAATGAAATGTCCATGTGTATTAAAAGTATAGTAAAAGTTTTTTTTGTTTCAATAATAAAAGAGAATAAATAAAAATTCAAATACTTACAGAAACTGAACAGTTGAATAGATAAGAAACATGTATTTGCAGTGTGATATGTAACATATGATATATAATATATGATATGTTATATATAATATATGATGTGTGATATATAATATATGATGTGTGATATGTGATGTGTGATATATAATATATGATATGTGATATGTGATGTGTGATATATAATATATGATATGTGATATGTGATGTGTGATATATAATATATGATATGTGATATGTGATGTGTGATATATAATATATGATATGTGATATGTGATGTGTGATATATAATATATGATATGTGATATGTGATGTGTGATATATAATATATGATATGTGATATGTGATGTGTGATATGTGATATGTGATGTGTCGTGGTTGTCGTACTTCAGGCTGCTCATCAGGAGAGAACACCTGCTGGAGGGAACCTTCAACCAGGTGATGGCGTACTCCCGCAAAGAACTGCAGAGGAACAAACTCTACGTCACCTTCCTGGGGGAGGAGGGGTGAGACACATACACACACACACAAACACACACACACACACACTCATGGGCAGTGAGGTAACACAGCTGACTGTTCTAGTCTCGCCAGCGAGATTGTTTTCATCATGTTGCAAAGGATGTGAAATAAACTGTGACAGAGGTGTAAATACACACACACACTGTACAGACGTGAACACACACACACACACACACACACACACACAACCATATACATGAACTAAGATGCACAGGAGGAAATCAGTTAATTAGATGTCCTCCATTTAATCCAGAAGCATTTCTAATTGAGAATAACCCGGCACATGCTACACAACTAACTAAAGACTAAAAGCTATCAGCTACACCAAACACCAGTGTGACACAGTAACTGCACAGCCATGTAACCACAGTTACAACAGTTCAAACTGTACCAACCCTAAAGTTTGTCGTTCAGAAGAAAGACGTTTTCACCAGACTTTACCTCCATATAGACAGAGCAGCTTTTTTTAACAGTGCTCCAAACCGTCCACACTCATTTTACCAAAGTTAAATCGCTTTTACCATCTCAGCTGATAAAGAACACGTCCACATTAGTGTCGCCCACCTGACTCTACATAACCACCAGTCAGGCTTCTAATATAAATGTAAAGATGTTCTTAAATGCACATCACACAATGTCTGGTCTTCCATTACCATCATGCATGACTTGAATAGGTGTAAAAGTGTTTCAGATTTTGTGTGTCAGTGAGGTGGAGTATTGAGATCATCGTACAGACCTGACCCCCCACCCCAGTGTTGTGTTACCTTGTCTGTTGTTGTGTATTCTGTTTTTATGTCAAAATAAAAATGTTCTTGATGTGAGGTAAAAACCTTTTAAACATTATTGAATGTCAGCGGACTCAGGAATAGATTCAAGTGTATATTGTCCTTCTTGTTGGAGGTGGATAATTAGACCTGATCTATTTTTTAAATGGGCCAAAAGGAGTTTGTAATATCAGTTTAACTGTCCAAATATACCATGAACCAGAAGTGTTAAAGTGTTCCTGTCGTCTCCTCAGGTTGGATTACAGCGGCCCGTCCAGAGAGTTCTTCTTCCTCTTGTCTCAGGAGCTCTTTAACCCGTACTACGGCCTGTTCGAATACTCGGCCAACGACACGTACACCGTTCAAATCAGCCCCATGTCGGCGTTCGTAGAGAACCATCTGGAATGGTGAGCTGCCCAGTACGCACACACACACACACACACACACACACACACACACACACACACACACACTATGGTGTAAAGTCTATATTGTGTGTTTATGATTAAGGTTTCACGTCTGTTGATGAGATGAGACTTTCTGAATGTACCAAGACTTTGTTTTCCCATGGTGCTTGAATACATGATGCATCACTGAACAGGCCCATGGAGGCGGTTCCCAGAGGTCTCTGACCATGAGGTCCTCAGTCTCTGCTCACCTGAGGGGGAGACCCCTGGTGGTGAGAGGGGGTGAATGTCAAATGCTAAATGTCAGGACTTCCTGGTGGTGTAGTGAGTGAGATCCACGCCATGTAGATACAACACAATAAACCCACTTAGAGTATGTTACAGTCACCACGTTTCTCATATGTATATTCACTTGCAGGCTGTTCAAAAAGACAAAAATGCCAAAGTAATATAAAAAAATTTATCTTTAAAAAATGTGAAAGTGCTTCTGGAACAATATTCACAATTTTTCCAATTATCAGAATCATTATTTTGTCTGTTCTGATCACTAATTGAACCAGCAAATTAAAAGTGCTCCTCTGGCTCTGGTGCAGCCACCTGTCTCTGAAAGATTTGTGGAGGTTACTTCCTGTAGTCTGGCTCAGAGTTCCGTCTGCAGCATCATCTGATTGGTTGTAGGTCACAGGTGAATATCCAATCAACCGTCCTCTCTGTTTTTATCTATTCACCGAATTTTGACACGGAAAGTCCAGTTTATCTGCTAATGTTTATGGACTCTAAATATGAGTTATTGGTCTCCATGGTTACTATCTTAGGGATCTTATTGAGTGTGTGACATCATGAAAGATGAGTCTGCTTTTTGAAGTTTTTAATTATTACTGTGCAAGCTGGAATATTTATTATGTGATATACATATGACAGATGATGAAGCTGTGGCTGCAGATTTTAAAAATGCTGCGTTGTTTTTGAGGGTCGATTGTTGTATGTGTTTTATTGGACAGACTGATGGAATATGACTTTGATGTGACCGTGTGTGTGTGTGTGTGTGTGTGTGTGTGTGTGTCCAGGTTCCGGTTCAGCGGTCGTATCCTGGGCCTGGCTTTGATTCATCAGTACCTGCTGGATGCTTTCTTCACCAGACCGTTCTACAAGGCCCTGCTCAGACTGTCAGTACACACACACACACACACACACACACACACACACACACACACACACACCACACACACACACACACACCACAATATTTATGAACTGTCATTTACTTCCTCACAGCAATAGATGAAAATGTTTGAATTCTAAACAGCCAAATGTGACTACGAGCAGGTAGATGTTTGTTTTTCTGTACACAGACTCACACAAAGAGGTGAATTTAAAATTCTAAATGTAAAATTTAATCCTCCATAAAACTTGTTATGTAGCTCTCAGCTGGAGAAAATACTTACTGAAAGTTAAAATAATTAAAACTGATGGTATTGTGAAAGACAGTCCCGTGTTTCTATGTTGAAGAAATTTTCACAATATCTTTAAATCTTCACTAATCTATTTAGGTCCGTTAGTGTTTCTCCTCCAGCCTGAAGTGTGTCAACTTTGTAACTTTGTTAAGAAAAGTGGTATATAAATAAAGTTTATCATTGTTCACTCAGGTTGAATCAGCTGTTCACCATGAAATCATTTTGCTAAAACACCTAGATTCCACTGCGGACCAGTGTATATACAACAGTGGGTTGTGTGTGTGTGTGTGTGTGTGTGTGTGTGTGTGTGTGTGTGTGTGTGTGTGTGTGTGTCCTACAGGCCGACAGACCTGTCTGACCTGGAGTATCTGGACGAGGAGTTCCACCAGTCGCTGCAGTGGATGAAAGACAACGACATCACCGACATCCTGGACCTCACCTTCACCGTCAACGAGGAAGTCTTTGGCCAGGTGACATCATCAGCTACACGCCTGCAGTCTGACCCGTGTGTGTGCAGATCTCTAAACTCGCCTGTTAACTAGACCCCCTCCTGTGTTGCTAGGTGACGGAGCGGGAGTTGAAGTCGGGTGGTTCCAACCTGCAGGTGACTGAGAAGAACAAGAAGGATTACATCGAGCGAATGGCCAAGTGGCGGGTGGAGAGAGGGGTGGTGCAGCAGACGGAGGCTCTGGTCCGAGGCTTCTACGAGGTAAACGATTAATTAATTCATTCATTTATTGATAAGGTCATAGGTCGAGTGTAGCAGCTGCAGGAAGTGATATTTTAACAAAATAAGATTCACTCAGAACTGTGAAGTATTTTATTTTTACACCTGAATAAAACCACACGCAGCTGAAACTTACCTGTCTTTGCCCCGCCCCCTCCAGGTGGTGGACTCCAGGCTGGTGTCCGTGTTCGATGCTCGGGAGCTGGAGCTGGTGATCGCTGGGACAGTGGAGATCGACCTCGGTGACTGGAGGAGCAACACCGAGTACAGAGGAGGTGTGTGTGTGTGTGTGTGTGTGTGTGTGTGTGTGTGTGTGTGTGTGTGTGTGGGTGTGTATAGTCATAATACAGACCTCTTTGATTTAGAATCTGAATCAGAATGATTATCTAGTTGATTCCCAAGCAGGTTTTCAACATACTAGGAATTTGCTTTGGTGTTTTGGTGCATGACAATAAACATTGTAAGAAGATAAGAAATATTAACAAAGATGAAACAAACAAGTACTGCAGGTCAGATATCTTAGATATAAAATTTACAATAAGATAAAATATTTACAATAAAAATGCAAAGAAATATTATACAAAAATATAAATAAAAACAATACAAATATGTATGGGGACATTTAACATCCACATTTTGGGAATTCAGTAACACTCTCTGAACAGTATGTTAGATCTGAATCTGGAGTCAACTAGCAGCCAGTTAGCGTAGCTTAGCATAAATCTTATAGAAGTCTTCATGCTGAGCTTCACTCTGCAGGTGTGTGATTGATATGAATCTTCTCATCTCAAAGAAAATTATATATTTCCCAAAATGTCAGAAATGAGGAAAAAAGTCACTTCATCATGTTGAGACTTTCTTTCTGCTCTAATAAAAACCCCAAAAGCTCCAGTCCAGTCAGTTCCAGTGTTGTGAACAAACCTTCACAGTCCTGGATCCTGATTGGTCAACAACAACAGCTTCTTTTTAATTCAAACCAGTAAAAGTCTGAATTAAGATTTTCCAGTTTAGAGACGGAAGCTTCTATGGTTATAACGAATAACAGTGTGTTTATATGTGTCTGTGTAAAGCCTGAGCTAACCCCCTGTCTCCCACTGGCTAGGTTACCATGACGGCCACATAGTGATGCGTTGGTTCTGGGCCGCCGTGGAGCGCTTCAACAACGAGCAGCGTCTCCGCCTGCTGCAGTTTGTCACGGGGACGTCCAGCGTTCCCTACGAAGGCTTCGCCGCCCTGCGAGGCTCCAACGGCCTCCGACGCTTCTGCATCGAGAAGTGGGGCAAAGTCACATCACTACCCAGGTATCTGAGCGTGTTTCCTGTGACGCCGCGTTCACAGTCTTCTAGCTTCCCTCATCATCATGAACAGAGAGGTTTGGACTGCAGCTGTGTCACTGAGCTTGTTCCTTTGACTCAGACGTACAAGGTGACTGATGAAGTAAAACTGCGGCTCACCTCCAAACTCTTTACAAGCGCCCTGACATCGCCCTCATCCGTTCACAACAATGCACCAGCTCAGCAGAAGAGCTATTTTAGTATTTTCCCTCCTCTGCAGTCTGAGTGGATGTGATACTGTACAAGGTTCGTTCCTCTGACCTCGCAGTGGGACATTAATTTGGTAAACAGCAGCCAAAAAGTGAGCGCGCTCAGCAGAAACACAGAGCAGCGATCAGGTTTCCGTGCAGAGCAGGGACGAGAGCCAGAGTCTGAACCACCACAGCGAACCGTAGTACTCTGCTCACAATACGAGGTGTGGAGATGGTGTTTGGTCCTGTGTGTGTTTGTGTCGACGCAGCTGAGGAGGCATTCAGTCAAAGCTCAGTTAAAAATTCATTAGCAACAAACCTTAAAACAAAAGCAGCTCAGTTCAGTAGATGCAGTTGCCTGGTCTTGTGTCACGAGTAGCTTATGGTGGCTAATGTTAGCATGGATGTTGTACGCCCGTGCTAGTGCTACACTGCATTTTAGCATTTAGCATCGAGGCTACACAGGCTTTCTGTAAATCATTCTCAAAGGATCCCAGGTCTGTTTGTCGTCTTAAGTTGTTGCCAGACACAGTCTTGATGTAAACAGGTCAAATATCAGTTTATAAATGTTCAGGGATCCAGTTGTTTTGGTTTCCATATCTATGTGTCTGCGTTTGAGTGTACGTGCAGAATAGATGGGTTGAATGAGAAAACTGATACAACTCTCATGTCTACAAGGTTAAATACAAAGTTGGAGCCAGAAGCCAGTTAGCTTAGCTTAGCATAAAGGCAGTACAACTGAAGAGTATAAATGTCATCTTTAGAGTGGTTTATGTGCTGGACTGTTTCTTTGTCACATATAATCCATAAAAGAACAAAGTTTTTATACTTATAGTTTTTGTACGAATTCAACCAATGAGATGCTGTTTACCTTTAGACAGAGCCAAGTGTGCTGTTTGGTCCTGGTGGTGTCGATCTTCTCATCTAACTGTCGGCAAGATTGCAACGAAGTGTATCTTCCTAAATGTCAAACTGTTTCTTTAAGTGTCTTTTCATGACATCAGAGATTTTAATTGTAAGGATACAATAAAAGCAACTTTAAATGAAATGTTGGTGTATAAACTAAAATGTGGCGCTGACATGAGGAATTCATCTTAAATTCCAGCTGCTTATACCAAAGTTTTGAAGGAACCAGTTTGCATAAATACAAATTTAAAAAATGTAAATGTTTGCACCTGAAAGAGAGACATGTCTAACAGCTCTACCTGTCTCTCTCTCAGGGCTCATACCTGCTTTAACCGCCTGGACCTGCCTCCATACCCTTCATACACCATGCTGTATGAGAAACTGCTGATCGCCGTGGAGGAAACCAGCACATTTGGCCTGGAGTGAGACGGATCACCGCTGCATCCCTCTCAGTGAAACGGTGGCTGGGCCGAAACGCAAAAGGAAAGGAAAAAAAAAAGAACAGCTCTTGTGAGCTCCTGACGTCGCAAAGAAACCTGGATTCTACTCGGCAACGTTTCTGGTCACGTGGACAAACTGTATGTACGTGACCACGTGGGGAAGTTCATGACAGCACCCGGCACTTAGTGCACCACAGCAGGACAGCAGTTATTTTTATATTAATTATCAAGACTGGAGACGATGAAACACTAGACTGGCTTTTTAAAAAAAAGATTAAAATTATATATATGGTATGAACATACCTGAAGAAAGGGTATGTAAGATGGAAACAAGATCATTTATAGTTGCATGCACCAAAATGCATCATCCATCCAATAATAAAAAAACCTATGGTCATAAAAATCCTTACAAAAACTAACAGTAACAGATTAATAGAAATGTACAGAAAGAGCACCGAAAACAAGAAGATCTAAGACGTTAGTATGACAATGAAATACTTGAGAAATTTATCCTCAAAATTTGAATCAACAGAAAAGATTTAAGTAATAAAGTTATAAATTATAAAACCTATAGTGTGATTATATAGAGTAACAACAAAGATAAGAGAAGCTCTAACAGAAGCAGGTTTGACACATCCAAATGTTGACTTATCTTTTCTGTGAATTCAAACTTGAACACTAACAATCCTGCACACAGATTCTCAGGTGGTTTACTGCTCGTATACGTTCAGATGAATCTATAAATGTGGCTTTAAAGAATTGGTTCAAAGTATATTATGCAAATTAAAAAACCACTCGTCGGATGGACGTTAGGTCTCGTAGCCCAGATGCTAAAGGAACAATCATGTCTGGTTTTTCATCTGGAGAGCCGACAAGGATCATTATGTATTTTACCTGGACGTTGGCGGGCCGACAGGATCCCGCCTTAGGGGCTGAGACTGGGATGTGAAGAAATGCAGTGCTTCAAGCTTCAAGGCCTTAGGGGTGATGAGTAGACCCTTACAATCAAATCTAAAATTAGAGCCAGTGTCAAAACACACGACAAAAATAAATCAGAGCCGCAGAAGTCATAGAAACAGGTTTTTCAGACCACTTGGCATCTGGATTTAAATTGAAGAAATGAATCCTGCACAAGATCAGATGGATGGAGGTCAGATATTAGATACATCTGCAGAGAGTCAAGCCCAAAAGTGAGAAACTGATTATGATAAGGTGACGCAAATGATTTACTGATAAGACCAGGACCACTGAAGGGACGTGTCCATGTCAATAACAGTTAAGCCATCTGTAAACAGCTTCTGTTATCCTCTCGGTTAACTATAGCAATTCAGAGTCAATAATTGGAGCTCCTCAGTGACGAGCAGAGGCGCCAGAGAAGTGCTGAAAGTCAGAATGTGCTGAGAAAAAGGAGGAAGCTGAGGGAAGAGTAACACATGACTCCTTCATACACACCTGACCTTTAGTCTAATTCAGATCCAGTCCACTGACAGCAAATGGGTCTAATGGGTATTTACAGACTCTGCAACCACTACAGTACTTAATCCAGTCCTGAAACTCGAGACGTATCGGTATCGTTCAGGAACAGCTAGATCTCTCCGAGGCAGGCAGCACCTGGACACAAACGGCTCATCAACAGTCCCTCCAAACCTTCTTGCTCTGCGAGGCTTTCAAAAGCAGAGACGATGATGTCATGTATCAAAGTAGCCATCAATACCAACACAAGGGCTTCTGGGATTCCCTCTGTGGAGACCAAGCAAGCAGGTAGTTCACGAGTCTTTGGCGACAAAGAAGTGGGCGCTCCAGCTGTGTAAAAGGGGCGGGGCTGGAGTGTCAGCGTCTCTGGTCCTGCTGTTTGAATGGGAGCATCTTCTCTTATTCAAGTCTTCCACTGATGAACTTCTTCTCTCTGTCTGTGAACCATCACCTTAGCGTTGCTCTGTGCACGGAGCCGGTTCTCCAGTATCTGAACCTTTACTGTTTCAAACAACGTGACTGGTGCAAAGCAGCATCGTGGGTCTTCAAGGGCTTCATCAGACCGGGGTCCTGAACCGATCCGGCCCTGCTGCATGAACTTGTGATGTGGACAGAGGCCCTTGGATGAACCACTGTAACATATGCAATAGTTAAGACCTTAACTTAAATCTGTCCCTCAGTCTGCCATGTTCTCTCCCACAGTGACTGACTGCAGCGTTCCCTCAGCGTTCCCGACCCTTGTCTACATCTCTAGTCCAGTAATGAAACTGTGCCTCAGTTACTTACTGCCTCATACGTGGCCTGTGGTTTTTGTGGGGCTTGGTGATTCGTATTTGAGCCTCACATGAGAGTTCAGATATTTGCATCGGTTCTTTTTGCATGTTCTGCTCGTGTGGACGTGAGTTTCCTGTCACACAAGTCTGGTTTACTGGAAACTCTGATACCCAACTCACACTCAGCCGCCTCATGCGTCTTCATGGGCACATCTGCTGTCTAATTTTAAAAAAAGCCAAGTGCAACTGCAACCAGAAGTCTGACACATTTTAGCCAGAAAAGGTGTAAAAGCTTTCATCTCTCAAAACATTATTTTTACTCCTTTCAATGTAACGATGCAGTTTGTCTTTGCAAACATTGAATGAGCTGTAAGATTAAAGGGAAACTCCAATGGTTTCACACAGCGTGTTTCCAGGTGTTGCAAATATGAAATAAGTTGTATAAAGCCTTTTGTATCTCCAGACGGAGCTGTGGAAGTCTGACTTAAGTCCTACGAGTTTTAGAATGAAAACAATCAGAGGGCGTGGAGTTAGAAGTGAGCTTGAGGCTAAAGGCTCCAGGCTACATTAGCCTCTATTAGCATTACAGACAGTTACAAGGTAAAAACAAACAAAAAGAACGAAAAATGTGGGGAATAAAAAAGACGATATCTCTGGTCCTGCTTATTTGTTGTCTGTTCACGCGACTCGTCCACATGTCTGTGTTTTAAACTACCTAGCTAAACCATTTTTAGCTAAAGTTATAGCTGTCCTGGAGCGGGTTGCACCAGCTGTTCGTAGATGTTCAAACTTAGAGCAAGTGTTCACAAAGTCCGTGACTGAAATAAAACTGATTCCACCACATGAACTAGCTCCTACGTAGCCATTAGCGTACATCTGCTAACTGTCAGGTGTAACAGTTGTAGTTATCTGAACCAAATGATTAGCTAATATCTGAGCCATTTAGAGTGAAAGGTGAAACTTGACAACCTGAAACTTGATAAATGCTGTTTTATAATGTCATGCCTGACGATTTTAAATTGCATTTCACAAAAATAACACAATATACCTCAACTTACAAAGCATTTTACTAAAATTAGTAGATAATGTAAGTTAGGTTAGCACTCACTATAAAATGTACCCTGGAACAGAGAGAAGCAGAAAGAAAGAAACAATCACTTTTAGAAGTTATACAATGACTTCCTGTTTACATTGTTGATGGCTCCTGACTGGCTAGTGCTACAGATGTTTCCTAGCAACAGGTTCACACAATACTAAAGTCTGTACTAGCTAACATGGCGCATCCCAATTTAGTAAATCACTAGTTAGAAAATTAGCTACTGAGAACTTATGAAGCACTTTCTGTTCTAACTTTGTAATGGTTTATGAAGAGCTGGTACAGTCCTGGACCGGACGTGGACCCACCCCCCGCTGTAACCTTTCCCTAAACTTAACCTAGTTCTTTAGGTACCTAACTCTAACCACACTGTAACCACAGTTTATTTGCCGTGACAAAAGTCTTTCTCTAAACTTAAACAGACCGTATTTATACAGAACGAGAGTTAAGACATGACACTCTTTAAATATCAAGTGTAAACGGGGCCTTAATTGCACCAGGGTAGAGTTTGTTTGTTAGCCCTGGAAGAAATTGGCAACTTCTATTTCTAGATTGCTTGTTCTCCACCCAAGGCATGCTGGGATAGGCTCCACCCCCTTACCCCCTGACCCTTCATAGGATAAACGGGTGTAAGGAACAAATGGATGAGACCTCTAGAAGTTTTTCAGACACATTGAGAGAAATTGGCCTCAGCTGAACGTCTGTGAACTCGTGCTTCTTTGTTCCCCACATGATGTGATAATATTATTTGCTTTCTTTCTTTCTTTTCTTCACCTAAATTGTGCTTAATTTTTTCAGTAGCTACAGAAACGATCAAACTGGGGTAATAAGTCACAACGACAGCAGCAGAAACGCAGGATTTTTCTGTTTACAGTAAAGACCATGGTATGAACAAACGCATTTGAGAATGAATTTGATCAGAGCCACATATAACTGTGGTAAACTCACTGTACCGGCAGTCGGATCATTAGTACTGCATTCATCCTCAGCAGTGGCGAGGCCTTATCCACGCATCTCTACAACCAAGAGGACAAGGCTGTGATTATGTTGCATTCCCTGTCTTGTTTTTCTTTTCTACAATCTTTTGTACTGTTATTTATACTGTATTGTAATTATAAGTAAAGGGAAGATCTGAAGCTTTCCTTGAATGTTTTGTTTGTTTGCTGTTTTATGATGATGTGATGAGAAGCATCGGTCGAAGAGTTTGCCTTCACTTTTGAAGCCTTTGTGTTTTTATTTCGTATCTTTTCTATTACCTGTTAAGCTAGCTCTTTATCAGTCGCTACTGTTTAGTTTCCGTTCAGCTCGCACAGACAGATGTCTGACTGTGTCATACATTTCAGAGCCTCATGTATTCAGAGTAACCTGTGCATTGAGCAACAAATCACATGCATAAAAAGTGGGTGTAATTTGTTGAAAACGTAGAGACAGTGTACAGAAGTCTTGCTTTGATTAGGTTTATATGTTAAATACATGCATTGTAGATCTTGAACACAAATAATGGTTACAAACACTCCAATAACACTGATTCTGTATGTAAGTGCACTGATTGAAGCTATTATAGAAATATTTAAATAAGCTTTTGGAGAAGTAAAGGGTCATGGGATGTCTATAGAAAGGTAAGGTGGTGGAAAATTGTAGCGGCAGTTTGGTATTTGTGTCTTTTCAAACTATTTATTTGTCCATTTTCATTTTAAAAAAGGGAATTTAACAAAAGGGAAAACGTGACTGACTGAATGGATGCTGGCAAATTTGAAGCATGCATATTTTTATTTTTGTTTTTTGTTTTGTTTTGTGTGTGTGTGTGTGTGTGTATGTGTGTGTGTCTGGGTGTGTGTATTCTACACATATGTACATAATGTTGGAAAGTACAGCTCTGTTTTTGTCTGAGAACGGGTTGCTAAATACTCAGGCTGTGCTAATGCTCCACCGTACCATACAACTGTTTATGAATCTCAATAAAAAGGTCACTTTGTTACTTTGCTGCCATTGTGTGGATATTTTATACAGACTGAAACTAAAAAAACAGACATGAAGATTAAAAAAAGATAATCTGATCAAGTCTCAAGGTTCATTCTTGACCTTGGAAATAGCAGTTTGACAAAAGCTGCTGGACTCAACTCCAGTCAGAAAATAAAAGTCAGACTAGAACTTTTGGCATATCACACTTCTTGAATTAAACGCAGTAATATGTGGAATGATAAAATGGAAACCATCATAAAGTGTTTTACAGAATAGAGTAATAAATAAATAAAATAAAATAATAAATCTGTATAACTGTGATATAATAATTGTTATTCGCACTGGGTCAGACAGGATGAGGAAGTGAAATGTAAAAAAGTCTAACTAAAAGTCAAGAGAATATAAAGGTGTACTATTAAACAAGCAAAGGATCTATACCAGGGCAATGTTAGAACATAGAAAGATGAATGAATGGTGTCTAAATTAAATTATTATTATTATTATTATCATTATTATTATTATTATTATTATTATTATAATAATAATAATAATAAAGTACAAAAAGATCTTTAATTTTTTAGCCTATGTATGCATTTATTTATTCATATATTTATGGATTTTATTTTGACGTTTTTACAGTTAATTTCTGCTTTCTGTCTGGAAATGAATAATAATAATGAATGAAAATAATTTGCAAAAACAAAAACAATTTTGAATTTTGTTTTTCTCGCTTTTTGTTTGGAAACAAAAAAACAATGACCTCATGATGTCGTTTTTGGTTTAGAATAAAAAATATAATAAAACTATATGAATTCAGTTTTTGTTTTGGAACAGAAAAATTGTAAAAGGAATCGACAAAATCCAAAAACGGTCCATTTTGATTGTTTCTTGTTTTTTGATTCTGACACCAAAAATGTTTTTTCCGTTTTGGTTTTAAAACAAATACCAGGTGTTTCTATTCGTTCTAAAATTACAAATGAATTATGGATTATATGTCCATATCAAGACTCCGAATATACAACCAGTTTATAAAGTTATGCAAAGTAGAACTCCATAAATTAGATTCTTAAAAAACGACCAAACTACTGTTTGTATTTGTATGTATATTCATGTTATTATTATTATTTACTTTATTTGCTTCACAATTGTTAATTTATTTACTTATTGGCCATTTTGAGCCTCCATAATTAATTTTTTTTCTTTAACTCTGAACGATACCTTTTATCCTTTTACACATGAAAGCACTCCGCCCCTCTGCGCCCTTACCGCACGCCATCCGATAGGCCAGCCCACCTGTCAATCAACACAGGCTGCCATAGTAACGGACAGCACAGCAGCGCTCCGGTTAGTAAGTGAGGAGCAAGTTGAGGACCGTTGACAAACGAGGAGAGAAGTACAGACCGAATAACTTCATCAAAATGAGCCGGACAGTCGCGTTATTTGACAGAATATTAAACTATGCGGGCGCTTTTAACTCTTAGGCCGACAGACAG
This sequence comes from Seriola lalandi dorsalis, assembly GCF_002814215.2. NCBI lineage: Eukaryota > Metazoa > Chordata > Actinopteri > Carangiformes > Carangidae > Seriola > Seriola lalandi. The sequence goes on along the minus strand of NW_019525521.1, from coordinate 324,915 downwards.
TGATATTCGTGTTGTCTTTTACCGTTTAGTCCTCTGTGTAGTTTAATATTAGTGTGCTAACGTTGCCGTTTGTCAAAGTTTTCATTTGAACTTTAAGCTAACCGACCGAAACGACGTCATGATCCCCGAATGTCCACGAGCCGGGGACGCGAGGAGCCGAACCCGCTTCCTGCGCAGCCCAGCGGCCGAACCGAGCCAGAGCCGCGGTGTCAGCGGCTTGTTGTCCGAAATCAAGACCCCCATCACCAACGAACCTTTCACCGACCACTACACCATTCTCCCCGGGAAAGAGCTCGGAAGGTAAGCCCAACTGTCTGGAACCCAGGTATTCTTGGAGAACTCTGCCCTAAAATTAATCAGATGATTTTTAATTTTATGTATTTTTTATTTTATTAATTTGTTTGCCAGGATAACATGGCTCTGCCAGTTGTATAATGCTGCATATTTTAAATAAAAGCACATATTTCAAGTTACATTTTTGTGCAGTTGAAATGTTTGTTGTTGTTTACTTGGCAGCGGTCACTGAGCAGGTCTGGCACCGGGACAGCCCGGCTGTCTGCCAGGCTCCTGTATGCACGCCTGACTGGTCTGATTGGGTCACAACAGTAAATAGAGATGTTTGGGATTTATTTACCAGCTGCATTTCTTTCCTAGAAACGTACATAATCATATTTCCTTCTTAAATTGAACAGATTATATCAACCCTCAGTGACTTCATGTCCCTCCAGTTACTGAATGATCCGGCAGAAGTGATGAATTGATTTGACTTGCATTAATGAGCCACTGCTGCAGTGTCCTCTGAGATAAACTGATGCACAGACATGCATGTGTACTGGCTTACATCTGGATTCAAAACTAATATCATTATCAGTTGGGTATCAATTTTTCTACTTATATTCAGGTGATTGTGGGATCTGTTTTTATCGGTGTGCCATTAGTTACTCATTGAAAGGTTGATAAAAGTATGGTCCTGTTCTTCTTTGGCACCTGAAAGGCAAATCCAGTCCGTGGTTTGATGCCAGCTGATGTTTCACAGGATTTCTTAAAGGTTAATCATTACAGTAAATGGTCTCCATCCTGTATGCTCAACTGATCTGGGATATAGCCTGTAACAATATCATAAGGCCAATCCCTGTTTGGTTAGATATGTTTTTCCATGAGTAATTGCCCATAGAATGACTTGGTCCTCTGAACAGGATTGTGGTTGTGGTGGTTTGTTGACTCAGGTATAACATTAGAGATAAGAGCTGAGGTTAGACTCGGCTGAATCAAAGTAATTTCAGCCAATAATCTCCTGATATGCAGCTATGTTAGCTATGTATGTGTGAGTCTTAGAGGTCCTCAACAAAGGCTGTGTGTGTGTGTGTGCGCGCGTGCACGTATGTGCGTGTGTATTTGTGTGTGGCTTTGCATCGCATGACATGACATTGTGACTGAGATTAGCTGCCACAGAGCAACATGAAAGGTTACATTAATCTGCAGCACTACTCTGATCTGATCTGCAGCATTGTAGTGAGCAGATCAGCTGACACAAGTTCATGTGTTCATGTTCGTGTACGCCACCGAGGCATCGACCATGTCGTGTTATTGTTCTCAGCAAACTGTGGCAATCTCTCTCTCCTTATTTATTCATATTTATGTTTAATACAAATATACTTTAATTCATCACCAGTAATCTTTAAACTTTTTCTCCCACAGTCTAAAATTAATTTCAGTGTTTTTCATTCAGTTTTCTTTCATTGTGTCTAGTTTTTTTAATTTTAATTTCTTGTATTAGTATTGCAGTCGGTCTTTATGTGTAAGGCTGAAATGGATAAATGCTGTGGTGCAAAGGGCCATAGGCATGTTGTTATGAAAAACTGCAATTTAAGATTTTCTAATAGCAATAAATAAAATATGTGAATTGGAACAATTTAGCTCACATTTCTTAAGCTATGAAATTGACTGTGCACTTGGCTTGTAGTCATGAAGTCATTGTTGTAAAACAGACTTGGAAAGCTGTGAACCTGTTCTTTAAAGTCACAAATCTGACGTGACGTTGTGTAGAAGTTAAACTGCCTCTTTGGTTGTGTCACTCATCGGTGAACTCGTACCTGGAAGACGACTGGCCTCAGCTGCTGCAGGCCACAGCTTCACTTCCTGAAGAGTTTTACTCTTTGGTCAACAGTCGACATTGTTCAGGTGGTTAATTGGAGTAATAACAGATGAAGCGGTTGTTGTTCTGTGGCCAAACAACTTGTGTTTATTCCCTGACTGAATGTGACTCTTGGCCCATTCTCTGGTTGAGCCGTCTGAACTCAGTGCTGGAATTCATTCATGAGCCTTTTCAGATTAAACCGAACGACTGTGAACGTGATCAAACGTACGTGAAGAGAATTAGTGTCAGCTGAAACAGACATTACTTATTCACCTTCCTAATGCAGTGTTTTTATTTTGAGTTAATTCAGCTTCATTTATTTATTCTGCTGAAATGGAGTCTGCTGTTTTTGTGTGGAAGGTTCTGGCTCATTATTCCACTCTGGTGAGATTCACAGCTGTGAAGCCTGAAACTGAAGCATGATCATGGAACAAGCCTGCAGAACATTCTGCCTGCAGCACAGCGTTCCAGCACTGTGTGTGTGTGTGTGTGTGTGTGTGTGTGTGTGTGTGTGTGTGAGAGAGTGTGTGTGTGTGTGTGAGTGAAGTGGGAAGTGGGAAGTGTGATGTGCACGGTGAGCAGTTTCCGGACTGAGACGAGGATAGATGCCGTCGAGCTCACGCCTCCACGCCCAGTGGCCCTCCCAGCATTCCTCTCTCTCTGTGGGGAAACTCCCTGTCTGTGTCGTTAGGTGGTCCACTCAGTTTCTCACTGGGCCGACAAAGAGGCATGTTCAGGTTCCACATGTTCCAGTGGGGTATATCCTAATCTGTCTTTCATAGGAACCTGTTGGTCAGGTCTTTTTTCGAGTAAAAGGAGGTGATACACTTCAGGTCTCCACCTACAGCAACAGTTAAATCAAAGGGAAAAGAAGAAGACAGTGCAGTGCTGTGAAATCTCTGGAGAGCAACGTGCCAAAATGATTTAGCACAAGAAATGGAAACAGTGAAGTGATTCAGTTGTTAGAGTCAGATGCTCAGAATAAAACAAGCTTCTTCTCTCTGGAACTTCCCCTCCTTCTTCTAACTCCTGAAATACCATGAAATGTGAGATGCATTACAAGTTGTAGTGAATAATTACTCAGCTCGGGGTTTGTGCACAGTCAGCACAGTTTAATGTTAAACATGGAAGTCTGTTTACTCATCACCTCTCGTCCTCTGGTCTTGGATTTGATCCAGATCTAGAAATCAGGAAAGTCCTGTGTGTCATGGATAGAGTACACTGTACGTGTCCCTCCGTCTTTGCCTCTCTCACATGTAATCCACTGATTTTGAAAATGTTTATATCCTAATTATCCTTATTTTAACATAAATTTTAACTTTCATTCTTACAAAATCAATTTCCACTTAAACATTTGTAAATTTGTGACTTTAATGTCAAAATTTCTGGCTCCATCTTTTTTCTTTTTTCTTTTTTTTTACCTACAGTGGCCCAAATACGCAATCCAGAAATTATCCCCCATATATCTTTTCACCATTAATTACAAATCATATATACTTTACATTACAGCCCTTTTCCAAACCATCAGATTTTCAATCGGAGTGAAAACTCATTTGGCTTTATTCATGCACTAGTTCAATTTTCATGAGGTTTGTGGTTGAGTCGTCTTGTTGGTGCGTTCAGGTGCTTGTTAGAAGCTGCGACATGTGAGATTTGAGAGTTCCTGAATGAAAACAATAAGGAAACTTGATGTTGTGAGGAGGACGATAAGAATTTGTTAGTGTCTGACCCCCTGCTCGCTGCTGGCTGTCCATGTGTCACAGTCAGGGGTTGACGAAAGCTGAGGATGGGGGAGTTTAAGGTAATACCCTCCAGTACGTCTCTGTGGTGGGAGTCCCAGATGGCCTGCAGCCAAGCTCCTTTAGTGACTGTGACTATGGTGAAGCGGTCATTGATTCCAGATGGTTAAGACCCAAAGCTTTTTCCAGAATGGGTCTTAGTGACAGAAATGGCCACTCTCTTATTAGCCCATATGGTCCTGGGCACAGCTCTTTACTGATTGCACTGGAGATCTCACCAGGGACCCAGTGTCATGGCTGTGGTTAACTTTTTTTTTTGACTGATAATATCTGACAGTACACAATTCATTTTAATTTTGACTTATTCCATTACATTAAATTAACTCAACTGATGAACTGATCGATTAATTTTTTCACCCTCCTCTGATAAAGCAGTATCAAGCACTGATCCACCTGCTGCTTTAATATTGACGGGAACATGTAATTATATGAATAACAAGATTAAAAGAATCTACATTTATCTGTGCCCAGGTGAGTGAGTGAGATACTCCGGATGTGATAACTTAAAGTGATAGTTATTTGAAGTGGGTTTGTGTGAGGTATTTACCTGAGTGATGAGCTGCAGAACACACACGTTTTAGACAGTTTAAAAGATGCTAACAGAAAAAAGCTAATATCAGGTTAATTGCCGCTTTATTTTGAATATTCTCACCGCCGTCAAAAAGCCCTTTACTTTGGAAATACATTTTTTCTAACCATGTTCCTACACACAAGCACAACCACGGCGCTCACTGTGTTACTCCACAGATCAGCTGTTTGGGTCCGACAGAGTTAAGCACATATATCAGCTCGTTGATTATTTCTACAATCCAATCAGAGTTAATTGACAATACTGACAGTAGAGACCATTAATCGCATCTTATCTAAACCATGCTCTCTTTTATTAGCTTCATGCTCTTTACCTGCACAGTCTGTGTGTTGGACACTGTTGCAGTGATGGTGTAAAGTCTAACATACGGGACACACTTGATGGCTGAATGTAGAAGCTTCTGGGGATTGGGAACACTCTGTTGGCAGCTGATCAATTTCTTTTTTTCCAGAACTGTATCTCCTGCCTTTGTGTTTGTGGCTCTGAGATTAGTGACAGATTTAATGACAGTGAACTGACAGGAGGATGCACACGATCAACCGGCCCCGCTGTGCACACGGGGAATCTGTTGATGCCAGAGCGAGTGTTTGGCCCCAGGCCAGTGAAAATCTTTACTTCATTAAATGTGTCCAGGGCTGCCTGGTCCCTGTCACAGAACCCAGCTATGAGACTGCAAACAGCCTCCACAGGGTTTGTAGAGCGCTGATACACTGAAGCTGCTGGTAGCTGATATTTAGTTGTGGGTGGAAACACATTTCTTTTGCACTTCAGCTCCGTTGGACAGGATTAACATGACAGGGGGAGAGGGGAATAAAGTTTTCACTGTGCTCCATTTAGAAATAATAAAAAAGAGATGCGACAGCAACTCGCCTGAGAATCATCATGTGTTCAGTATCAGTGTAATCTAGTTATAGCTCTCTGTACATCCACTCATACACTGCAAACAGCAACTAATAATAACTTTAAAAAGATAACAGGATCAAAAGAGAGCAGCAGTACCTACCTGTCGTATGTGTGCATATATGTTGGTGTTGGCACGTTTCCTTCTATCAGGTCAGCAACAAACAGTTTTTACACAAAAGTCAAATTTCACCCTGAGCTTATTAAAGAAAGATGACACAACAACTCAGAGATCCACTTTAAAATACAGAGACTTCCCTCAGGACGGGATTCAAAATTCAGGAGAAGCTATGGATCAGAAACCATCAGGTAACTGCGGCTGCAATTATTACTGCGTTGGGGGCGAGCTACCCACATATATGCTCCGGACGGGTTTGACATCAGAGACCAGTGGAGGTCATTTTAGAATAACTCCACCTCCCCAATAGACTGCAAAACAAGTCCGAACTGGGACCAGTGATTGGTTCATTTTACACCTTTAGTACAACATCAAACAAAAGTGACTACATCATATTCAGCATGTCATTAGCAAGATTTCAATTCCAGTTCTCTGCAAAATAGAATAGATTTTTATTAGAAAGGCCGACAAAACACAACAACAAATGTTCTGTTTCTGTTCAGAGATGTTATGTGAATAAAGCTGAGTTTATTCCTCTCGTGATGTCCTTCCAATTAGTTGGAGTTAGCTGGTAGTTGGAGCGATGACTTCCACTGCAGTAGCTGCTGTAGTATTTAATTGAAGGCGTCTGGCTCACCTAATAACGGAAAAACAAACCTCTTATATCAGGCAGTGACCACGTAAAGTGTTTCCATTTCACTTTTGCGAAATATTGCTTTGTCAAACAGTCTGAAAAACCACCTCATGTGAGCGTTTACATTTTCCTGTGACAGTTGAGTTTTTCCTAAATTCACATGTTTCCATGACTCGTTTTTTAAGTTCACAATTTCAAATTGTGCATTAAGCAGGTTCATGGAAACACAGCTATTGACGGCAACATGAATCATGCTTCATTAAAAGTAAGGCTGCACAATTAATCAAAATATAATCGAAATCACAATATGGCCAAGTGCAATATCCAAATCACAGGGGCTGCAGTTTTTTTGATGAAGGTAAAATGTGTCTCATTGTTGTTCATTGTTGTGGTGCTACAGAGACGCCCGACCTACAAATCCTATTCTCCAGACCTAAAGGAACATGATTGTTTGGTACAAAATCAAACAAAAATCACATCATCATCATTTTAAAATTTAAAATCAAATGTTTAAACAACCATTCCAACTGAAATCACAATATCTGAAAAAATAATCGCAACATGATTTTTTTGCATTTCGTGCAGCCCTAATTAAAAGCTCAAATTTAACTCTTTACAATCCAGAGAAAAGCTCAAGGGCACGTTAGCAGGGCACATACAGGCTTTGAACCTGGGAACTAACAGTTCAATGATATCTGAACATGATTAGATTTCAACAACTCTGAAGAGTAAATATTTACGATCACAGTAAAGCTCTGTATACATTTGCTTGCTACGACTTGTTTTAAATCAGTGATTCGTAAATCTTCACTTAGTAAACACCAACACTACAACCAGGCCGCGGTTGGACTGATGAACAGCTGGTGCTGCAGCTCTCCATTAGATGTGCTGTGTTCAAACCTAATCAGTGTATTAATGCACACACACGACACTGAGGCTCTGCTGCAGCTTGGCTTTAGGCTGTAACCTCTCAAAGTCATCCACTGCATCCATTAGATGGCTTCTTTACATTAACTGTAACCATGCCATCACACACACACACACACACACACACACACACACACACACACACACAAAAGCCGTCTCTTTCAGGGTGTAGTCTGTGAATGAGGCTGCTGGCTTTGGAAATGTGCTGACGCTGCTTTAGAAAAGGCTGTGGTGGCCCAGTATGGTTTTTAAAGAGCAGGCCCAGACTCCCAAACCAAACAGCATCTATGGACTGATCCCAGGCGTGGCCACACCCACACTGACACACGCCGGGGTCGCTGAACCACCACAACTCTGCCATGAAAAACTAAAATCATAGCTGAATTTGGCATCTGATAATCAACTGCTCTGCCACAGTTTGTCCCTTAAGAACAAATGCAGTGTGTATGATGTATTGTTTCTATGGTGCAGAGTACATGTATATGTGTATGTGTGGATTAAATACAGGCCTGCAGTAATCCCTCCTTCCCTCCCTCCCTTCACTTTTCTCAGTCTAATCATTTCAGACAAGAGGAGTCTAGGAATTTGATGTATTCTCTACGACACTTGACACTTTTTTAATCCAGCTGCAGTGAAACTAAAGTCTTTTCAACTTTTAGTACAAACGTCCTCCTTCGATGAGATGAAACCTTAAACCTTCTTTTCACCTGATTGCACCGACATGTCAGTTTCTGAGCTGATGTGATTTTTACTTCCAGTTTTTATACCTGAGAAACACAGAAGCTGTTCTGTAAATGTCAACGTTTCCAGGATTTTAGTGGAAATATACACATCACTAAAATAAAATGGTTTACAGATATCATCTGTTAACACTCAGTAACTGTGAGGTGTAACTGTTATTCTCATGTTAACGGGCTAAAATTTGACTTGTTTAGATAAAGAACAAAGAAATTGAGATAAGTCCAACACTTCTTATACTTTAAATAAAATATTAAATACTGATGTAAAGTTGGATTTTGACCATTCACAAAAATAACAATGGACCTCAAATTGCAAAACATGAATCTAGTGACATCAGCGTGAGAGCAAATGACCAAAGTTTCTGTTAGGTTAGTGTGAACTGACATAGCCATGCGTTTCATCATGAAGGCTTATAGTTGAAACACCTAAAAACAACCTACATTTACAAAGCAGTGAGTTCAATGTGTCGTTTGGCCCCTAAAACTGGTATTTATGGATGTGAGTTAAAAGAATAGTGAAAACCAGGTTTGATAAATCATTGGTTTACAATTAGTAGATTAGTAGATACTGAGAAGTCTGGACAAACACAAAATGTTCACAAGTCGCTGCTGCAACACAATCCTGGAATCATCTTCTTCATCCTCATCTGGTCTCCTCTGCTTCCTCCTTCCTTCTTTCCTTCCTTCCTTCCTTCCTCAGATCATTAAATTCAGCAGTCTGAGTATCGTCACACCTGCTGCAGTGTCCATGTATGTGACAGTGAAGGTTTGACAAAATGAAAGGGAAATGCTACAACTCAGTGCAGTGCACAGAGAGGCCTCTTTGAGAGAAATAAAATATTTTGAGCATTTCCACTCACGTGTTTTCAGCCTTATACAGTATCAACCACTGAGTGGAAACTCACAGCAAAATAAATGAAACTCTGAACCTTTTCTGAGAGTTTCAGTTCATGATCACTGTCAGAAATCAACTGTGGAACAGTTTTGCCCATTTTGTGACACGAGATAGAATTTTATTTGAGATTCACTGTGGGAAAAATCGATATTTAACTTCATCTGTTTGTGTTGAAAATTCACAATGTACAGTTCAAGTGCAACAGAGGATTGCATTCTGGGTAGTGCTCCAAGGATGTAATGTCCGTCTGTCATGCCTGTCTCCTGAACTGAGACATCTAACGAGCTGTGGTGAATGGATCACCGTGGTCTGTGTAATGTGAGGACCGTAGGTGATAAAACTGTGGCTTTAGGCTGTTTGCTGACTTTGTGAGATGCCTTACTGTGAAGGTAGACTGTCAGTCCAGTGAGACACACATCATTACATGTAGTATAGTGTTGTATTCAAATTAATCAGAACTAATGGTAAGATTTGAGGAGAAAGTGAAGGTAATCATTAGATGAAGACATCAGTATCACAGTGATTACAGCTGCTCCTTAAAGTTTTTATCATCATCTGTTTGATCCATAAAATGTCAGAAACTAGAAAAGAAACAAACTTCTCACAGTTTCCCAGAGTCAAAGTCAAATAACTCATTTGGTCCAAAACCCAAAGACATTCAGTTTAATCACATCAATCTTTCCATTCATATTGTGCTTTATTAAATTCACTTCACAGATGGAGAAGCCAGTCGCACCAATAAATGAATGTGTAACACGTCTCTGCTCCCAGCTGCTGCAGCCCCATGACTCTCACATGAGTCCAGCTGAGGATGAAGCCGCTCAGTGCAGCTCCAGGCCCGGAGCGGCTCGTCATGCTCCGGACCCTGACACAGTCTTTCTCATTGTGTCTTAATGTCACAGCTTCTCTCTCTGAGCTGTGGTTTCATGAAGAAGGACTCGAGTTACTCTCATCTTAGAGATGTCTGTTGCTCTTATTGTGCAGGACGCCTAGTCCTGACTGTAACATCATGTTTTTATTTCCCCTGGAGCACAGAGTGAGAATAATACAGTGCTTTGTGGAGGTCCTGAAAATCCTTGATTTCTCATTTAGCTATTTTACAGTCCCTTCACTGTTTTATTTTAAAAAATAATTTTCTTGAAGACTTTTTTTTAAAGCTGCAGTAGTGAAAATATCAAACTCTGGCTAACAACAAAGCAGACTCTTTATTGATTTAAGAAAGAAATTATTGGCTTTTTACCTACTGAAATCTATAATAACCAGAAAAAAGCAGAATTTCCAGAAGAAAGTTGAATTTAATTTGCTTATATTGAAAATTGTAGGTGCAAACACTTAATTGAAGCACTAAAAGCGTTTGAAGAGTATGAGCTTAAATCAGCTGATGACGTTTTCACTGAAAACGTAACGTGTTAGTTCGAAGTTTAAACTGTGGAGACGATTTGTCAGTTTATTTGTAGTGCTCTAAGTATTTGAACTAACGTCATTGGAAGAGTAAGAGGTGACAGCTGCTGAAATGTTAATTAAACTTAAAAAGGAAATGCACCTTTCACTGTATACAGGACAGTAGATTTGGGGTTCTTGGGAGCAGGACTGGGAACCAACGCCCAAACTATCCAACATGTAGTGTAGGAAAAAGTGCAGCAGATCTCTGGTTAACTCTCCTTAGTTCTAACTTTTATTGTAATAACTAGGGCTGTCCCAAACGATTATTCTTTAAACAATTAATCTAGCGATTATTTTTTGGATTATTCGACTAATCTAACGATTTTTTTTTTATTAACCAAACAGTAATTTTATTGCAATTATTTCCCAGTTAGTCATTTAATATAACAATTTGCCCCGTCCAACATCTTGACTCACTGCACCAGGGTGTTTCCTCTTTATGTGCTCGTGCATGACTGTCGTGCTAGAGTGATATGCCAGATGCACTTTGCAGAGTCTGCAGACTACCGCACTGTTGGTGTCCAGATTAAAGTATTCCCAAACTTTGGAGGACCGTGTGCGAGCCTTTTCTGCCGCGTGTTGCTCCACGCGCTCCGTCGTGCTGCCGGTAGACACCGCCGTGTTGTTCAAATAGATTACACAGACGCAAATCATTCACGTAGTCAATGACTTCAATTATGTCACTGCGTTGTCCCAGTCCGCGCGCTGCGCTTGTATCTGGGTAAACCAAAGACGATGGATATAAACGGCCCCTTTAGAAAGTTCCGGTTTTGTTCTATGAACATTTACCCTGTGTGGTTTTACACGACGCGTCGACACTAAAATTACACGTCGAATAATTTTTATAATCGACAACGTCGATTACGTCGGATAATCGTCCCAGCCCTAGTAATAACGTCACTCGCTCATTTTTTAAGCCTCAAAGTAAAACCTCCATCACTGTCTCTCCTGACAACAGTAGCTCCACAGAAAGTTGACAGTATTCGCTGGGTCACAATGCCAGTCTGCTTTCATTACCACCCCCACAACCTGGAGTGTTACAGTATCTCACGCTGCTGTGGACTTTACCAAGGTCATGTTACAGTTGATATGTTAACTATACGAGCGATTGTATTTTTATCAGTTACCTTTTTCTGCCTTGATAATATTTCTTCTTTGTCTGGGTTTAGTTTTCTCACCTCAGTGGATGGTGGACGTGCAGTTCATTTTTTCTGAATTTCACATTCCTCTCCAAACAGGAAGTCTTTACTGAACTAACGTCTTTGGCAAAGTACGAAGATCATAAGAACCAGAACTGAGTTAAACAGTGAACATTTCTACTTGTTGAAGTGATTGTTAGAGGGATTGTAGGAGGCTGCCACAGACACTCCTTAGTTTCTCTGTGCAGTCCTTATATTCAGTTAAGTTTTGAACTTCTGAGCGTTGTATTCATCTATCATTTGTAATAAATAAATAGTGCTTTATCCTGGATTATTATGGATGTGGAGAGTCAAACATTCCTGCTCAGCCACTGTAGTGTTTATAAATAGGACAAGAAATAACTGCTACAGTTCTGAATTACTGACGTGTGTGGGGAAAACTACGCAACCTTCTCTAAACATTGCACCTTCATGAAGTTGGCACCATATGTGGTTACAACAAGATAAAAACTGCTCTTACCATTTTTAAGAAATTACATATTACAATTTCAACCATAGGCCTATTATGTCAGCTGCCCATTAACATCCAAATGACTGTAAAGTGATCTCAGTCATTTTCACAGACGCCACTTTTACAGTCTCAACCAAACAAACTGTTGGAGTCTGCTAAGCGTTTCTAAAGGATTCAGGTTCCCAAAGCAGATTCTGAGCTGGATCCAGATTCAGTGAAACGCTGGGCACAAGCCCCTGCACAGTATTTTACTCTCCGCTGAGACGGTGTGCAGTGGCCAACAGGAACAACCAGCAACCGATCAAATCAAAGTAGCTTTTCATCCAGCAGACTCCTGACTGGCTGTGCTGCTCTTCATTAAACGTCCTGGATGGTAAACAGGACAGACATTAGTTGAAACTTAACATTGATTCTTTTTGGTGGCACAGAGACCAAGTGAAAATATCCATAATTGACGGATCAGGTTTCAGTTCTTCTCTTTCTTCCACCTGCTCGTTCTGAGTCTGTGAGAAGTAAAGCAACTGTTTTCTTAAATCTCCATATTCCATCCTTATTAATGTCATGCCACAGAGTAATTCCTGTCCAGATTTGAAGAAGCAGACAGAGCAGGTTTGTCATGTCAGCGTGAATGTGTCTTGGCTGTGGACCGCTCACGTTCAGCTGGGTGCTGCTGCTGATTATTGGAGCATTGACTGCCAACAGTAGCCAGAGGGAGGGCGTGATGTGGGTTGTCATCTCCATCACCGGATGCATTTCAGAGGATATCCCCTGGGCAGCACTCGTGTGTCTGCACACTGCACTATGTGGTCTTCACATCAGACCACCTTCCAGTCTGCAGTAAAACTGGGTCAGGCCAGACTGTTGTGGTGGGAGGGGAGAGGCAAACACAGCCAACCACATCCACAGCCCAGTCCACGAAATGGCTCTAACCGATGTTTTTAAACCCAACATTTACACCAAATACACATCTGTGCAGCTGTTTGAAACCGAACGTGGTTAGGCCTCTGCTTCATTAGCTGGGAAACTTCTGATGCCAGAATCTCACAAAGAAAGATTTCTACTCAGCTTCACTTAATTTACAAATTTCTAGCAATTTTACTGGCTCTGTTTTTTAGATTCATAATTCTGTTTTACTTGCTGTTGCTGCTCCTCAGCTCTTGAACTGCCTCCTAAAAAGTCTCAGAGAAACCAAATCAGTGTTTTCCTTAGCTTTGCCCTTATTTTATAATTGTCATGTAGTGGGTTGTCCCTTAATCCTCCCTTTAGCCATGCTAATATATTAGCGCAGCTCTGGATGGCAATGACTGTAAGTTAGTATTGTCATGAGCGTGTTGTCTTTATCCTCAGTCTGGTGTCACAGAGCTGTTGGATATAGACTTGTCATGTCATTTTATTTCCTGTAAAGCACTTTGTAATTTCTGTTTTGAGAAAGTGATATATACATAAAATGTATTTGATTATAACTCTGATCTAATTTTTGTAGATTGAGCCAAAGTTTGTATGAGTTGTGATCATCAGACAGGTTGAACACAATCCCCCGGGTTAGTGAAACTTCTATTGCAGATAACGACGAAGAAGTGTAAAAATACTCCATAAATTGTCTGTTGTAAACATTCATGACAGTTTATAGATCAACTTCCTGATTCAGTTTAACTCAGACCTCTGGCTGTTACTGTTCTTCAGTGAATCGTATCGTTGTTGTTTTCTTCTCTCAGGTGTCTACTTTCTGCCTGAAATGATAACATCTTTGCCTGAGGAGAAATTACTGTTAAAGTTGGATATTTCCACAGATTGTGACCCTAGATTCCGCTCTTCTTCTGTGCTGGACTGTACATTACGTCCATGGCTCAGGCAGGTCCACTGGCTGTTGGTTTGACCCTCTAGCTTTACGTAGGGAACTCTGTGATGGAATCAGAGTAACGTGTGAAGTACTGAGGGCAGAATGAGATGAGGTTCAACTTTGACCCCTCTTCCTGTAAAGTGAGACGATAAGCGACAGTTTGACCTCTAAAGTGGTTCAGATGATCTGGATCAAATCAATCAAACAGTCAAACTTTATTTGTATATCACTTTTCATACAGGTTACTGCAGTTCAAAGTGCTTCACAGGTGTTGGATGAGCTAAAAAGAAACAAATAAGAAAGCTGATGATGAGATAGAATAAAATAGATTTAAAAAGCTGCAATAACATCAGCAAACAAAAAGAACATATAAGAAAACGCATAATGAAAGGTTGTTAAAGAACCTGATGACTGCTTATCTCCCCTCATCTGACTGTGACTCATGTGTTTTCCATATCTTGAAATAAGCCTTGTGCAGTTTATTACATAACGAAGATGAAAACATTCCCCCTCCAGTCGCCTGGTCGTAACTGAAAGAACAATGAGGCTCATATAGAATAATTTCAGCACTGTTGGTCTCGTTTATTAAACATTAAAAAGAACAGATTAGTGCAGAAAGCATTATTAAAAGGGCATTTACCCCTGACTCACATCATACTGTTTCTTGATGGGTGGATTTCTGTGTCTCTTTTTTCACCCTCTGTAGAACCATTCAGTCCAGATCAATTAGTCAATTCCTAATAATTAAGGTCTTATGAGCTCTCTCATGACCAACAGGAAAACAGAAATCAGATACGAGTCTGCAGCATCTCTATTAGGAGGAATAACATGGTGTTTTATTAAAATCAGACTGGATTCGTCAACCTCCAGTTACACTCTCACCTGAACGTGTCCTGTGTGTGTGCAGCACTGACGGTCCTCTTCTCTTCCAGGGGGAAGTTTGCTGTGGTCAGAAAGTGTGTGGAGAAATGCACGGGCCACGAGTACGCCGCAAAGTTCATGAGGAAGAGACGGAAAGGCCAGGACTGCCGGACAGAGATCATCCATGAGATCTCCGTGCTGGAGCTCGCCACCGTCAGCTCCCGGGTGGTCAACCTCCACCAGGTCTATGAGATGGCCTCTGAGATGGTGCTGGTCCTGGAGTTGTGAGTATCCAACCTCAACACAACGACCAAAGACTTAGAATCATCTATGTGACATCAGTTAGACATGATAATCCTGCTTCACGATCCAGGTGCGGAGAAAATAACATTTCTGAATAGACATTAGAACCAGGGAGTTTGGTTCGAGTCTCTGTGGAGTTGGTCATTCATACAGTTTGTCTTCAGTCAGTGTAGCTCAACCTCCTTTTCAACTCATCAAAGTATCCAGGATAATTGTGCACAGAATTAAAACGAGATTTTCACCAGGTGCTTGTGTCCCTCTCAGTGATTATTGGTTGTGATTGGTTGTAATTATTGGTTTTTAGTTTTCCCTTTTATTGCTGTGGCGGTGTACTCAGTGGAGTATTATATTTTACTTGGTGTGCGGGGATGTTCTTCAGAATAAGGGCAATAAATGTTTGTGTCAGACTGAAACTGAGATTTGATTTGTCGTTGACTAAACTGAAATGAACAGGAAGTGAACGGTGTGATATCCTCAAAGGAAAAGCGCCGCAGGGAGCTGCAGTGTTTTAGTCCTGCAGAGCTTCAGGCCAAACTTTAATGCTCCAGCAAACACCAGCTATTCCAACCATGTGCCTCGCCTGTGTCCTTTGTGTACACACACACGGATTGTGTCGTAGGACACGGTGGATTGGGTTTCCTGTATCCCAGGCCTCCGACCGAGAGGTGACGGAGAGAGAATCCAGCAGTAACACTGAAACAGGACCGAGTGGAGCGCAGCTTAGTTTGACCCAGTATGTGGGATACACACACACACACACACACACACACACACACACACACACTATGGGAACCAGGTCAAGCGTGGCCCAGGCATGACCAGTGAGATGAGATCATAATCAACAACTGGTGCGGCTAGAGTCAACCCCATACAGTATCGTGTGTGTGTGTGTGTGTGTGTGTGTGTGTGTGTGTGTGTGTGTGTGTGTGTGTGTGTGTGTGTGTGACTTCATCATGACACGCCAGGCTGATCAAGAAGGTCTCTCTCATTTCCTCTCTCTTTCTGTCCCACTACATACCATATTGGATTTTGCCTGAATTTATCACCATAGCGACACCCTCTAAAGACACACACAAACACACACACACACACAGAGGAGAGTCAAACTGCTGGATTAGATGGTATTGACACATTTAGTATCAGCTGTCATCTGTCATTTATAACTCCTGTGTTGAAACTGGGAACCAGCTGGAGTGAAGGACGAGCTGATCCCTTACACCTTGTCTGTGATGTTCCTGTTCGTGTCCTGACGTCACCTGAACTGAACCGGTTCTCCAGTGATGTAGTCAGATCCTACACCGGGTCAAACTCCAGTTTTCACAAAGATACTTTACTCCAGTCTTAATTTGGCACCTCACCTCCAGGCTAAATCGGGCCAAAGACTGATGTTACCATGGTAACAATCAATGACAGCTGTGCTGACCAGCAGCACCCAACAGCAAAAAACAGGAAAACATGGCCCATAGTTTGTGGTTTGCTAACATTACGTTATGGAGAGAGTGATGGGAAGGGAAAGAGAGACAGCAGCCATTTTGTTTTTCCAAATCAGGTTTTTGTTCTTTTTCTTTTATTTTTTTTTACCGTTTCACTCCTCACCGAATTTCCAAAGTAAAACGTCCTTGTAACTGTTGAATTCTTCCAAAAGAAACATGTTCTGTTGAAAGTTAACGGAGCTGAGAGGTTGGATGTGGTTCCCATGTCGGCCATTTTTAAAATGTTATTTAGAAAAAAATTCTTAATTTACACAGAATTCATTGTACCATATCTTAAGATACTCAAGAACTAAACTGCTTTGTGCAACGGATGGATTTAGACTCAGTCTATCTGAAGTCAGACTGTTTGTTCTATGTCAGAGTCAAAGTCTGTCTCTGTGAAACCGGCTGCCAAACTGGGATTTCCTCCCACGTCCCAGCTCTGTTGACTTTGACGAGAAAAAACCAGTGATGTGTTTCATGTTAGCTATGGTTTAAAGTTGAGATGAATGTCATCCAGCTCTGATTTCACTCTGTCTGCGCCAGTGCTGTGTGGACTGTAGTGTGTTACAGGATTATGTGCCCTCAGCAGCACATGCCATACAACGCAGTCTGTCCTGTTAAGGAGATCCCATAAATGCTCCTTTAACTGGTCCAGTGGGCCCAGTCCTCCCCCACCTCAACCCATAATCCTAATCCCAGCCATTGTTCATTAAAAGGATAATCTGAGAATTAACTGCTGCTCTGAGTGAGGATAGTGCTCCTCCTCAGACACATAGTCAAGCACACACACACACACATACATACAGGGACAAAGACACTACAGATTGATTATTATTTCCCCATAAAATTTTAAAAAGAAAATTAAAGAATAAAATTTTTGTTGTTGTTTTTTCTCATATAATATGATATAATACAACATAACACAGAGAACAACTGACAGCTTTGTTATGATTCATGGTAGCACTGTTCACATGTTTTTAACGTGTAGTAGTTGTGTCAGCTGTTTTTAGATCCATGTCTCAGAAAGACCGTCTTTAATTTCCTGTCTTTTGAATCAGATTTCAGGAAGTTGAATATATTTATAATAATAATAACTTTATTTTTTTTTAACTTTTCTTAAAGTTACAAACATAAAGTTACAAAGTGCTTTACAAGAAAAAAAGTAAAACCAGAGAAAATAAAAGAAGAAAGTACCCGAGCATAATAAAACATGTAGAACAGCATAAATAAGAAACATCTCAAATCAACATTATGCAAAAATATGTGACATTGAGTTATTTAGGACATTTAAACTTCATCAGATCAGTGTGAATCATATCTGCTGTTTGTGATGGAGACGATAGAACGGATCATAAATATAAAATAAATATTTCAATAAAAGAAGATTAGACACCGATAAACACTGATAAACAACCAGGGGAAAGACGATCAATTCAAGTCTGTGATCATGTGAATCATATGAATGAAGCACCATTTAATCCACCCCCCCCAGCCCCTTTCATTTCTCATATGTGGTTTTTTATATGGGGAAAAAATGGAGCAGAATACTTTCATTCTTTCTGGACGTTGACAACATCCTCCTCTTTTACTCGGCTGACAGCTGACAGATATTTTGGGTAGTGGGCTAAGTGGTGATGAAGGAGGATCGAAGGAAGGATGGAGGGAGGGAGGAGGGGGGCAGATATTCTACGAATGAGGGTCAACTTGACATAGAAAACTATTCATGCCATGATGGAAGGGGGGAGGGAGGGAGGGAGGCAGAGGGGCCCAAAGCTTTTTTCCAGGCTGGTAGAGAGAGAAAGAAAGAAATCAATGAAGAGTGAGAAAAATGAGAGAGGAGGGAAAGAGACAGAGGCAGGAATAGTGTAAACGTGATGGAGAGAACGGTTAAACGGAGAGAGAGAATGAATGAGAGCAATAGAGAGCTACATGGCCTCATTGCTGGCTGAGCTCCAGCTGGGAGTTCATTATGTCAGTCGAGCCGCACGTGACCGGCCAAAGCATGGCCGCTCGCCGAGAGAGAGAGAGAGAGAGAGAGGGAGAGAGAGAGAGAGAGAGAGAGAGAGAGAGAGAGAGAGAGAGAGAGAGAGATTCAGGATGAGGCTGCTGTTCTATATTCTACTCACTGTCAACAAATCCTATGAAAAAGGAATGATGTGTTTGTCCATTTCACAAACCTTCATTTTAAATTCATCCATTGCACAAAGCAGTTTGTTTTGGAGGAATTCAAGGACGTTTTAAAACAATGAAAAAAATTTCAAAATCAGATTTGGAAAGAAAAAAAAACAGTCACTGGCGTCTCTAAAAACTTTTTCCCTTCTCATCACTCTCTCCATAACAATGTTAGCAAACCACAAATTATGAGCCATGGTTTCCTGTTTTCTGCTGTAGAGCGCTACTGCTCAGCGCAGGTGTTAATTGTTACCATGGTAACATTGGTCTCAGGCCTGAGTTAGTCTGTTAAGGTGTCTAATGTTTTTGGTTTAAAATGAGTCCGTCTGTGAGCAACATTAAGACTGGACCAACACGACAGACCAGTCTGAGCGTCGGTGTGAAACCGGGGATTTGTTGACAGTAAGAAAAATATAGAATATCACCAGATTTATCCTGAAGTTCAGTGTTGATCTCCTGCTGCAGTGGAAGTCGTCAGGTCAGATGTTCCAAACACTCGTCATTCAGGTTGAACTGAATCAGCTACATATTTTAAACAATTTATTTGAATTCAAGATATAAACTGAATATGACTGGCTGTTGCATTTGTGGGTGATTAGAAGTGAAACTCCCAACCTCATAAAATCAACCATGTTCTGTCATGTTCCTGTTATTCTGCAGATCAGATCAGTGTTTTGGTTGAAGTTGATTAAGTTAGGTGATTAAATATGTTTGTTTTGATATTTTTAGCTCTTCATTTATTTTATTGTTTGATAATGAACTTTAATCGTGTTAATTTTTAAAACAAATATTTTTATTCCCTCCGCGTCGGAGACATTTTGTTTTCGGGTTGTTTGTCCGTCCATCACATTCTCGTGGACATGATTTCTCAGTCAAGCTGTGACGGCACTTCTTCAGATTTGTCACAATCATTCACTAGGACTCAAGGATGAACTGATAAAAATTTGGTGGCTAAAGGACAAAGTTCACATTGACCTCACAAAACATTATTTTGGCCTTGTGAACGCAATACCTCGAGAACTCCTCAAATCTCCTCACATTTGGCACAAACGTTCACCTGGACTCAAGGACAAACTGATTAGATTTCAGTGGTTAAGGTCAAAGGTCAAGGTCATCTGACCTCACAAAACTCTGTTTAGCCATTATTCAAGACTTCACAGCAATTATGACCAAATTTCACACAAATGCTTCATATTGTATCTGACTCTGGATAAACAGGGACGTAACCTGGAACTAGTCTGAGTGGCGGAGGGATACGACCACGAGGAGGTGGTTCTAGTTCTTCTTTGTTTTCATGCTGCTTTTGAGTTGCACTAACTTCAGGATATTTGGATCACCCCCAGCTGTGCGTCATGTCTGACCTTTTTGGTAATAAAAACCAAACCAAACACTACAATATATTTATATGTTTTTGTATAATATAACCTGGAGCTCAGTTCAGTGTAGAAATACTGTAAGTGGGGCTCAGGGGCCATGTTGGGTCGGCGCAGTAGGAGCCCACAGCTCATTTTTGCCCTGGGGCCCCGCAGCAGGTTAATTCGGCCCCGGCTGTAATTAGTGGTGATGTCAGATTTCAGGCATTTGGACGAACGTGGCTCCACAACCAAAGTTAGCCGCTGTTTTCCTGTTGTAAATGGGGCCATTAGCATGAGGGAAACTCCAGTTCTGTGGACATGAATACACGATGAGAGCAGTATGGAGGACCACTGCAGGGCATTCACTTGACCTCACTCTGACTTTATCGCTCCCCCTCTCTCTGTCACGCACATTTGTCTCTTTGTCTCTTCTGTCCTTTGTGGAGACGGTTTCCTCTTCCACACTCATCTGTGTCTGTGGCTCCTCTCTCTACTGTAACTGTGATGGTACAAGAGTTTGACTGATTCCTCCACTGGCTCTCTGTGAACGAGTCAGACTCATGGAGGATTATCTGGTGTTTTATATTTATATATACTTTATATATCAGTTCAGAGCTTCCTACAGATACAGATGTATAGACCCTTCACACCCCCCTGTTGTTGTTTAGTGGGTGTTTATGTTTATGAAGCCAGTTATTTAGGTCAGCTGACTGAGTTCATGTCATTCTTCTACTAAATCATCAGAGTCCAAACGGGCGGCTGATCAAAGCTGAATTGATCCATTCCCACAGCACTGAGCTGACACTGATTTCATTAATTACATTAGCAACTCACCAATCAAGCGCTGACTGACTGCCCTCTGGCCTGCGTGAACCTGACTGACCCCCCCACCCCCACCATCAGGCTTCTGGGGCAACACACAGGCAGCATGCCAACCTGCCTTTGTCTGGGATCATATCAATGGAGGTGTTTTTCTAGTGTGTGTCTGTTTCTGTTGTGGATGACTTGTTTAGTGAGGCTCCTCGGTCACTGAGGTCTTCATCCAAGATAAACATTAAATTATTGAATTTTTATTTATTTATTTAGAAAGTTTATTTGTTGATGAGCTGAGTTTCCTTGTCTTTTCTTCGTGTTGACAGATTAGATCAGAGTTCTGTCTGTGACATCACGCTCGTGCAGGGAGACGCACAGACCTTTTTACATTTTGCACACAGAAATCGTGCAGGTAACTAACTTCCCCTCGGAGATGGCCTTGGAGCGGCTGGAGGAGCAGCTGTGTCCTCGGTGCAGAGGGAGCACATGCTGCATGACTTCCTCTCGGTGAAGCGAGCGCTTGAAGGATCGTGAAATCCCCTGTTCAGAGAGTCCGTCAGACATCTGATCACGTCCTTGTGAGAAATGTTCAAAACTCTGTCTGAAGTTCATGCTGATGAGAAGTCGTTTAAATCACTTTAGATCGAGGGAGGAAGGTTTGAGTTCAGACTACAACAGGTCAAACAAGTTCAGTTTAATATGTTGTCATGTAATTTGTTCATTTTTTAACTGTAATTTTTGTAATTCAGTTAAATTCGTTGTTCATATTTGCCAGTTTAGGTAAAAGGTCGCTGTGTTTTACATCTGTTGTCACTGCAGGAAAAAATAATTCATTCATCTGCTTCATGTGGTGTTGAAATGAAAAGTGACACATGATCTGTCTCCGTTCATCTTCCCTCTCCACGCCATCATTCACAGTCCGAGTTGTTTTTGAAAATCAAATGCTTTTGAATCGGCCGTGTCTTATTATCATTAAAATTAAAATGTCGGTCACAATGACGTCACAACCTCCAACATACCGTGAAACTTTACAGGTGTGTGGTTGAGACCAACTTGAAGTCATAGTACGAGGATGGGTGTGGTCCGACCCACGAGTCCTGAGAACGTCAACATGTTGCTGGGCGTTGCGGCTGCTGTGATCCCTTTAAGAGATGGTCTCCGGTTGTTTCCAGAGCTCTGTCAGAAAACTTTAAAAGGCAACATGAAACACTTTCTTGGTCAAAGCAAAATCATTATTATCAACAGATGCTGCAGCTGTTTGAAGATGACGCAGGTTTCATTACAGGCTCTAAACACACCGCTGACCCTGTGTTAAAACAGACATAGATCCAGTTTTCAACAAAAGGCCAATTTACTCAGATATGAATGTAATCTGATGAGTCATTGAGTAAAAGCTCCTGTGTGTGTGGGAACCTCCACATCAGATGCATGAGGACGTCTGAAGTTATTGTTTCCTGTTTGCCAGACTGGATTAGTTTCTGTCTGATCCTCTGAGGAATGAACCGAGATTCCATTAGTTTAATGCACGTGCCGAAACCAGGTGTGTGTGTGTGTGTGTGTGTGTGTGTGTGTGTGTGTGTGTGTGTGTGTGTGTTTTTGTGTGTGTGTGTTTTTGTGTGTGTGTGTGTGTGTGTGTGTGTGTGTCTGTGTGTGTGTGTGTGTGCAACGGTGGCACAGATTAGAAACCAATCATTTCACACACACATACATTCCTTCAGTTGACCTAATTATTCATCATGATTCTCCTCCTCTTCAGCTCTCCGGTTTCTCATCACACACTCACTGTTTCTCATTAAAGCAGCCGATCCACACACGCCAACGCCTTAACAAAGTGTGTGTGTATTTGTGTGTAAAGACTGGTTAAATGGTTATAGCTTGATTCAAGACAATTTATACTTTAGCATTAAGTTGCCTGCAAACACACATCTGTTTTTCTCAACCACAAGTGAGAAGCACAAAAATAAAAAAGTAATAAAAGAGAGAGTTCTCACAAACCGTCTGTACTGTTGGTTATTTAATAAAAATTATTGTGGTGGTTTCATAGCAACAGGAAGGCAAGGTTTTATTTGAGAATATTTCAAAACCATTTGAACAATTTATAGTTAATGTGATTTCCTTATGCTTGTAGCACCACAAACTAAATTCTTACCTGAGAGATTTCAGAGGAACCTGATTCTTTAAACAAACTTTTTTTTTGTGTGAATTGGGTGAATGAACCTTTTAACTGTCACAGAGATCTGAACTCTATCAGTGTGTCAAACAGGTCTACTTTAAGAAATTCAGTTTAATAACATGTTTAAATGAGTCTGAACTGTGTTAAATGGAAACTTACCCCCAGCAGACATGCATGCAGTGCCATAACTAGAGCACACGTTTAACTGAGGTCCAGCAGTTGCCATGGAAACTCTAACAATGTTGTGCAGTCTAGAGCAACGACTTCCATCTTTATTTAAAACCACATTTAACCTGTTTGACTGCTGCTCTCTATATCTTCATCTTCTCTCTCCCTCCCTCCTCTTCCTCTCCCTTGTCCAAGTATCAAGTCGTCGTCTTGGACAGAACACTTTAAGTTTTCCACTGACGTCTGACACTTGAGGTTGAATTTCTCCTCAGCTGAGAGAGTTACTGAAGGTTGTTGCACAGAATCACTTAAAAGGTTTCCTCTGTTAAGGAAAAACATTAAGGCATTTGTAGCAATGAATGAGATTTTACTGCAGTAAAATTCTACAGTTTCCATGGAGACCGTTTGTTTGCCGGCATTAGCGCCTGTGAAACCTGTGAACATCTCACCTGTAT
The DNA here is from genome assembly GCF_002814215.2 of Seriola lalandi dorsalis. NCBI lineage: Eukaryota > Metazoa > Chordata > Actinopteri > Carangiformes > Carangidae > Seriola > Seriola lalandi. The sequence continues at coordinate 301,468 of NW_019525521.1, read as the reverse complement.
CGTCTCACAAAGTTGACCAGAAGAAAAAAATGTCTTAAAAAATGACATTAAAGAAGTGTGTCGCCATTTCATCCATTAAATGGAAACTTTAATGAAAACGGTCAAAGCGTCTGACACTCGGATCAATGGACATGACATACTTCATCAATAATTGATTAAAAAGATCCCGTAGCATAAAACACAGAGCATCATTAACTGTAGTTACCCTGAAGAGAGCTGAGGAGGTGGAGCCATCAGATCAAATCAGAAACTGATGCCGATCAAATCTATGGAGCAAATCAATTCCTCTCATTGATGATGAGTTTCAAACTCTTGTTGTGATGTTCGTCCTCTTCATTTATCAACATAAACTCAGACGTGTTGAGTTCAGATACAATTAGTACAAAGTTTTTTCCTTATTTTGGATGCGAAGGTCTTTTGTGTCTTAACTGACTTTAAGTGGTTTCTTAAGTATAAGGAGAAAACTTTAAATACTTAAGGGAACATTTTAAGGAAAGACAGGATATTCTGTGCAATAGTTTTTATTTTAGGGAAATCTTAAGTTGGACTTTAAGGAAAATCTTAACTTAAGAGACTTTGTGCATCTTGCCCCAGAATAAAAGTGAAAGAAGTTTAAACTACGAAAAGAACAAATAACAGATCCAGAGGTAAAAGCGTCAGAGGTCAGAGGTCAATGTCTGAAACTATACAAACGATGAACCAGGATTGACCTTGAAGAACTTCCTGTTGACCAGGACCAGGACCTGAGCAGCACCTCTGTGAGGAGCTGTTTGACTTTCATTAGTTCGGCCGTCCAGACTGTTTTTGTCGCCTGTACTCCGGTTAAAGGCTCTTTCTTCTCACCTTGAAAACCCCAAACATTCTCAGCCACCCCTCCTCTTCCTGCCGTCTCCACCTTCCTCTGAGATAAAGCCTAATTCAGCAGCACCCTGAGGGAACACCTCGTCTATTCCTGACTGCCCTGCCTCCTTTTCTTTCTCAGTTTCTAATTGAGTTTGTCCGACAGAGGTTACCTCAGGTCAGAGGACGTTCATGGTGCTCGAAGCAGGGCGGGAGCTTCAGTGTCGACAACAGTTTGAGACAGTTTTTATTTTGCTGTTTATTTTACAACCTCCGTCTGTTTCCTCACGTCAGAGAGAAGTGATCAGTCAACTGTTCATTGGCCTCGTTCAAGAGACGCTCATAATTGCTTTGCTATATCTGGAGGTCTATTTCTGCCATCACCCGCAGCCAGTCAACACACACACACGCACATTCACACACACTCGTACATCGGGGTTAGACGGAGATTTATTTCCACTGCGTCTTCTGGGATTCGCCAAAAAAGCCGTGAAAGACGTAGAACAAGTTTCATGATGAAGCAGGGATCCGACTGTGGTTTGGGTTTGACACTGTGTATGAGACCTGTCCAGGCTGTAGCCTCCCTGACAGTGTACAAAGAGTGATCCTGTAGACGGATGCTCATCTCTGATCTCTTCTTCGCCTCTATTTAAACAGGGAGGGCTGTTCCCGACCGGCTCTGACCACAGGTTGTAGGATTGAGCTCAGGCTCAACAACAAATATCTTCCCCTTCAACGAGTGGTCGGGAGAAATGACCAAAATATGAACAATTAATGTTTAAATTACAGGCAGGAAGTATTTAGGAAAACATGGGGCCCATAAATGAATACAATATGAAACCAGTGTTACCCTGTGGATATATAGAGTTATATATTTTCATTATTTACATTTCTTTCTTTCTTTGTTTTTTGGTGTTGTGGTTTTTGATGGTTTTTATTAAGATTATCTTTATCTCTTCTGTTTATGTCTTTCTGTGTGATGTTACTGGGTTTTTTTTACTGCTTTTTTTATTGTTTGGAAAAGAAATAAAAAGTCTATTACAAACAGGGAGGGCTGTTGACTTCTTTCAGTGAGCATGGTTTGTTTGTTTGTTTGTTTGTGCAGTGCGGCCGGAGGCGAGATCTTCAACCAGTGCGTGGCAGATCGGGAGGACGAGGCCTTCAGCGAGGAGGACGTGAAGAGGCTCATGAGGCAGATCCTAGAGGGAGTCTCCTTCCTCCACCAGAACAACATAGTCCACCTGGACCTGAAGGTCAGCAGAGACACCTCCACACGATTCTTTGTATTCCAGTTACAGTCCGTTCAGATCCACTCTGACTCCTGAATGATCTGTGAAGTGAACCAGTCACTTCAGATAAAACCTGCTTCATTCTCTGGGAAAACGACGTCACTGTGACGTGAAGAGTTCAACATTTCAGGCTTTGGAAAGAGCAGCTAAAGCCTGTAAAAGCCACAGATGAATCACCTGTACACTTGTTATTTCATGACTGAACAATCCGCTGTGTGTCATCAGCTCTTCACTCTTAAAACTGAACATGTCGTAATAAACATTATAGTAGAAAAAGCAAATGTGATATCAGCTAAACACCAAAACATCAAACATCAAAATGAGCATCTCCAGTATTTGTCCAGGTTTTCTAATGAGACAGATCGTCGAGGTTTTGGAGTGGAGTTTAGTTTAGTTTCAACAGCAGCATCTGTTTTCAGGAACAGTGTTACTCTGAATAATCCACAGAACACACCGTCCACCTACTCACATCTCATCCACCAGTCCATTCATCAAATTAGCAGTTTCACAGCTACAGCTGCAACAATTAGTCAAGTGATTCGTTTGATGATGTAACCTTGAGCTCTAGGAAATTATGATGGGCATTTTTTAAGTTTCATTGAGATATTATGAAAATAATCATTAGTTGTACTTTTCAGCAAATTCTCAATACTCTGAGATAAAGTGAACAAGACAGTCATTAACACCCACTTAACTCAAATGCAGCGCTTCACATTTGATCCTTTAGCAATAAAATGATGCAGAGTTCAGGGACTCGTTCAGGAATTACAGCAACAGACCAAAAAGCTTCAGCTCCGGTAGAAAAGAACAGACACTACAATCAAATGATTCTGAAAATATGAAAAGCTTTGTACACGTCCATTTGTAGTGTTTTAACATATCCTGCTGAGACAGAATAAAGTTCAGTTCTACTGAATAAAAATGACCATGAGAACAGACTATAATCCTATGAAACTGTACCAGAATATAAACCTTTATGAAACTGGTCAAACATGAAAGACACTGATGCTCTGTCCATGAAGGACAGAAGATCAGGTGGTATAAATTATAGATTAGATTATATATCAGACGTGTGTGTGACAGTATCGTGTCCTCTGATGTCCTGCCAGCCTCAGAACATCCTGCTGACCAGCTGCTCTCCTCTGGGGGACATTAAGATCGTGGACTTCGGCCTGTCCAGGATGGTCTGCAGCCACCAGGAGCTCAGGGAGATCATGGGAACCCCGGAGTATGTTGGTGAGTTGCTGCTCAGCGTCACGTCCACCACCTCACAGTAACGGACGAGCTGATTAAACGCTGATTAAATGATACTGAGGTGTTTGTGTTCATGGTTTCAGCTCCCGAGATTCTAAATTATGAGCCGATCAGCACAGCAACAGACATGTGGTAAGAAACTTTCTTTTTGTTCTGTGGGGTTAAACTTTAGGAGAAACATTGTTCTGTTTGTTGTACGTCTCAGCAGTGTCACAGGGTTAAACTGTCATTGAACTCTAAACTTTATTTACTGTTACAGTCACAGCTGTATACAGATGTTTCACTGAGGTCTGCTCAGTTTTCTATCTCTGAAACTTACTGTGTGTAGGATTAGTTGTTTCCAGCTTTGCCTCCCCCTAGTGGTTTTATCACTGTGACAACACACGGACCACACACACAACACAACCTTTCACTGCCACTGTCTCATTTTTACACAGATAATAACTAATTAGAACAACACTGTGATTATCTGTAAACTTTCAATGATAGATATTGATTGATATGATAGAATATTAAAAGAATCATTGAAAAACAATGATGACAAATCCTTATGCGGCTTTAAGCTTGTAATGACCATGAATGACACAGACAAGGTAGAAAAGAGAGGGAAGTTTAGAAGAGGATGCAAACCGCTCACCATATCCATTATTTAAAAAATATATTATCCATTTTGTCAGTTTTTAGTGTCTACATCATTTGTAAATCTTAGCCATAAACAAGCCTTTATATCTCATGAATCTCTTTACCAGTTAATTTATAGCCCCTCCCCTCTGTGTACACAAAACATCATCATGTGCAGGAGGAAGGATTTTCCTCACAGAGAAGACGGTTAGCATAGCCGCCCGCTAGCTGCTAGTTTGTGTAAAGTGCCTTAAGTAGTCGATAAGACGATAAACAGGCTGCAGTCCATTTATTTAGTCAATATTGACTGTGTTCAAGTGGATGATGTTAATGTTCATTCTTTTACTTTAATGTTTGCTCCATCAGTCCACATGAATTTTTAAAAAATATTTTCAAAGACTTAAACGAGCTCGTCCTGAGGAACTGAGGTGGAAGATATAAATTAGAAACAATATAATAAAAAAATTAAAATTAAATTTGATTAAAATTTTGTTTTGTATTTCAAAGCTGCATTTGTTATTGTGGATGAAGGTTTTGTCATCCTGCTCTCACCCTGTCTGCTCAGGAGTATCGGGGTCTTGACCTACGTGATGCTGACGGGCATCTCTCCGTTCCTGGGCGAAGACAAGCAGGAGACGTTCCTCAACATCTCCCAGCTCAGTGTGAGCTACACAGAGGAGGAGCTGCAGCAGCTGGACCAGGCCGCCCTGTCCTTCATCCAGATGCTGCTGCGCAAACAGCCACAGTCAGTCCACACCTGTCCACACCTGTCCACACCTGTCCACAACACACAAACTCATGTGGCACTAAACATGATTCATTCTGTTGTCAAACAGAACAAGTATGAAATGTTTATTTGTATAGTTATACATTTATATAGGATCACGTCTCATGAATATAATGTGGACGAGCAGTTACTGCTGAGCTGCAGATAGAAATATTATTTACCATCTCGACTGGAGCTGAACGATATGCAAACAAATCATGTTGCGTTTATTTTGGCATATGTTGTGATTTCAGTTGGAATGGTTGTTTTTAACATTTGATTTTAAATTTTAAAATGATGTTGATTTGATTGTTGTTGCTCTTGTACCAAACAAACATGTTCCTTTTGGTCTGGAGAATGTGATCTGTAGGTCGGAGCGTCTCTGCGGCACCAAAGCACTGATGGTGCTAACAGCGTACAACAATGTGACACATTTTACTTTCATCAAAATAACTGCAGCTCCTGTGATTTGGATATTGCAATTTAGCCATTTTGTGAATTTGATTTGGTTAATTTCAGCAGCTGAGCTGTGACAGTGGATATAATGACAAGTGCGTTAACGAGCTGCTGTATTAATGATCGTGAAACAGGCGCTGGAGAACTGACTCTCTGCCTCTTAATTAAATATTGCTGTTCTTTTACAGAGACATAATTTTCAAAGATTTATTTTCTCACATTCTTTGAATCAAAAAAAGCCTCAAGACCTTAAGTGAAGCTTTGGTGACCCCTAGTGGACATCACAGACGCTGAGGTCGTTACACACATTGATGTGTGTGTGTGTGTGTGTGTTCAGGGACCGGGCCACGGCGGAGCAGTGTCTCAAACACCCCTGGCTTCAGTCCTCAGAGTCTCAGGAAACCCAGACGGTGGAGGAGATCCTCCCAGTGGAGGAGCAGGAGGCGTCCAGCACCACCAGCAGCACGACCGCAGCCGAGGAGGAGGAACGCCCAGTGACGGAGGAGCTGATCGTCATGGCCGCCTACACACTGGGTCAGTGCCGCCAGTCCTCCACCTCGGAGAAGGAGGCTCTGGCCGCCGAGCAGAAGGCCATCTCCAAACGCTTCAAGTTCGAGGAGCCCTTCAGCGCCCTGCAGGAGGTCCCTGGGGAGTTCATCTACTGACCCCGCCCACCACACGCACCGCCAGCCTCCTGCAGAGGAAAAGTTAGTGTTGTCACGGTAACAAAAGTAAACCTGCTTATTCAAACTCCCCTCCATATATACTGTACGTTTGTAATCAGATGCTTTTGCACAGTCAAACTGATTTCATTTAAGAAGTTGGACTTTAAGTGCATTTTTTAAGAACCCACTTACATATTTCTCCCATAATGCATCACCTTGCTTGACACCCACCACACCCCAACGCAGCTACAGTAGATTTTATGTCACTTGTATTTCATTTGGTTTGCTGTTGTAGTTTTCTTTCCCCCTGAATAACTGGCCAAATGTCGACAGGTGTGAGACATTTCCACGAGCTACTGTAAATTTGGAAATTGAGCTTTGAAGAGTGAGGTCGTCTTTTTGATGGAGGGAGGAGTCCATCACAGAGAGGCAGAGGGACAGAGGCTGAATCCAGATGTCCAGCTTCCAGACTGGGACTTTAAATCTGAGAGGAAAACGCTCCATGACAGTTTAGAGTAAAATGTCTTGGATGTTATCACTCCCAAAATCTTAACATGTAAGTCTTAAGTTTTAAATTTACGAGTTGTGTGCAATATAAAGCCTCAATACATAGATATATTTATAAATAAAGAATTAAAAAAAGATCATAAGTTCGTCTTTGACACTGGAAACGGTGTCAACAGAACCGTCTCACCACAAGGTCCAATTGGTCGTTGTTCTGGAGCTTTTGATCATGTGATACAATCTTTGATCTCCAGTTGTCATGGAAGGAAATTCAATTTTAATTTGATCTGCACTTCAGTGACAAGTGGGCAACAACAACATCTGCTGACGACCAAAAGCTCCAGAACAGCTACTAAATGGACCTCGTGGTGAGATTGTTTCAAATAAACAATAAATAAATTTCTGTTTAAATATCTAAATTATGCTAAAATATTAATATTGATATTAATGTCACATCCATGGGGCTAAAATGTGGAGGTAACATTCAGAACAGTCTGATGAGGTCTGCATGTGCAGGGTGGTCTGGACATGTGGATTCAACCAGGGACAAACCCAGAGGAGCAGAAAGTAGAGCAGAGCGCACAGCCACCAAACACACCGAGCAACATGTTGCTTCAGTTTCAGTGTTATCCCTCAGACAGGAAGCCACATACGAGCACTTCACACACACTTTGTGTCTTGTGTAAGAGGGGAAACTTCTTTCCTATTAAGAGCCTGATTGATACTGGATTTTTAGGCAAAGTCTGATAACAGCTTTTACAGAGTTAAAAAAAAAAAACAAACAGCTTTGATAATAGAATAAATAACTGTGACCAGGATATGTACTGAACATGAATTTGACGGTGTAAAAATGAACTTGTCAGCAGTGAGACTAACTGTGTAATGGAGACACTGTTCCTCATAGACTTTACGTCATTTGAATGACGTGCAAGTAAGAATCACTTTTCTGGGCTCTGGGTAAGTTTTACAAATGTAAAACAGATAGTCAACAGCTTACAGACATTTCTATTACAGCGATGGTCTGTGGAGAAAATGCATTTTTGAGCTGCAGGGAATTTGTTGTCATTGCAATACCGTGAGCGACCACTGGGCAAATTGGCAGTAATTGGCTGTGTTGTCATTTTTCCAGCTGAGCTCCACCCACTTCAAACCAGTGAGAGAAGCCCAGGTAAAAACTTAATGTGCAATGAACACTGTTCTAACTTTGAAACTACAAGATGTTGTGTTCATGTTAAACCTTCATCACTTATAATAAACCTAGTCAAGTCCAGAAATTACTGGACAGCCAATCAGGAGAGAGAACTGTTAGCAGCCATTGTCTGAGTCCTAATTCTAAGGCTCTTGAATCCTCCGGCTCTTGTGTGAAATCACAGGTGAACACTGAAATTAAACCATCATGTTTTGATGACGGGGCAGAGGGCATTCTGGGAAACGAGACGTCACTGAATAAAGTAGAAAAAAAGACAAGTCCGGTTTAAAGAAACTAACAAACGAACTCCTGCCACTGACACCAGACGACAGGGAGAGCTCGTCTCTGTCGTGACGGTGCAGGAGACGCTGAGAGCTCCACTTTGCCAGGTGGAAACTCTCCACAGTAAAAACTGTGTATATAGGAACAAATGCAGGTCCAGTCATCATATATGTGCATGTGTACTGATGACTGAGGTGATTTGCAGTTGGGACTGTTTGTCACACTTGCTACAGAACAGTGAGGAGGAACTCACTTTTCTTACTCTTTTCATGATTTTTGAATTCAGAAGCCAAATCTGTGTCGATTTCTGTCCATTTCCTCGTGTTTGCTGCTTTTCCTCTGAACAGAACCAGCTGCTCCGAACTCAACCCCGTTTGTATCTTCTCTTTTTTTTATTTTGTATTTTTGGTGCCATGCTTGGAGATAATATTTGATTATTTTAACTCTTGCTGTTTTTATTTCAGGTGTTTCTGTGTAATATTGCAAATATCTGAGACAGAATTTTGGAGTTTTCTAATTCTGTGTTAATGATGCAGATGTTGTTGTTTTTAAGAGGTGCGTACTGTTTAAAGAGCCATGTCACATACTCCTCTCACACTGAGGACTGACCCCCCGCGGTTCAGCTCTCTCTGAAGCAATAAAGACAGATCATTTTAAACTTGTACGTGTAGACAGTGAGCACTCTACACTTCCACTGGATCTGTACTGTAAATTTGTGTCTATGAAACAATAAGCTGTTACTATGGGAACAGATTTGTACATGAATGTCCCCTACTGTAAATAAACATTTCGAATGCGTGTTGAGTATTTCACTTGTCTTTTGTGATCAGAGCACAGATTGTGTTTTAGCGGCCATTTGTATCTGAGCAACATGATTACTGACCAACACATTAAACCCCTTTACATTCATTAGTTGTTACAAAAGCACAATAAAAAAATTTAAATGGCAAGTTCCATAAGATGCAGAGGATGCCAGTGTCAAAATCTAGTTTTAATACATTTTTTATATTGGTATATTAATATAACTAATTAATCAATCAATCAATCCCACTTCATTTGTTTAGCACTTTTCATACAAACAATGTAACACAAATTCCTTTACAGAATAAAAGCAATTAAAAAAAAAACAACCCCTCACACACACACACACACACACATGTTAATACACAGAACAATAAATGACCAAGTAATAAATAAAAACAATAAAAATAAAACAAAAATAACAGGAACTGAGGAAACGATGAAGACTGGAAAAGCAAAGATAACAACAGAGTGATAAAGATCAAATAAAATAAAATACTAAAACAGAGGAAATATATATAAGTGAGTAAAACCTAGAAATAAAAGGTAGGATATTAAAAATAAAATAAAATGGTGAAGATAAAATTATCAAATGTTAAAAGAGATGTCTGCCAGAAATAAAAGTAGAATTAAAATACATAACCAGATATAAAAGTAGGGTATTAAAAGGAAAACAATCATAGAATAAACATACCAGTAAAACAGCTTAAAATATATAAATAAATAAAAAGATAAATAAATTAAATTCAATGAAAAGACAGACGCAAAAGGTCACTTATTACAAACTTGTGTGTGTGTGTATATATATATATATAAATAAACTCACCTGTTTACATTTTACTAAAAACTAAAGTTTTGCATAATTGTGGGCGTGGCCTCTTTGGGTCACAGGTGGGTGTATTCAGTCCATTAGTTGTCTGCTCGGGGTCACTGCAGCTAACATGAACTGGTGAATTTAACCTGTCCGCCATGTTTGTGACGTTGGGGAGAAATAATACGTGAGGAATAACGTGAGGAAGTCTGTCTTCCTGTTTTCTGTCTGTTTTCAGAGGTGAGTGAAATTCCGTTTATACGTTAGCACTAATTAGCAGGTATCAGTGTCTGCATTCACCATACCTAGCCTATTAGCTTAGCCTGTTAACTAGCTAAGGAGCCAGCAAATGAATAAGCCTTGGGTTAACCTTCGAGCAGGACAGCTAACTGTGCTAACGATGCTAACGGCAGAGTTGGCATGTTATTTAACCGACAAGTCGCTCCACACACGCCCCACCTCTTTGCCCAGTTGTGGATTAGGCGGGAGTTAGGTGGAGTCAGGTACAGCCAAGATGGCAACTGCAGACGTCCATCTTTATTTATAGTCTATGGCTGTGGTCGAAAAGTCAAAATAATTTAATTGCCTAACCACTTTTCCTTGACCTCGATGGAAAACATCATGAGGTCAAGGAAGGTTGTGAAGGAGAATTCATCAGGACTTAGGAAAGATCTTTTAAAAACTAACTTAATTTATAACACATGGAGAATAAATGCTCCTTTCCTAACCACAAAAACAGAGGAGACAGGACTGAAATGTTGAAACAAGATGACATGAAAGGAAAAGACAAACGGAGAAAGAAGGAAAATTTTATAATTAAATATGAACAAGGAAATGAACAAGAGATCAGAAGAAATTATATTCATACATAAGTACATAGTTTCCCGGCATAGACGCCTTTGACTTTTTCATACAGTTGTTAATTAAAGAAAATTCATTTTTAATGCATTCCACAATGGGAGGGGCTATAGTGTTATTATTATAGTATTTTGATTTGATTACTATGTTGTTAAGTAGAAAGTAAATATATTTGTTTTTCACGATGACTCCTAACTGGACAAATTTGAAAGAGAAGAGATCTATATTTATGGATTTGGGCTTCATTAATGAGGGTCTGCCAAAGTGAAAGGTGGTGCCAAGGAATTATGGGATGGCATTTTCTCTTTTCCCTTTGTTAAGAAAGGTCCAGTGTTTCCTAAGCTAAAGGTGATAAGATAAGAAGCACTGAAGCTTCTCTCCTTATCATTTAGAGAATTGGACCACCGCAGATACATCCCGGTCATTTCACTCAGTTGGGAAACTTCCGAAGCAAAAAGGCTTTTCGACCGCAGCCTATGAATAAACTCAAATATAAACAGGATTTCTCTCATCTAAAATTATAATTACACAATGTAAAGGCTTTTTATTGGTTCCTATGGGGCAGTAACATGAGAAAAAATATATTTTTTGTGGAAATTCCCTTGTCACAGCAACACAGAGACATGCTGAGAGGTAAGAGAACAGATAAAGAAACATGTGAATGAAATTGTTAAAAAAAAAAAAAAAAAATTAAAAGCATACAATATATAAACTACAATACCTTAGACTATGTAAGTGAATTGCGCAATTATTTAGCGAAAGGAGTCAAGATAGCCATGATGTGTGAACTATATATACAGTAATATACACGCTACACAATAATAATACAATACCATGTAGAAGTCAAAGAGAGTATTATGATATAACATATAATATGATAATATAAAAGCATAATTATAATGATAATTATAGCAATAGTAGTAAAAATATGGAATTGTTATGATATTGTTATATAGTTATATATAACTATATAATATAATAATAATTATTATTTTTGTGGGTTTATGCATAAATACTTTTCAGATTCAGATGTCATTTTTCAAATTAACACAGTTATCCATGTTTTATCACTTCATAACTTCTAATAAATAGTAGAAATTTTACAAATACTGGACATTTTCAAGAGACCAATATGATTCGCAGCATCCACTGGAATAAAAGGTCAAAGGTCATCATCTGCCAGGAGTCAGTGGATGACCGCAGGATGCAGGAATTTCACCTCTGACACCAGAGACCATCTCCCCACATATACAGCTTAACCACCAACTGATCAACTCCATCTGCTGAGGAAGGCCATGAGTGACTGAAAGCTCCAGAATATGTAAGTGGATATATTAATGCTATTACTCTTCTCTCATTTTATTATTTCTGTTATTTCTGAGTCATTAGTAAATTCATTAACCTGGACAAACCATGACAATTCACTTATTGCTGAGCTGCAGCTTCACCTCAAGTGGCCACTAGATGGCAGCAACGGTCCACAGATTAGAGGCCTGGTGGACATGATCATAATGTGAGTGAGATTTAATTGATTTTCCTCGAGAAAATCAATAACTGATGATTCTAGTGTTTGAAGGCCTGTGTGGTTTGTTTCAGAGAAGATATTAATTTGTTGAAATGTCAAGTAATATTGGCAAACAGCAAAGTAACGTGAAAGGAGAAGGTAATTAGGGTTTTAATTATAAGTCAGGTGTTAATTCCCACAGTAAAACAGACACAGAGTACACAGTAGATGGAATCAATAATTACTGAATCAAGTGACAAATTAATATGTATGAAAATATGTGCAATACAGTCAGATGATATAATCTATAAACAACTAAAATGAAAATTCACCACTAAACTACAGTTTTTTTTTGTAAAACATAAAACAACATTGTTTCAGTCACACGCTCAAACACACCTCTTAAAGCTGCATACAATCAATCAATCAATCAATCAATCAAACTTTATTTGTACAGCACTTTTCATACAGGTTAGTGCAGCTCAAAGTGCTTCAGATGACTGACCAGCGAAAAAGAAAAGGACAATTTCAGTAAGAAAACTGCAAGATTAAAAGCTGCAGTAACATCAGCAAACAAAAAAAAACATAAGAAAATTAATAATAAAAGAGCAGATAAAATACAAAATAAAAGAACTGTCTGCTTGTTTGCTGTAAACTCCACATCAGTAACTACAGAGTTTAATTTGTACCAAAGACACCTGACGTTCAGCATCAAAGTTCCCAGGATTGGATTCTGTTCTGAGCAACGCATCAGTACATTTCTGCAGTGTTAATGTTTCTGTGGAGGTCAGGCTGAACCGCTGCAGCAGAAAACCAAACGGAGATCGAATCAGTTTAACAACAGGACAAACTGAAAAACACAATCAACGTACAGACGAGCCTGAAGGTCGTAAACAATCCGACAAGAGACGAGGAAGTTTGAGCAGCAGAGAGAAGAGGAGCTTCAGAGGAGGAAAACAAATCTCTAACCAGACGGACGCAGCTGTGTTTTCACCTGCTGTTACTCACCTGAGAATCATTTTCCAGCAGTAATTATCGGTGATACTGTTTGACATTCATTTGACTGTTCAATTAGTGTTTGATAGTTCCATTAAAATGATTATTTTTTTATTTCAGTTGAAGTCTTTCTTAATGTGCTTGATTTAAATCCTCTCCCAGGAGTCTTTGCAGCATCGCCACTGCTGCTCTCTCTCCCACTTTAAAAACATCTTCAGCCAGATGTCATTGGTCAGTGCGCTCTGGCTTCTGTAGCATAGCAACACAACATCCCAATTCTTAACTCTAATTGGCTGCAGGGTGTGTTACATTTTCAAATCAGTGCGCAGCTGTGATGCAGCAGCCTCATCAACATGCTGAATACTCTGAATAACCAGAGGGCGACTGCTTTCAGCTTTACCTCGGCCTCAGACAACAGGCTGCTGAATGTCATCACTTTTATTGGACAAATTTAAATATTGAACAAATTAAATATTGGGCTAACCAAACCAAATACATTAAAAGGATTAATAATATAATAACATATAATATGTACAATTAAATACTTAGATATACAAGATACTAAATACAAATACAAAAAGTAGCAGCATCATTGGATTTTTCTGGAATAAAATTCTGTAGATCTGAGCTGATTAGACTTTAAGGACTTTACTTAGCTAATTATAATTTATGATGAAGCAAGAGCAGAACACAAAGCCATAGAACAGTGTACCTCTAAATAAACTCTTCCTGTTGTCTTCTGCCCACTGCTTATTCTATAAAACTGGACCTACTGGGAGCTGTACTGGGAGCTGTACTGGGAGCTGTACTGGGAGCTGTGGCCTGAGCCCACTCTGCTGCTCTGCTCCTCCTGTCTGTTGTCTGTATTTTCTTCAGGCAGTTTGTTGTTGTTGTTTTCAACTTTATTATTCATATAGTGAGTCAGTGACAGTCGTCTGCTGCCTCTGTTTAAACCAGAGTGAAGATACAAACACATAAACGGTGGTCGAGTCAAGTGTCAAGTGTTTAGAGGACGAGACTCAAGTCGAGTCTCAAGTCGCTGTGGATGGACACGATAGCTCAATAATGCCTTGATCAGACTTCTTCCAATTCGGCACAAACATTCACTAGGACTCAAGGACGAATTGATTAGATTTTGAACATAGATATAATAAATATTTGATATGACTCTAGATAAACAGGGATGTAAACCAGGCAGTAATTCTAGTTAGAAGTGGGATTATTTTCTTTTTCTTTATCTTGATTTTCCTGTCCTGATGTTAATCCTTTACAATGGTAATGTATCCCCCTGAGATACAGTGAAACAGCTGACTACTTTTCCTGAATTGTGCTGCAAATCTCTGCTACATGGACTGGAGTGTTTACACCCTCTGATACCCAGTAATTACTACATCAGGGTTCATTTGTCTGGGGGCACTGCTGGAAATGAAACAGATGAAAGACTGAAGCACTGAAGAATTAGTTAAAGTGGATCTGTGTGTGTGTTTTTGTGTTTGTGTGTGTGTTTTCCCCCCAGAACGTTTTTCCTGTTAGCATTCCTGCAGTCTCTTTGCCAAAGAACAAGTGTCTGCAGCAGAGCAGCAGACCCACATTCAGCCCTCTTCCCCATAAGGATTTAAAGCTGCAGACTAAACTACTTTATGGAAGATTTGAAATGACTAAATAGAAATAAATCAAAGCAGCAAAGTGAAAATTACGAACATTTTTTATCCCATTATCTCGAGATAACAAAGCTCGTATCCCGAGATAACGATATATTATCAGGAGAAAACTATTTTGAGTGATCCTCACACACTAGGTCGCTGTAACTCTCCTCCTTAGCAACAATCATTGGTAACTCGTTAGCTGAAAATCATCTAAAAATCTAAAACATCATCTATGAAAAGACACAGTGTGATTTCTGCCCTCGGTTTAAATATTGTCTGATGCTTTGATCAATGTGTCGTCCTGACATTTTCACTTCACAGCTCTAGAAGTTTCCATCTGCATCTGATTAACAAAGTAATTATAATGAGAAAACAAGCTTCGTTATCTCGAGATAACGGGAAAATTATCTTGCTGTTGTTCCACTCTGCAGAGGACAAACATATGGAGAAGCCCAGCAGTGTGTGTGTGTGTGTGTGTGTGTGTGTGTGTGTGTGTGTGTGTGTGTGTGTGTGTGTGTGTTTTGTCTAATTCTCTGCAGATTTGGATTCATTTTCATTCAGTATTTTAAACTGAACATTATAACCATCATGAAGGAGGATTTATTGATGAACTGTTTAATTAAACATGAGTTTTAGCTTCAAAGTGCCTGACTGGGATTTATTGGTTGGTTTTAGTGCAGTTCTCACCTGGGAACAGGGACAACTGGCTCTTTGCTCTTTAATTTAATAGTTTAATCATGTAATTTATGATTAAAACTATTACCTTTTTGGCCCCTTAATACTAATCAACCATGGTCTGCATGTCTCAGTCTCTCTGAGTATTGTTGCTGACCATGGTCATCCCTTCATGGCCACAGTTTACCATCTTGTAATGGCTGCTTCCAGCAGGATAATGCTCCATGGGGAGTGATGCATCATGTCAACATGTTTCCAACATCTGGGGGAATCTGTGACATGAAGAACTGAGGCTGTTTGAGAGCAGAGGGAGGAGTAGGTGTTCCTAATAAAGTGCTCTGTGAGTGTAGAACGTATGTAGAATATAGTGCTGTCTTCACAGACCTGTCAGGCACTAAACTGTACTGTACAGAATATAATTATTTATTGTCACGTAGACTTCGTATCCCAGCAAGCATGAAACGTCAGAAGGATGTTGGACTCTAACGACTTTGCATGGAGGTCAGATGTTTTGATCACGACCAGAATATCGGTATTTCATGTCAATATGGCGTTGGCAACACAACTTTAAACCAAAAAAATATCAATTAGCTGTCGTCAGTGTTCTGCATCAGATTGATGTTGACTTTATCCTGACATTGAATTTTTTGTCACCTAACGTCACAACCTTCATGCAACCAAATATCAAGATCTAACGTCGTTAGCAAGCATCAACCTCCAGGGCTGAAAACTGAAGCCTCAACAGTGAAGAACCAGAAGCTGCAGTTCCTCTAATGGCCACTAGAGTCTGGCTCCAACAGTGAGTCAGTCCCCATAGACTCCCATGTTAAAATGTCCAACTTTACAGCAGAAATAAACACGTTTACAGCCTGGTACAAAAACTGTTTTGGTCTCTAGAGCTATAACTCACCTGTTTATATAACTCACCGGTTTACATTTTATTAAGGACTACAGTTATGGAGGATTGAGGGTGTGGCCTCTCTGAGTGACAGGTGGGTGAGCGTATACTCACCCATATATAATCTCAGAAAGAAAGAAAAGAAAGATAATCTTTAGAATTAACCATCATGTCGGTCACAACATGGCTGCAAATGAAAAGGTCCATTATTGTAAATCTTCATGTGCCGTGAAGAAGAACACGCTGCGATCTGCAGCTCTCGTATATCAGCTTTTCAACATGGAAATCCGTCTCCATGATGTTTGTAATCATAAATATTATTGTGAGCTGAATGAAATATCACCATGACATTGTTATGAAGTGGGATTTAATATAAAAAGATAAACAACTGAAAATGACTGATGATTCATTTTTCATCACTTCTGAATAATTTGGATGAAAGATGAAATATTAAAAGTTGTTTCTGCTGTTTATGACAAATGACAGATTTTATTCTAGATCTGTTTTCATCACATATTATTCACTCACTCACTCCATCATGCACACACATGCACGCTCGCTCGCTCGCTGCTGGGGGATCCATATGTTTGTCCTCCGCTGCGTGGAACAGCAGAGAAGTGTAAAGGCTCATCACACACACAGCGGGACGTGAACTGGAGCGTCTGGTGGCGGCAGACTGACATCAGTGGCGAACACACAAACACACGTAGCGTGAGGCTGGTGTAATAACACAGGCTTTCATACAGGCCACACCCTGACAGCAGGTGTTGGGATGTTTACACAGGTGATGGCAAACACCTGATCCCACGCTTGTGTCAGTGTCAAATCCAAAATATCCTGTAGACTTATTATTTAAACCAGCTCCTGGTAGATTTATTATGATCATCTCTGATGCTGAAGCTCTGATTAGAAGGAGTGAAGTGTAGAAGGGAAACATCATCTCTATGTTCCCATGGTTCTATGTTCTGTTGTTCTAATATAGTTCTTTTATATTTTAATCTGTTTTAACAATACGTCCTTTTATTCTATGAGTACTTTCTGGATTGTTTTCCTGCTTTTAGTCTTCAGTGTTTCCTCAGTTCCTGTTGTTATTGTCTTATTGTAATTTATTTATTTATTGGTCATTTATTGTCGTGTGTGTAAATGTGTGTGTGTGTTGATTGTTCTGGTCGGCTGGTAACTAATAATCCAGGTTGCATGCGCAGCAGAATGTGATCACAGACTCTACACCAGCATTCTTAGTGTTTACGAAGCAAATTGCTAGAAACCAGTAAAGTTGCTGGTTAGACGTGAAGTTGAGAGACGTCTGTCGACTCTAACATGTACTGTACTGTAAGCTACTGTAATTATGCTAACCAAGTCTAGACAATGTTAGCGCTTGTAGGAAGTGAGATGTGACCCGCTTGTGTCCCATACGATCGACTGGCAGCACGGGTTAAAATCACAACAGCTCCATTCACACAAGTTATATCACTTCCAGATGTTTGTCATCAAAACGTACCAGACATGAGATTTTTCAGCCATTAACAGCTGATATTTGTTCCCCTCCTGTCATTTTACAACATGCATTTTTCATCAGTTACTTATTGATTTTTTTTTTTTAAGTAATGTAGGAATGAAAATTATTTTGAAGTGATATTGTCAATTGATTTTCCACCTTTTATCTAATTATAATCAAAGCCGTAAACCAAATACAGCTGATAGAAACACAAGAACTAAACTTGGTTTGTTTTAGTCACTGTGGTTTGGAAATACATCTCTCAAGAATAATTTCCAAATGCAGATGATTCACAACAATTAGAAACACAAAGCACGAATGAATTGTTCATACAGAGAGTCTGTTGCTCGTATTGTTGGTCTGAGATCGTATCTGAAGTGACCTGTAAACTGTGACGTCATTACTTATCTGTTTCTGTGCTTGGTGTATGTGAGTGAGTGAGTGAGTGAGTCAGTGAGTGAGTGAGTGAGTGAGTGAGTGAGTGAGTGTGTGAGTGAGTGAGTCAGTGAGTGAGTCAGTGAGTGAGTGTGCATGTGTGTGATTCAGTTGATTCAACTGTATGATCATTTTAGAAGATGTAGTTTTGGGTGTTGTTGAATTGTTAATTGAATTATACTAAGATAATTATTGTCATTTAGCCTCATTGATATAAATGGGATGGGGACAAACAATAGAAACACCTGTTTATATAATGAAATACAGTTCAACAACATCACAAACTGCAGCCTCCAAAATGACCATGAAGTGTCATGAAGGTACGATTACACGACTGCATTAGACGTTTTGGATCGGTGTACTTTGGTGTATTTTCTGTACCAAAACATCATAACTCTCCCAGATTGATAATTAATAATGAAATTAATGATGACTTCCATTTACCTGCTTCAGATTCAGGGTATCATGCACGTTGACTCACTGTCACTGACTTCCTGTAACCCCTGAATAGAATAATTTAGTGTTATTAGTAACACCTGCCCTGCTCATGGGACATGTGTGTGTCACTGGTAGGCCAGTGTGTGTCACATGACTTAGTCTTGACTGTGGTTCCTGGTGGTAGACCCATTCAGACTGTGTGTTTCCTGCTCTGTTTGAACAGCCACTCCGCAGCCTCCTCTCAACATCTGTCCCAGCTGCCCGGCTCAGATCAGGAGCTGTCCATGGTGCTGAACCTGAAAACGCCCCATTGCCACAACTGACATATGCAGCCCTTCAGAAATGCACAGTGTAGTAAAGATCATTAGACAAGGGAGGCAGAGAAAACAATACAGAGCCCTTTATCACAAGCTATGAGCCATTACAAGACATTAGAAAAGCCGGCAGCCTCTAAGTAGCTGTTGCCGTGTGAAGATTTATATGTATAATGTATAGCTGTATGTCAAAAACTATCCAATTAGTTATTGCTCAGCTGTCTGGCAATCAACAGGTATCATTGAAGGAAAGACTGGTGCTATTTTATTTCCATATTTTAGTGGGACAGTTTTGTTTATGGGATCGGTTGATTCAAAATAAAAAAGGATGAATGACCTGATGGCTTAATGGTTAAGACATGGATCGTAAAATTTCATTGTCCTCAGCCTCTCTGTCTCTCTCCCTATGTTTCCTGCCTGTGTCTACAGCGACTTCCCGTTAAAGGAAATAAATAATGCCCGTTATTATCCTTTTAAAGGATTGTTCTTTAAAGCTGCATTAATCATAATGTTGCCCAGCAGGGGGCAGATGAACTACAAAGAAAACATAGCCTGAGCTGTAACAGCCTTATAATGTTTTTGTTTTAATATTCTGCTGACACTAAGCAATATTAAAATCTTGCTGGAGGCCCCTTTATAACCACCTGAAAATGTAAGTTTAATATTCATGTTTCTTTTAGCTCTGTTTTGGTGTCGATCAACTGAGTTGTGGTAGTTTATGTAGTGTATTGTGGTAAGAGACAGTGGTGAGACCAAAGTCAGACAGTCAATGTGCCATAAAACCAAAACAAAGATCTAATTAGCTCCATGGAGCTGCAGAGTTCAAGCTGATTAATGCAACTCTTAAAAAACACCATGTGTGACTTTGGTGTCAGTTCTTCAGGAATGATGTACTTGAATTTGGAAGATGCCTCTAATGGTTATCAAAATCTAATCTAACAGCTAGTTACTCCACCTTAGTTACTCCACCCATGTTAATTTGGAAAATGGAACACACAGGAAGTGGTTCCTACAAATTAAATGCAGAAGAGAACAGCTGGAGGTTCGTCTGAGAAAACCTCACATGCAGAAAATGTCAGGACTTGTGATTCTTATTTAAAATGAGATAAAAGCTGTTGCTCACAGACTTTCTCATGTATTACTCTGTTTTAGTTTATCACGACCTGTAGCTCGGTCTTATTGTTGGAAGTGATTTTATAGAGCAACAACATCCACATAGGGAGGAGGCTGGTTGGATGGGTCAACGGAAAGTTGGACTTTTCCCACTTCAGACCAATAGTTGATGGTGTTTCTTTTTTCCATGACCGTTCCCCAACCTTTACCACGTGTTTACTGTAACCATGACAACGAAGGTCCCTCTGCAACCAGTACACTCCTAAAGGTCGTATCAGAGGGTAGGGGTAAATTACCCGTACGGTTGTTAAGGTTGGAGGACCTCTTGCGACTAACTAAGTAAGGTGTTACACATCAGAAAGACCACCTGTGTGCAGACAGTGTCCATTAGCTGTGCCGAACAAACCACTGAAGAGACAGAGCGCTGGGTCTTCAAAGTGTAAATGTCTTTACTATGTTCTGTTAATTAGCTCTCAGACTACTCATTACTGGAAGAGTATTTCCTGTATACCTGTCCAGAAAGTATTTGTGTCTAAACATGTGTAGAACAATGCTAACCCTACTCCTACCCTTAACCAATTCGCTGGGTGTCGCTGTAGCAACTAGAAATGTTGGGGGTCTTAAGACTGCGGTAACTTTAATTTTAGAATCCAGCGAAGTAAGAGTTTGATTCATAAATAATATAACGTATACATATTTTTATATATAATACTGTAACACTTTTAGGGAGTGGATGCGGCCCACGAAGGTGTGGCCCTTCGTCATAACTTTCTTGTTACAAAATAATGAGGTTTTAAGTCTCTTGTACTGTTAGCTGTTGAACTGAGCTGAAACCCAACACTTACATTTAACAGTGTAATCCTCAGGCTCTCTGTCACTGTTGTTGACTGCCATATTATTTTCATTACCAGTGCGCAATGAATCTTGGGATATGTTGGCCCATGAAGGATGATCTGTGTACGTGGCAGCCATCGAATTTTCATTTTGAAATGAGAAAACCAAAATCGGAAACAGCTTGTTTCTAGAATAACATTTAAAAATAGGGAAACAGAAAATGACTAAACGACTATCGAGCCAACATTAGTGCTCCTGATAACACAGAATCAAGAAAAAATATTATTAAAAATATTTTCTGGAATTTGAAAATCTCAGACTGATAACTTGAGTAGCTTTTAGGTAAGGCAGATTTATTTGTATAGCACATAATCATACACAGAGGCCATTTAATGTGCTTAACAGAAATAAATGAAGCATGAAAGGAGAAGAGAAAAAAAAGCATAATAAGAAAACAGTAGAAAAACAAATTATAAAATAGATAATATCTCATTAAAGTACAAGATTAAAAGATTAATAGCCAGATAATAATGCCAGCTCTGTACTTTTGCTATTTTTTACTGTTTCACTAGACAATGAAATTGACAAATAATAATAAACCTGATTGTGTTTGTGTTTGTTTGT
Organism: Seriola lalandi dorsalis; assembly: GCF_002814215.2. Classification (NCBI taxonomy): domain Eukaryota; kingdom Metazoa; phylum Chordata; class Actinopteri; order Carangiformes; family Carangidae; genus Seriola; species Seriola lalandi. Next base: position 280,157 of record NW_019525521.1, on the reverse strand, counting down.
TGGGGAGGGGGGGGTGGGGATGGGAAAGGGGCGTGGAATAAGCCAACATCACAGGCTAATGCAGCTTCCCACCATGCCATCAATCTCCGTCTGTGGAGCGTCTGACCGTCACCCGGGTTGCCTTCATCCGTCCTGTCACCCGAAGGACTCGGCGTCGGACCGGCTGGGTCGGATCTCTGGGCCTCTCCAGTAGCGGGATGAAAGCGACGTGGTGATTAAAAGGAGCATCTCCTCCCCGTCTCTCTCTTCTCCAGAAGCGGACCCCGGCTTTATTCTCCTACCGGCGGAGACATGAGGAACCCACTGGCCGATTTAGCCCTGACATTCTGGCTGTTTCTAGAGGTGAGCGGCGCCGGACGGTGAAACACGGAGCGACGTGTTGTTCTAGGTCTGATAGACACGCAGCTGGTTCCGTAGTGTTTCACCTTTGAGTGTATTTGTCATGTAGAGCCGGTTCATGGTTGTGTCGGGGCTGGTCGCTCTGCACAGCTGCCTGCCGCTGATACGTGCCGCTCGGGATGTTTTCCAAAGCGAAACTGCATTTAAAACTGACATAATTCAATATTAACTCACTTGGCGCCAAAACCACACACACCACAGAGGACAAGTGTGAATATTTATAACATATATGGCATCTTCTGTTAACTTCGGCATGCAAGTGATCCACTACGAAACACTGCACGGCGGTGAAATCTTAACTTCTATATCGGCTGCAGCTGCTGCTGCCGCCGGCTCGGCTGTGATGTAAGTCCCTGCATAGGACATGAGAACAAAAACAGAAATGTCAGAAGGGGTAGAGCAGCTGGGAGAGCGTGCATGTGCATGAGGATACTGCAGTTTCATTTCATTGTTTGGTGAGTGCAACAGAGGACGGAGGTGGGCGAGCGCAGAGAGTTTACCTGTGATCCTGTCATCCCTTTGTCTTTGTGCCCAGACCCCATAACCACTCACTGGGTTACTGGGCCTGTAGGACACACACACACACACACACACACACACACACACACACACACACACACACACACACTCATTACTGTTGTACAGTAGGCAGGAGGCTGAATCCAGCTGCAGCCAATGATATTCAGATTTCCTTTGTCTCCTATTATCTTATACAGATGTTTCATACGTTTATACTTTTTGTGAAATCATGTGGCTCCAAAGGTTTCCTCTGTTCTCTCTTGACATTTCAAAATGAGTGTAATTTCTTTGGTGGGAGGGGTTTAATTGTCATTTGAGGAGGATGAGGAGACAACAATGGGCTCAAATATTATTCTTATGGGTCCCTGAAGGTAACACGATGTGGTCACATTCCCCGCTCTTTCTGCCAGTCCAGTACCGCGAACACTCATGTCTGTCCATGTATTATTTACTCCCGTCATTATTATTTTATTTCATTCAGCTGACTTGGAGAGCACATCCATTTTGAATGTGAGCCGGCAGCTTGGAGGGAGTCGAGCCCTTAGACCTTGTGCTGGTGCTGCCTTGTTCACTTTGATAAGTGGTTCTGACGGCCTGCGCCTCTGAATTGACGCCTCTGACGTCTCGGTTCATTTTCAGGAGCTCTGAATGACAAAAGTGCGACTTTATGTTTCTTGTGGTGGAAAAGCCTCTGTGGCATTCGAACAGATGATGTTGATTTATACAGGTTTAAAAGCTAATCTGGTGTGTGTTTCGTGTGAGCAAAGGTGTTGTGGAGACACAGATTGTAAGTACATTAGAGTCAGATTTATGTCTCCACCTCTGGCAGATTTAGATTCATATCATTATAATTAAATGTCGAGCTTCGGAGCTGCTACACGTTTGAATTTTCTGATTTCCAGGATAGTGAGAGTTGTGTTTTCACAGCTTTCCAACTGGACTCAGGTGATCCGTACTACTACACATACTGGGTTAAGTGGACTGCTCATGAAGGTTTCTCTCATCCACAGCAGTAATACGACAGTGGTTCCCAGCTACGCTACGCTTATTTTTACCTGAGAATTGTTGAAGAGATCACCGTGTGATGGAGAGAAAAATATCCCTGGTTTAATTTCCGGAGGAGGTAGGATCTCAATGCAGAGCAGCCAATCATAACTTTGGATTTTGGCAGAGCGCCTGGATATATTTAGAGTGTTATAGTATGTGCAGTATTCTCCCAGGTGTACTGAGTGACATGTTCTCTTGTTTATTTATTTTAAAGTTATTCAGATAGTGGAGTGAGAGACAGACAGGAAAGTCAGGGAGAGAGAGAGAGAGAGGGGATGACATACCAAAAGGCCACAGGTCGGACACAGGACAGTGTTCAGGGCCAGTTGCACCACAGTGAGTCCTGCTGGTCTTAGTGGTTGGATAGTGTGAACCTTGATTGGGAATCAGGAAGATAATGCATGTGCCAGTTCCCACACATGCACAGTAGTATATTAAAAATGTGAGTGTTCATGTTTCTGTACCTGTGCGAGGCAGCACGTCAAGTCTGCAGCGGGTTAACAGACAATGTGACGGTCACCACCGATATTCCAAGCTGTAATATCTTTCTGCATTAAAACACTATTATGAGATCTGAGCCAATGTGATGATTAGAGACTGCGGAGCTGCTCAGGTGGAGTGCGACCTGAGGGTGATGCCAGAGGACAGACTGTGTTTCTGTCTGAATTAAGCAGGTTTACTCTCTGTACTGTCAGTGAATTGTTTTGAATTACAAAACCTTAAACCTTAAAAAAGATATCTGTGTGACTAGGGGTGAATTTATTCAGTATAAGATAATCAATTGGTTTTATTTTACTCCTGATCGCCACAGGATGCGTTTACTGACCAATACTTTATGCTGGAAATGTCAGACAGAAGTGAGAGTTTTAACTTGTTTAGCCATCTTGGGAAAAGTACTGGAGCACATAGGGAGGTGGGTTTGATGGTGCCTGTATCAGCGAGACTGGCGACATTCCCTGTATGGAGGACTGAAACTGCCAAAAAGAATTTAAAAAAACATAAACATAAATCCATAAATAACTTAATATACCATTAAATGCACCAAGAATAATATACAAAATAAATAGGCATTAATTAAGTAATAAAATGTGACAATTAAGTACTTTAAAATTTGAAATAAACTGATTTCTGTTTTCATTTGGTTTTTTACCTTTTGTATTACTTCCCCTATTTATTTATTTACTCTCCCATTTAAATGTCCATTTTAGTTATTTATTCATTTATTGCCCTTTGTTGCCCCACCCCACCCCCCAATCATTTCCCGCAAACGTAGTTATTTATTTTCATTATATTATTTATTTCATTATTATTATTTTATTTAATGGCATATTAAGTTACTTATTAATTTTTTATTTTGCCAGTTTCAGTCCTCCAAACAAAACTTATATGACCGTAAAACAATATTTTACAGTGATGTTGAACATTTATCTTTAGTCCGTATGAGACGGACGGAGTCAGTCTTACCTGTCTGAGGTGTGGACTGCACAACTCACTGATGCTGTGAATCATATAAGTTCTGATTAAAACTGCAGCTTCTCTGATGTCGACGTGGCTTTTTGAGTTAAATACAGCGTGTGGGAGGGATGTATTAAACCTCAATTCCATTAGATCATTATAATCAAAACTCTGAACAGCCACTGTGCAGAAGGAGCGTTTGATTTGTGGATAACTTCACAGTGTGAAGTGTTGCAGTCAAACAAATAATGAACTCTCTGTGTGTTTAGAGAGTCAGCTGTTGTATATGACACGAATAGAGCATCAAGTACATGGGCTTAAGATTCATTGGCATCATGAAAGGGTTACCATGGTAACCTCTTGACGTGACGGCTCAGAATGGTGTTGTATGAATAATGGTCAATGGATATGATTTTCACTCTGAATAGTTGAATAGCAGTTGAATAGAAAAGCTCTGTAGCGTTGATCTTCTGTGTGACGGGCGGAGTTCGTCATGTGGGTGTAAGTAATGTGAATCTTCAACATCAGCTTTAACTTACCTCTTAATGATGGACTGTGGCAGACGTCAGACATCCATCTGGTTTTCGGGGACATATCATTTAATCATCGGTGGTTATTATCAACTGTAAAATTATAATTATGGTGATTACAGACACATGGGATCAGATGGTTGCTGTTTTTGGACATTTTGGAATTTGTGCATCTGACTTTAATTTTCCTAAACAAACAAACAAACAAACAAACAAACAAACAAACATTTGACCAGTGTGGTAGAAGCTTCAGAAACTGTTTCCATGCTGTTGTGTAAGACCCCATTTCAGACAGATGTTGGATTAATTTTAGAGGCTTTTTGCCTTTTTTGTGTTGCAGGACACTTTGCAGGATAATTACGAAAGCTCAGTTTGAAATATCTCATGTTACATAATGTCACGCAACAGAGCGCCAGGGTTAGGAGCAATTTGACGTCCACTACTGTCCCCCGAGGGACTAGGAGACTGGGCATTACAGTAACATCTGCGTGGTTCAGTTATTACCTGTGTTCTGATCTGCTTTGGTGGTCTCTGATTGTGTCATAGGTTTTGGAAATGCTCCTGTTTTAGCAAAGCAATACATAAGTGTAACATTAGTAATTTTAGGTATGAACTGTGTTATGCTAATTGATACAAAAGACTTGAAGCTGAAGTATACAGGAGAAAAGCAAAAAAAAAAACTGATGGAGGCTAGCAAAAAAAGTTGACTTTATATGCAGCAGATAATCAGCTGTTTGCATATTTAAAACTCCATATTTTACACCGATGTTTAATTTGAAGTGTTGATCCATAAGAAGATGTATCTGTGGTTCATCTCAGTGTAGTTTTACACCTCCTCTCTCAGGCTTCTCTCTGGAGCTCTAGTAACAACAGGTCGGTGAGCCAATCAGAAGAGAGGAGGCTCTGATCCTCTCTTGTGGGTCCAGGTGGGCGGGGCTTGGTGACTGCTTTGTTGTGACATCACAAAGTTCCAGAAGTCCTGACGGCTGGTTTTAAGGCTCAGTTTCTGAATACAGGCTGTGTGCATTTCTCTGTGGACTGAGGCTTTGATACTTTCACAGTATTAATATAGAAGCTAGAGCTGATCTATAATCACACTACACATGGACGAAGACCTTTACACTGGAGGAGCTTTAATAATTTGTAATGTTATCATAGATATGCTAACGACAGGCAGTGTGATATCAGTCACTGATAAACGTCACCTCCTTTATTCCTGAGACCATAACTTCTACCTACTATCTTTTTCCATGAAACAACATTTAACACTGACAGTTTATAATTACATCACACTGTGTCTACATGCACATTAAACAGCCTCAACCTGTTGATGTTGTACCAGCTGGTTTAAAAGCAGTAGTCATTATAACCTAAACTCAATGAGCTGCTTGTGTCTTAATCACTGTTCTCTCTGCTATTTTAAGTGTTTGTGTCTTTTCTAACCTTCTTCTGTTCTTTTCTCTTTTCTGTTTCTATTTCTGTTCTTTGTTTTGATGTTTTATTACCCTCTAAAGCTCTTCACTAAATTTGAAAGTGCAAAGACTTGAAACTTGTGTGAGGTAATCCATCACAGTTCATGTCGTTAGTTACCTTGTTCTGGACATTTGAAGTCACTAAACGTATTGATGTGGCTGCTGTCACAAATTCAAGCCCAGGAAACACAAATCATTTACATTCAAACTGTTTTATTTAATTCTTGTAATAGGTCACAGCAATACTGTAACAGGGCTTTTAGAAATACTGAGGACATGAGCTCAAGTTCCTCTGGTGGAATCCTCTTCCTCCTCAGACGTTTGACTAACCACTAAAAGAAGCCTGTGGAAATTTATCATTACTTTTTTCTCTTGTTTTAATAATTAATATAAAGGCTCTTCACTGCAACAACTGCTTCTTCACACAGCAAAGGCAGAGATCTTTTTGCCTAAAAGCTGTCAAGATAATATAAATAAATAACATTCTTTTTTCTTCTGCAGTTATTATTCAATTTTATCTCATTGTTATTATCAAGTGGATTTTATTTTCCATTTCATTGTCCGTAAATATTTAAAAAATGTTTTCTATGTTAATTTTATATCAGTTTTTCATGTGGAGTAATTTCTTTGTTGTGAAGCACCTTGAGCTGCATTTCTTACATGAAAGGTGCAAATGAATTTAATTATTAATAGAAGTAGTAAGTCATATATATTTAAAGATACTGAGAGTAAAAAATAATCAGAATCAGCATTAAATGTTAAAATCTAGTTACAGAATGTCGAACTCTAAATTCGCAGAAACAAAACTGACGACGTGACCTTGGCGTCCTCGGTGACGACAACAGTTTTAAGGCGTCGAGATCCAAACAGGATCTCAGGGGCGTGAGGTGAAGCTACTGCGTGACGTAGGGACAGAGGTGCGTCAGTGCGGAAGTTAGTTATTGATGTTTGGCTCATTGATTTGGCTCGTGAATCAACACGGTCAGCAGTTAAAGCAGCAGCAGCTGAGACACACACACACACACACACACACACAGGATAACGAGGATATCGTTATGTCCATTGCTAATAAATGTTTATGAATCCACCAAGAAATAATGACAGCTCTGAATTAATCTGTTGCACAAAGCAGTTTTAGTTCTTGACTATCTTAAGCCGAACTGTGGCACAATGAATTCTGGGTAAATTAAGACTTTTTATGCCTCAGCGCCAGTGACAGTCAGAGCTGGAGACATATTGTTTACGGGTCGTCCATCCGTCTGACCCACGATGTCTCAGTAACACCTTGATAGAACTTCTTCAAATATGGTAAAAACATTGACCTGGACTCAAGGACGAACTGATCAGATTTTGTTGGTCACAGGTCAAAGGTCAGCGTGACCTAACAAAACACAATTTAACCATAACTCAAGACTTCACACAGCAATTATGACAAATGCTTAATATTTTATATGACTCTGGATAAACAGGGATGTAATCTGAAACTTCTAGTTTTCAAAATATAATTAAAAATTTACTGGTCTGAAATATCTTTGTGAAACCGGCAACAGAACCGGCCTGAGAAACATCAGACGTGTAAGTTTTCCTCAGTACACTTGTCTGTACATCATCAAACAGGAGCTGCTAACAGCTAATTCAGCCGACTTTTAATGGAACCAATTTTCCAAAATATGTACGCAATACACGCTAGAAAAAGAAGTTGTAGCCGACAGCGTGCTAGCTTCCTGAATTAGCCTCTGTAGCATCCGTCGCATCCTGGTGATGCTCTGATATTCTCCGGCCTCTGTGTCTTACACCGCACAGACAACCTCTTGATCTTGACGTGACTAGTTCAGGCCACCATCTCCCTCCTCGTGACAGAGCGGCCTCTCTGCGTGCAGTCATCCGTCAGTAAACGCTCCATTTCCAGGCCTTTTCTGTTCCTATAATTGGAGTACGATTGCATTGCCATGCACTGTATGATCAAGGTTTGTCTCCTCGCGTCTAGATTCAGTAGAGGTTATGAAATTGAATGACAACAACCGGCCCATATAATGATATTCTAACGTTGATTTACATGATTTGATTGTCTTCAAATCCCATTTCAGCACAGAAGTGAAACAAAAGTGACAAAGAAAAAAAGCTGCAGAAGTGTCATCAATTAAAATAGAAAAAATTTCCACATTTTACATTTTTGGTAGATACACTTGCCCTGTCTGTGCACCCATGGGTGTTTGGTCTTAAAATGATGGTCAGGTGCATTTTTGGTGCATTTTTGGTGCATTGCTATTTTGAGGCAGCAGGAAGTGATTGTGTGAGTGACCAACAAAAACCTGGTCTGAAGTCAGCGGCTCCGTATTTCACTGTTATTTAAGGACGCATTAACGACAGAGTGCTGCAGCGTTTCCCATTCTTCACCGTGACTAAATTAGTTTCACCACAGTTTCATTATGAACTAAAAATTAATTTATACTTCTTATAATAAACATGAAATATGTCTGACATTGTGATTTGTGCTGTTGCGTACTTGTAGAGCTGTGCTCAGAGCATTGATTCACTCAGTCCTTTATTTCCCCTCAGTGTCCTGTGTGTGTGTGTGTGTGTGTGTGTGTCAGGACCGGACTCACTGGTCCGTCAGGGCTGTTTTCAGTGCAGGCTCACCTGGCTGTTAAAGGTGATGGCGCTGTGATTGATTTATTGGATGTTGCAGCCAAAACACTCCCATGATTAATTAAGAGACTAAGTACGACTCTTCTGAGCCGTGCACCTGGAGCAGCGGCAGTTTTTTCTGCCGTTAAAATAGTTAAAAAAATGAAGAAGAAAATGACATGGACATACGTTACATGTACCGGCGCCACGAGCGTCAGACCACGAGCTTTGGATCATTAAGATAGATCCCTCAGTATCAGTGGGAGGTAAAGAATCTCGTGGAACTGCAGCTCGACTGACGGTGATGTGAGGACTTCGGTTCACCACAGTTTGACCTGCTGGCTGATTTATACGTTGCGTGACTGTGGGGGCGGATTCAGTCCGTCACTGTCATCTCTGGGTTGATCGTTGTTGGCACTCTCTGACAGATGACGGCTGTTTGCATGAATCTGGAAGTTGTACAAACTCACTGGTAGTGACAAAAACAATATTTTCACACATTTGTCCAACCTCCGCAGAGTCATTAAAAACCCGGTCGGCTCTTTGGGTGATTACTACCACCAACATCTCAAACATGACTTCTGTCAGTGCAGGTGACTTCAGACAGACCTCCTCATCAGGCCTGTGTATATAGACGATTTAAAATCCACGAACCTAAACAAATCAGGGCTGACATCAGCTCGTCAGTGGTGCTAAGCCCCGCCCATGGTTCTGCCTCGAGGCTGTGATTGGACAGTTGATTGTTTTTTCATTTGAGCGTGGACAACGTATCTCCATTTCTTAATGAAGATATTCTGACAGCCAAATGTCTCAGGTACAGCTGCTCTCGCTCATCATCACAATTTTATTGACTGTCCCAACGTTTCGGTCTCCAGGCCTTCATCAGAAACATTTTACAGATCTTACAAGCATGATCTTAAATAGATAACTGTGTGTGAGATGTTACTGTTCACATGTAGAAATCAGCAAAATGTACATTTTACACTCAGTATTTGGATCATGATTTGATCAATATGAAGCAGTGAAACCTGGAGAAACAGTAACAACTACCACTAATACATCCAGGCAGAACAGCAGAATAAAGATGTACTTCTTGTACGCTGAATCCCTCCCTCCTCCTCCTCCTCCTGCCCCCCCGGCTCTGTTTCCTCTTAACTGCTGTCTCCACATCAGGCCAAACACACACTGACAATCAGATGCTGCTTGTTGGCCTGTTGCTGCACGCTAATGGCAGAGTCGTCGGTGGGGCCGGGCGGAGATCAATAAGATAGGAAGTAGAGGAGGAGGTGGACGGATGAGGAGCGACGTACAGAGGAGTAGAATAAAGCAAAGGAATAGATTTTAAAGGAGGAAGAGAAATGTGACCATCAGGGGTTTATAAAGGTTCATATCGATGCAGCTGTGTAATTATCCAAAATCAATTTTTGACCCTTTTGAAGTCGAGATATTTCTGAAAAGTGGTCGTCAATATAAAATCACTTAAACCAAAATTAGAGATTAAACAGCCTTAAAATCAACAATAATAAGAAAGTGTTTTCGCAGTGATTTAAAATGATAACACTTACGTAACACACTGCAGACCGGCAAAATTTCACTGAGTTTGAAGATCAGCAACGTTCAGCAATGTTTGACTTTTCACACCCGTCTCCTTCCACAATCTCATCTGCAGCATCCTGCGACTTCAAAGGCAAAGCACATCCTGATCTCTCACACACACACACACACACACACACACACACACACACACCTGCTTCTAAAGCTTTAATGTGCAGCGTAGAATCATTTGAACTATTCATCCCTTTGAATGTCCTCTAGCCAAAACCCGTCTGAGCTGCTTTTAAAACAGGAAAACACTCTCTGTGGTTGCGTAACGGTCATTTTTGTCCTGCGGGAGCACAGAGGGACATTTTCCTCTCCTGTCAGCGCTTTCACTGAGCTCTAATTAGAGAGAGACAATGAACAGAGCTGGACGGTGACCGTTGCTGGCAGAGTGTCGGGGACAGGATAACGATCAGGTCCAAACTAACGTGGACGGATGACAACAAGGTCAAGAGCTGTGAAATTAAAGCGATTGTTTTATATAGGTTTAAGGCCAAGTAGGTTTTTCACATATGAGGAATTTGAAACATTGAATATAGAAGGAAGAAAATGATAAATTACTGCAAGTAAGGTAGCTTAAATATAAATATAAAAATGTGAAAAACGTATAAAATTTTAAAAACAATGTGCAGTATGAGTATATGAGTACTGCAGTTTAATCCTGTTTCTGTACAACTGAGTCACATAAAGAAAACGTTGGCCTGGATGTTGTGAGATGAGACAGACAGCCGGTTACTTTAAATTTATAAATTTTACAACCACGGGCCTCCACCTCAAAACAACACGAGCCTGACGACACACACTCAGCTGCACACACACCTGCCGAGTTGAGTGCCGTGAGTCTTCAGTTTTTGACAAATATCAGCAAAAGTAATTGATGAGGAAACGCGTTAATGATTGCATTGATTGCACAGATGGGATGCGTCGTTAGACGGGCTGCATCAGAAAACCGACGGCAGCAACATTCCCTGTTTCAGTGTGTTTGCACAGTAACAGGCCCACGTCACATGAGGAAACTGTAGCTTCAAATCTGGGTTACAGCATCGAATAATAGCCAGAGGTGTTTTGCAGAACATTATGATGTCACAGTGAAGTTGACCTTTGACCTTTGACCATCAAAATCTAATCAGTTCATCTTTGAGTCCAAATAAATGTTTGTTCCCTCGAGGTTTTACAGAGAGATTGTGTTGACGAGATTGAGACGGACGGACAACCTGAAAACAATAAGACTCCTGCAGGATTTAATCAAGTGTATACGTCACATTCGGAAAGTATTCAGACCCCTTCACTTTTTTCACATTTTGTCATGTTGCAGCCTCATGCTAAAATAAAACATTTTAAAAATCCCTCATTAATCTGCCCTCGATAACTCATAATTTCTGAATGCACTGTATGTTTTTTCTACATCATACATTTTATCCGTGGTTGAGAGTTTTGCTTATCCTGCCTTTGAGTAATTTTCTCCAGTTTTTCTCCTGCTTATGATTTGTAAGAACAAATGTTTGAGCCGTCATTTAAAATCGGAGCATTAATCCAGCTGCTCCTCAGCTTTAAATCAAAATATATAAAAAGATGAGAGCAGAGACAAAAGATTAAGATCTGATGATTTGATTACACACTTCCTGTGTGGAGGGGATTTCCCACCAGTGACCACAATGATAACACAACTCAGTCTGGACAAATAGAGTGGATGTACATTGTCTCGGTGAGAGGGGATGGGATGCTTTCCTTCCTGTCCCTCTCAGTGTGTGTGTGTGTGTGTGTGTGTGTGTGTGTGAGTGAATGTGTGTGTGTATTTGTTTCTGCCATTACTTCCCAGCCCCAGTGACACAGTATGGTCCCATTCTCCACCAGTAGTCTGACAAATAACCCATTGTGCCTGTTGTGAGCCGCCAAAACAACTCCACCTGCCATGATGCCACCCTGCAGCTCTGCCCTCCACACTGTTACACATGGGTTTTGGGTTTTGTTGTGTTCTCCTGGGACCATGTTTATCACTCTGCTGAAAACAGGTTTTTGGACTTCGGTAAAGATAAAAGCAAACTTTTACTTTTCCTCCCTCCCCAAGATGAGCTCAGCTGATTTTAGATACATCCATCATAAGTTCTGCCCTGCTGGACAACACAATGAAAAACTATTCATATGTATTCCATTTAATTATAAACAGAGTAATTCTACACATGAAAAAGAAACATATGTAACAATGTTTATTGTATTTCACTATTTCTTTGTCTGGTTTGTTTCAATTTAGGCGTTATAAATCTTCCGTAGTCCTATCATCAGCAGTCACATAAAAACGAGGCATTGCCCACAAAACTCTTAGAGCTCCTCCAGTGTAAAGGTCTGTGTCCATGTGTAGTGTGATTATAGATCAGCTCTAGCTTCTATATTAATACTGTGAAAGTATCAAAGCCTCAGTCCACAGAGAAATGCACACAGCCTGTATTCAGAAACTGAGCCTTAAAACCAGCCGTCAGGACTTCTGGAACTTTGTGATGTCACAACAAAGCAGTCACCAAGCCCCGCCCACCTGGACCCACCATCCAAACCTTGCAGGATTTTGACACTTTTAACTCAAGAAATTATGGCGTTCCGGTGTGAGCGGTGCCATGTGAGGACGTGTTTTCACTGAGCTCCTCGCCAACACTATTTAAAAATCAAGAAGCGGCTATTTAATGTGAAGACCTCGAGGTACACTCATAACCGCAGCTGAGACCCTGCACCGGGTTTGGGATTTTGACTCTACGCCGGCCAAAAATGTCTAAAAACCCCCGAAAAGCGCCTGACACAAGAGCTAGCTCCAGAGTTATCGTTAGCCCAGAGGATGATGAAGACACCACATGTGCCGCTGCACTTGACTTGAGCAGCAGACATGAAGCTATCCTCCAAGCAATCGCCGAGTTGAGGACTGAACTGCTCGCCAAGGCGGAGACACGAGCTACTGAAATCTGGAACCAGGTCGACCAACTGAGAGCAGAAATTAAGCTTGATACCGACAATGCAAACATTGTTTTATTACAGGGTGGCAGCTTTTTAGCAATGTACGTAGGCTTTTTAATATTCTTTATTCTCCGGAAAGGTCACAATCTGCAGAGGTCTTGCTCTCCCTCGACGCACACAAAGCGTTCGATTGTATTGAATATCAATATCTATTTGCAACTCTGGAGAGGTTCGGTTTTGGACCAGCCTTTTGTTCCTGGATAAAGGTCTTGTATGCTACAGCGCTGGCCTCAGTTCGCACTAATATGACAATTTCCAATTATTTTCCTATATGTAGGGGGACCAGACAGGGCTGCCCCCTGAGCCTGCTTTTATTCGACCTGGCCATGGAACCGCTGGCAGTTGTACTGAGGGGTACTGGGGAGCTCAGGGGTATTGACAGAGGGGGGGGCAAACTCACAAGCTGTCTTTATATGTAGACGACCTGATACTCTATCTGTCCAACCCTTCTATCTCTATACCTAAGGCATTAGAAATTATCTCTAGCTTTGGGAAGATCTCAGGCTACAAAATCAACCTTACTAAGAGTCTGCTCTTCCCTATTAACGACCAGGCTCAACGGATGTCCTTCGACATATATCCACTAAAAGAAACTCGTGACACTTTTACATATCTAGGTGTATCAGTAACACGTAAATACAGTGATTTATTCAAACAGAATTTTAAACCAGCCCTAGAGAAGGCCAAGCAGGACCTTGTCTGTTGGTCAGCACTGCCTATATCGCTTGCCAGCAGAGTCAATTCTGTTAAAATGACAATTATGGCCAGGTTCTTATTGTTGTTTAATACAGTGCCCGTTTTTATCCCAAAGTCCTTTTTTAAAGAGTTAGATAAATCAATATCCGTCTTTATATGGAATAAGACCATCCCACGGATAAGGGGGGCGCATCTTGAGAAACAGAAAGAGGCTGGAGGTTTAGCATTATCAAATTTTCTACAATACTATTGGGCGGCTAATATTTATAAATTGTCATACTGGGTCTCTGCATTTTATGAGGGGGATGGACCTGTATGGATTGAAATGGAACAATACTCCACCCATCCTGTGTCCCTACCTTCTTTAGTATGTGCACCACTACCACTTAGTAAACAGCGCCTCACAAACAACCCTATTGTGAGTGGCTCACTACGAATATGGTCTCAATTTAGGACTCAGTTCAAACATAGGAAAGCTACGTCCTCTCTCCCAGTCTCAGCTAATGCACTCTTCCCGCCCTCACTCACGGACACAGCCTTTAGGTTATGGTTCAGGAATGGTCTGAAACGGGTGAAGGATCTTTTCAAGGACGGTGTGTTCATGTCTTTTGAGCAGCTTGTAAGCGAGTACAATATTCCCAGATCACATCCATTAAGATATCTGCAGGTGCGCGGCTTTGTTTGTAAGTATTTTCCTTCCTTTCCGTCACTCCCACCAAATGACTGGATAGAGGAGTGTTTGGGTGGAGATCCAGACCAAAGAGGGGGAGTGAGCAGACTGTATGAGAGAATTCAAATGATAGCCCCTCCTTCACTTAATAATGTTAGGGCAGCGTGGGAGGAGGAACTGGGATGTGAAGTTTCAGATGATTGCTGGGAAAGTGCAATTAGGAGAGTACACTCAAGTTCAATTTGTATCAGACATGGTTGGCTCCAGTTCAAAGTGCTCCACAGACTCCATTTGTCTAAAAGTAAACTGGCCAGGATATATCCAGATGTGGATCCGACCTGCTCCCGATGCTCCCAGGCTCTGGCCACCCTCTATCATATGTTTTGGACATGCCCAAAGTTGGTACAGTTTTGGTCCTCAATTTTTGACACATTCTCTTATATCTGCAACAAAGAGATAAGCCCTTCTCCTGAAATCGCATTGTTCAGTGTGGCCCCTGCTGAGGTGGCGATATCTAGGGCATTTCATCCCTACTAGCCAGGCGCCTTATTTAGTGTAACTGGAAATCATCTCTGTAACGGGTTTAAAATTGTACGCTTTAATTTTAGTTTCTGTCATTGTTTTTATTATTATTATTCTTTTTTTGTTTTTTGTTTTGTTTTATTATTATTATTATTTATTTTATTTTATTTTATTTATTTATTTTTTATATATACATTTTATGTTATTATTGTTGCTTTATTTTCCATATATTTTGTGACTGCTGTTGGCAGCCTTGCTGACTGTGTTGTATGTGTTTGCAATATAAAAAGCCAATAAAAAAATTTGAACAATAATAATAACTCAAGAAATTATGACAAGATTTCACACATGGCTCATATTTTATGACTCTGGATAAACGGATGTAACCTGGAACTTGTCTGAGTGGCGGAGGTATACAACCACGAGGAGGTGAATACATCTTCTTATGGATCAACACTTAATTTAAATATGGAGCTTTTAAAATCAACATTAAATATTTCATTACTGAACAGGATCAGACAACATTACATTGAAGCTGACATCTTGCTTTTGTAATTTCCCGGTTCAGTTGCACTGCACCAGTCTGATGAGGGCGAGAGAAATCTGAAAACGACTTAAATATAAAATGGTAAATCTCATCCGTAAGGACGCGTCAGTAGAGAACGTCACGTGTGTGTGTGTGTGTGTGTGTGTGTGTGTGTGTGTTGTGTTGTGTGTTTGTTCACTGCTGCTTTAACTGATTGAGCAGCTTCTGTACCTGCAGACAAAACACCAAAGTTTCCACTTCACTGCACTTCTTTTAATTCCCATTGTCTTTTTCTTTATTTAAATTTTTTTTATCACCACCAGGAGTTAATAGAGTTCAGTGCATTAAAAACATGATATGCGCGAATGTCATATCAATTTCATAACCGTATCAAAAACCGCATGTTTTCATTTGCACTGAGACTCCGGTTCAGCTCGTTATCTTTGAGAGGATGTCTCCACTTTAATGGAAAGTGATGGTGTGTTCGCTGCCTGCCACCCTGAGGCAAGCCCCATCCCTGCAGTGTGATTCACTTCCATCCTCCTCGTCTCCTTTCTCACCTTCTCTCTCTCTCTTTCTTCTCAACACTCTCTCTGTCCCACACCGCTCCTTTGCAGGATGTAGAATGATAAAGCTGAAAATCCTCTACGCCACAACAAAGCAGCTGTATTTTCATAGAGGGAGATCATTTCAAAGACGGTTAATTAAAGGCTGTTTCCAGCCTGCCAGCATCGTATCCTGAACGGAGGCCAGTAATGGAAATAACCCTGCAGGCACGCAGCTGCCGCCGCCACCATTAGACCTTGAGATTCGGCTGAATGTAGGTGACCAAAATCAGTGTCAGGACAACGTGTAACGCCAACATTAATTCAAGAGGAAAACTGACGACAGCTGACGTTGATTTTTTGTTGGTTTTAAGTTGTTAAGTTACAAAATCTAACGTCGCCCGACGGACAAAATACCGAAATTCTGGTTGTGAGTAAAACCAACCTTCTGCTAAACGTCCTCCAAACGTCTCATGTCAATTATCCAACGTTGGCGTCATCCCAAATTTCATTGTTAGAGTCCAAAGTCTTTCTGACGTTACCTTGATGCCTGGCTCCTGCTGCGAACAGGTTCATACTCAGAGGATGAAGGGGGATCCTGGTGTTGACTGTTGACCTGTTTCAAATTTGTCAAAATGGCTTTGATGAGGGTGATGAATTCAGATGAAGGGTCTCTGCTGTCTCTGCTGTTGGCCTTCATTTATAACCAGAAATCTCTATTGAAAACTAGAATAATATCATTTTTAAAATTAGCTTAATGTCTCTTAGTCATGGTTTCTCTTTTCACCCTCTCTACACTTACTGTATGTGTAGGTGTCCGTTAATGTTGGATCATTATACACCAGGCGGGCGTTTCAGAAAAGTGTTGGTGTCTCGAATTAACCCAACAAACTGAACCAGGATCATTCTGTTTCATAAAGCTGGTTTGGAGGGGATGTGAGCAGACTGAGTGAAGTCTGGTTTATTTCATGACTTTGAAACACAGACAGTGAAGAATTCAGACACCTTCAGTTAAAACTGTGTTTGCGGCCAAAAAGCAACACATTAAAATATAATATGGAGAGTAGAATATTACAGCGAATCAGTGAAGTGAACAAAGTACAAGAGAAGCTTGTTGTTGAGGAGCAGCGAGTTCAACTCCAGCTGAACTCGCTGTGGGTTCAAGTCCTGCCATTCATTTGAGCTTTGTTTGTATGATAAGTGCTGAAAAGAAATGTATAGATATATGTAAGATGAAAGATATATATGAAATAGGATGACAGCCAGGTTATTTATTGTATCACAAGATAATAAGATGTTTTATTTGATGTAACAGTGAAAATACTGCTTAAATATCTTCAGATTGACATTCATAATAACTGGATTTGTGGGTATTTGGGTCTTTTATTTATTGACATTTAAAGAGAGAAAAACTTGTAAAGCTTCATCCATCAGCTAGAAAACTGTAAAGACTGAGTGAAAAAGTGACTTCAGACTGTGAACAAACGGATTGCTCACAGTTAAAGAGGTAAAGAGGAACCTTCAGGGTGGAACTATAGACAAAACACTGGGTTTCAGTCAGACAGAAACCTTAAATGAAACAGTTCCTTAAATCTAACCTGACTTGGACCAAGTTTTTTCTGAGGTCAGTCTAATTTAAACCTTCTTTATGAAACAGAAATTCCTGAAATGAGCCTGACTTACTGACAGAAGTTTGGTTTTTACTGGTTAAACCTGCTTTCTGAAACTCCTCTCAGGTCTGGACTGGAGCTCTCAATGTGCAAAAACAGCTTTATCTTCTCAAAAGTAGCTCACATCCATCCGCCTGGTGTCGAAAGATCAGTTAAGGCCAATTAAAACATCCGGGAGCGTCCAAAAACCATCATCCTGGTAGCTGATACGGATCAGTACCTAAGCTCAGGTCCAGGAGACACGGACCTCGTCAGAGGTTTACAGGTTCAGGGGAAAGTCGAACTCCTCGACCTCGTGAGACTCTCGTGTGGCGAGAGAGTCGTCACCATCCATGTTGCCCAACAGTGGCTGACGTTTGAAAAATATTTGTGCAGCACTAACATCCAAGCTGTGTTGTGTTCTTCTGCTTTCTTAAATCATTACCTCACTCTGTCCTTCTCTGTTTTTCAGTGTGTAGAAGCAAAAAAGTATTGCTGGTATTTTGAAGGCGGATACCCCATCTACTTCATGTAAGTACCACAGTGTTCCTTCCACAGCTTCACACCAATGAAACTGAATCTCTGCACAACAAAAACCTTCAGTGTCCATCATTGTGGGCATTTACCAACCCACACTGATGGGCTGCAGCCCAGTGTGTGAAGACGAACTGAGACACATTCAGCCAACAGGTTTAGGATGATGGCACCGCGTCAGATCTGCTGAATGATGGAGGGCTTTGCAGGTTGTTGTTTTTTTTCTCCAGATGCTAAAAGTTTATTGTTAATTATTTATATCATCACTTATCACTTATTATTTTTTGTTTATTTATTTATTTAATAGAGATAAAGCAATTTAACATAGATTTTAAAACTAATGTGTTGCACAAAGAGTTCATAGCTGTTATAATATCTTACAATTAGCTAAAAAATATAAAGATGTTCATTGAAAAGAGACAACAACAGCACAAACCTACAAATAGTCAAACAAAAACAATATACAACAGATAAAATGACCTAGAATTTATATATTTAATTAGATTTCAGTTGGTGATGTATTCCAGAGTTGACAGCCCTTTATGGGGAAAGCTGATTGTCCAAATGTAGATATACGGTGTATTTGGATGGTATTTTGCAGTTGCTGTTCACCAAGCTCGTTTGTTTACTTTGGTAAACATGTAATAAAATAAATTTCAAAACAAATCAAAGTGCTTAAAATGTCTGAATCTAGTTTTAAAAAACTATGAATGTTTGGAAACGTTCACTAACTGTAAACTGCACAGTGCAGGCCAAATGCACTTATTATGAAATACATGCAGGAAGTGATAATGATGCTGATAGCAGTACTGAACACATCAAAATGAGATCACCGCAGGAAATGGACAGAGCAGAATTAAGTCTATTTCTCCTAATGTGAACCAGTCGCATCCGCTGACTCCTGATACAGTAAAGCAGATGCTGCTCCCTGTTAGTCCTAGATAATAAGTCAGGGCACGAAAACCTGATTACAGGTGGTTACAGTTAAAAAAACAAACAAAATTAAGGAAGTAATTAAATAGAAAGTTAAATTTACAGAGAGACCACTCCGTCACATCAACCTGAAAACCAGCATTGTTGTTTTTATTGTCCTCAATTTTCCCAGTTCAATGGTATTTATATCAGACTTAATAATCAGATTTTATTTATATTCACATTACAGTAGTAGATGGAAATTAATTAATTTTTTTCTCACATTTTTATTCCTCCGCACCAGCGACAGTCAGAGTGGCAGCCATTTTGTTTACAGGTTGTCCGTCCGTCTCATTCTCGTGGACACGATGTCTCAGTAACAACTTGACGGAACAAACATTCATTAGGACTCAAGGATGAACTGATTAGAGTTTGGTGCTCAAAGGTCAAAGGTCAAGGTCAGTGTGACCTCACAAAATACTTTTTAGCCGTTACTCAAGACTTCACAGCAGTTATGACAAACTTTCACTCAGATGGTTCATATTGTTTCTGATATACAGGGACGTAACCTGGTCATAGAAAGTATGACAGGAGCAAAGGAGGAAGTCAGGTGATGTCGTATAAAGAGCGATGAGGTTAGGAGCAGGTTGGCGTGAACTGGCACTCTGCCACAGGAAGCTGCTGTTCGTTTTCAATTTGGAACCAGTGGTTGTTGTTTGTTCTGTCCAACATTAGCCACCTATTTATTATTGTAACCATGACAACAAAGGTCCAGTCGACTGCCACAGTAGGGGCACTACCTCAGCTCGTTAAAGTTGGATGGCTTGTTGGTTAAATCTCTCAGTGGGTTCATCAACTGAACGCTGAGCAGATTAAATTCAGATCCAGTCGGTGCTCATTACCAAAGCTGTTGTTCACCGCAGGTTCAGACTCACGCTGTGTTTTACTGATTCAGACATACAACAGGCTTCTCCCACACTTCTTTGCTTTCTAGCTGCTGGACTCAGACATGAGAGGGAGGGTGGAGAGGCAGAGAGCATCAGTGAGGAGAGATTACCTCGGTAATGAAAAACAACTCACAGGAAAAACCTCCTTTCTCCTCCACTTTCTTTGTCCTCTTCCTCTGAGCCTTCAATTCCTGTTTCTCTCTTCAGCTTCAACAACAGCAATCTGAACAGTTTCATGTGGCCCATAAGATACAAAAAAAATAATAATACAACATACAAAAACAGAAAACCACAGAGGAAACAAAAACAAAAGAATAAATCTGTATTAGAAAAGAAATATGAGTAAAACCTCAATGACATCGCAGCGATGTTATTTACCTACTTCAGTAGAAATGTTAATGCCAATAGTCAACATGTGAGGCGTTTAGGGGACATCTGTAAAACTGTAGCGTCTGCCAATAGTCTACATGTGAGGCGTTTAGGGGACATCTGTAAAACTGTAGCGTCTGCCAATAGTCAGGCATGTGAGGCGTTTAGGGGACATCTGTAAAATTGTGGCATCTACTGATAGTCTCTATGTGAGGTGTTTAGGGTACATCTGTAAAATTGTAGCATCTACCAATAGTCTGCATGTGAGGCATTTAGGGCACATCTGTAAAACTGTAGCATCTGCCAATAGTCAGTCATGTGAGGCGTTTAGGGTACATTTGTAAAATTGTAGTGTCTACTGATAGTCTGCATGTGAGGCGTTTCGGGGACATCTGTGAATCTGTAGCTTCTGTCATTAGTCTGCATGTGAGGCGTTTAGGGGACATCTGTTAAACTGTAGCATCTGCATGTGGGTGGGGTTCGATGGGCTTCTTTACCGTACCAGTCACATGTTTTATACGCTGAGAAATTACAGGAAAATCCTGCCCCCTTGTTAATTTCAAGCCCAAACCAAATCCATCCAGAGGGTTTTAGCCTAATTCCTGGAGTAAGGCTCTTAACACATCCTTTCCTCCACCTCTGCCTTTTCCCCGACGCAGCGTTTCTTTGCCTGAAGCCAAATATAAGAGCCTTAAAGGGAGGATTTTCAGGCCTCGCTGTTCATTTCTCCAGAGAAAAGACCGTAATTCTTTTAACTGGACGGCTCAATCTGTCTCTTGTTCCCTGTGTGATTGTGTGTTTGGTCCTGCACATCTGTCCCTACGAAGACAAAACGCTGCTATTAAAATGAAAAACAGATGAAAGGACAATTCCTGTTATTCAAGGATAACACTGATTCGACACAGATAAGATGAGTCGATAAATTAGTGACACCTCATTTACATGAATAAAGAGTTCTCCTCATTATTCACTCGTGTTATTTGGTTTTTATTTGCACAAATAAATGATAAAACTACATAATCAGGCCCATAGACACAGATAGTTACGGTATGTTAAGACAGAAGGTAAAAGACTAATTTTCCTCTTGATAATAATGATTCAGTGTCTGCTGCAGAAACAATGCTGATACCACATTAAAATCCATTCAGAGGCCTTTTTTTTTTGTATTGCAGTTTTACTAAAACAAGTCCAGTGCAGTGATTTGCATCTCGGCAGCAGTGTTTATTATTCATTGTTTATTCGAGCAGCAGCAGCAGCGACTGTGATACACAACTCATGGAGGCAGTTTTATCTTAACAAACACAAGTAAACAGCCTGATTACTGCAGTTTACATCACAATTATTAGAATCAAATCACAGACACGTTTTTAGATTCAGGGTAACTCACAATTCGATTCTTTGTCTTGAGCGTTCAAATAAATTTGCTTAAAAATTATTTATATATATTTTTTGACAGTATTTAAAACGTACGTCTGTAACTTCTGCCTCGAGGCGTCTCTCAATCAAAACAATAACAAAAGACGGCGTTGGGTGACATCGTGAAATAGCGTGGGAGTTGTTGTCGTCACAACCATTACCGTAAGCTCCTCCCGGTTTGGATCCCCTCAGTGTGAGCGGTTCAGGAAATCAAACAGCCCCTGTGATTATAACAAAAACACTGAATGAAGCAGCTTCACAGTTAAAGTCAGAGTCTGAGCGACGCTGTACGGAGGACAGAGACTCAGGGAAGAGCTGGAGCTGAGACTGATGCTAACCTTTGTTCTGACTGTTTCTCTGATAACTTATGAACCAGGCGTTCAGCAGGTTTTTACCAGCAGCTGAATGATCCACAGAGGAGTCCTCCTCTCCACAACAAACACACCAGAGGATTAAATTCAGGAGAAACGCTGAATAAAGCAGTGTAAAAAATCAGTGATTCACCAACACAGGACGTCTCTGAGCTGAGCTGTCTAACATTTCCTCAGCTTGTTCCTCTGATAACTTCAGATCCAGACGTGCAACGACTAAAATCATCAGGTTCAAATAACAAGCTGAAAACCACCGAGGTGTAAAAAGTGTCTGTGACTTAAAACTAGATAAAAGTCGCTGTTGAGCTTCTGTCAGACAAACACACTGACACATGATCAAAGAGGATATGATGTCATTGACAGGCGACCAATTAAACGGAGCGTTAACGGGATTGAAATCCCAGGTTTCTCTGGTTTGAGAATTGATGGAAACATTTGTGATCATGTAAGAACACAACTCAACAAATGTGGAAAAGTTACAGCTTATAACTTTAAGGTTCAGAATGCAGAAGTTTATTATATAAATCAAAGACTTAATCTTTATTATTATGACTTGCGTCTCATAATTTGGAGAAAAGATCTTATTATTTCCAGATCAGGATCTTCTGGGGGTTTATTCTAAATTCTCTGCGGTACCTCCAGTTCAAAGAATATTAATAAATGCTGACAGGCGGGAAGTACAGCAGGGTCCGGCCTCTATGTGGCACAGTGCAGATTCCACTGGTTTTCATGCTGAGGCCTCCAGGGACAGCGGCTGCTCATCCCCTAGTCTATCGCTCTAGAGCCAGACAGAACTGGGAGTCTGAGGTATGCACTGTCATGCTGGCTATCCACTATCATCCATCTCACACACACACACACACACACACACACACACACCCCTTGTTGTTATTTCAGCTGTTGCTCTCCATGGACTGATCAATCACAGTTGGCCTCTGTTCTGAATATTTGGCTCCCAGGCTGCAGGGTTTGCCATTTAAAATGAAACTTTTTAAAAGTTTTGTTTACGAAGCAGAAAAGTGTGAGTAATGGCAACATTACAATCCACCTGCGTCTGTTGCTCTGAGGCTTGTTATAGTGGAGGAAATGTCAGTGCGCTATATTGAGCTCTCAGTCCTGCATAAAACAAGTAATTCTCTGTAACTGGCAAGGGAAACCTCTGGTCTTTACCTCACTAACTCTGCAGTTTCCCCTCAGCTCTACATACTGGCCACTTTTAGTTCATTTCAGTTTGTTGTTTTGCTTTTACAGAACCACACCTTCACTGTTTTGGTTTTCCCTCATCAACCCAAGCAGCATCACCAAACTGCAGGCAGACAAAGTTAGAAAGTATAATCTTCAGCTCGATGTGGAAATATGCAGCTGTTTGCAAAAGCTTAGCTCTAATAGCTTTACAGGGTGGTAATATGTCAGTGTTGTCTTACAGCTTGGTCTGCTGCCCCCAAGTGGCCAGGACATCAACTGGTGCATGTTAAAGGCAGCGATATACTGTCAATAGGCTGCGGTCGAAAAGTCTTTTTTGCTTAGGAAGGTTCAAACTGAGCTGATCCGGTTCTCTAAATGATAAGGAAAGGAGCTTCAGTGCTTCCTCTCTTATCTCCTTTAGGATAGGAAACACTGGACCCTTCCTTTAGGAAAGGAAAGGAGACCATTGTAGTTTCACCATGGCACACTCATGTAAATGTAGCAGCTGAGTTTGTGACACGATCCAGAACTGATGGAAATGTTTGTCTGATCAATGAGCTCCAGATCCATAAATACAGATTTCTTCTCCGTCAAATCTGTGCGGTTAGGAGTCATGAAGAACAAGCATACTGATTGTAAGTTAACTAGGGCACACTGACCTTGACCTTTGACCTTTGGCCACCAAAATCTAATCAGTTCGTCCTTGAGTCCAAGTGAACATTTGTACCAAATTTGAAGAAAATCCCTCAAGGCGTTATGGAGATTTTGCGCTCACAAGGCCAAACAAAACACTTTTTAGCCTTTATTCAGGACTTCACACAGCAATTATTATAAATTCTAGTTATTCAATTATTTTTTTAAGGCTCAACTTTCTCTTCATTCTTTTCATTTTATCTTATTTCAACATTTCAGTCGTGTTTGTTTTATTTTTGCAGTTGGGAAAGAAGTTTTAACTGTCCACATGTTATAAATAAAGTTGGTCTAAAAAGAAGTCTGCAGTAAGTGCAGTGGGATTCTCTCTGCACCACAAGTCCATATGAATTCTCCTCACTTCTTTCCTTGACCCCATGACGAAGGAAAAGTGGTTCGGAAAGCAGATTAGTTTGACTTTTCGACCGCAGCCACGGGCTTAAATCATAAGGACGTAACTTGTCCTGTACGGACACAGTTCAGAGTTTCTTGTACTAACTGATCTAATGACAGAGCTCCTTAATCTCACTCTGAACCTTTTCAGAGATGTTGTTCTACAGCTGGACTTCCTTATTATTCTGACTGAAAGCTTTATATTTTCTTATATTTACATACACTATGATTTTTTTTTCTTACCTAAAGAGGTGGTTGTTTTTCTTGTACAAATGAAATATATTTTTTTGAGATAAGTGTTGCAGTGTTTCTGTGACTTGGATTAAGTGAACTATTTTAAAAGTTAATAATAGAAGGTGGAGATGGATGAGGAGCTTCTCTCACAGACAGGATGTGATTAATGACAGAGTGAGTGTGAGTCTCTGGTAGAAGGTCGTGAGAGTTTGTGGTATTAAAAGCTCGGCTGTAAAGATAAACACTTACATGAACATAATAATAATAACTAGAAAATTCCAGGGAAATTTTGAGTGCCCCGGGGGCTACTGCCGGGATGAGTACATGATTTATTTCCAGTGTTCAAAAGTCACCCTGATCATATTCTGCTTTTGAGAAATGTCTTGATATAAAAGACTCTGATATAAAACAATGTCACATCCCTCCATCATGTATTATGTGGGAAATATCTCATATTCTGTGTTGTTTTTTTAATAAAACAAGAGGCAACATGTCTTCAAACTGGCATTTAAAGGGTTAAAATCCTGAAAACTAATAAACATTTGGTAGGTTTGAGCAGAACTGAAGTGGTTTAAGAGATGGATGCGAGGAACCCCAGAGGGTACAAAATGTGTTACCAGTGTATAATAGACCTGTAACAGTAACTGACATTAGATTTTAAAAATATGTCAAAAAAGACACTTTCTTGCAGAAATCCATACCTTCAGCTGTAACACAGCCAAAATGATCAGCAAATCAAAAAAGAAAAGTGAAGAAAATGTCCAAAAAAGGACAGAGGGACCCCTGAGGGTTAATAAATCCCATGAACCGCTATTTAAATTACCACTATTATGTTTCTTTCTGTGCTAAATTTAACATTACTGGGGAGGAGAGCAACACGACTAGATGTTGTCTCGCTGGTCAGAGTTTTACATTTATATTTACCAAGATGATGCAGATACCTTTGTTGGAAAATACACAGAATACACACACAACACATTCTCAGATTTATTTACATCCAAACTGATCAGAGTAAAACTAGCAATGAAATTTCCAAATCCCTCAGCACGTGAAGTCTCTGGGTGAAGACCAGATTTTGCTCAAACAAAACTGTTCTTTCTTTCATTTTTACTTTGGCTCTAACAGAGAGAGCAACAGAACACCTCCTCCTCTCTTTGTACCACCTGGTGCTGATGCATGAATTAACTACTTCTTATATGCAGCAACTGATGCACTTGTATTTCAAACCTGAACGCAGTAGATGAAGAATGTATTCTGTGTTTCATATGAATTTACAAGACACAAACTTGAGTTCTAAAATCAGAATTATTATTATTAAATTATTTATTTAAATTAATTCCTTTGACCAGAGTCCAGAATAGAAAAATAGACACTTTTTCTTTGTTTTCATTGTAAATGCATCTTGTTATACATGTGTAAAGTAAAAACAGTGACCATCAATGGATGGATTGTCATGAAGCCACCAACAGTTACTAAGAGGGAGGGGCTTACAGGACGGTCAGAAGACAGATGAAAGTGTCTGCTGATGCACCTTAAACTGGCGGTAGAACCTAACAAAGCATGGATTTAACACTTGAACTGGCACTAAAACAACAGTAGAAATTATCTGATGAGAACCTTTAGGAAACAAACCTTATGATGACATTTGAAAATATCTCAGAAAACAGCTCAATACAGCACAAAAACTTTCTAGAAACTACCAAAAATGTTCCAGTTAACTTGTGTTTTATTGTCATATGTCAGTAAATCTGAACTATGAACTGTTGTGTAGCAATAGCAAAACTTACAAATAGCTCCTTTAAGTGCTGTGTAACTGGATGATGAACTGTTGTATGTTTAGTTTTCTGACTTTTACTGCTGAACAACTCAACTCGATTTACTCCTGCGCCTACAAACACACACGACTGGTAAATCTTTTGCAACAAACACTATCAGGTGTGGACCTCTTGTGTACCTGGAGAGCCCTCAAACCATCATAACCAAATTATTTCTCTCTGGTGTGAACTTTCATGTGTCGCTTGAGATGACACGACATTATAAATCTTCTCCCACACACCTCACAACCAAATGGTCCCTCTCCTGTATGTAGGCATCTCATGTGTATCTTCAGATTCCTCTTCGAAGAGAGTTTACCACCACACTCGGAGCAGCGAGATTTCTTGCCAGTGTTACGTTTTGTATCCCCTACATGGACACCGTTACTTTTCAGAGTCTGTAAACCTGATTCAGGTCCCTGGTCCGCCGTCGAACTGTCATCACTGCTTTCGCTCTCATATTCAGAACCTGACAAAGGTTTCTGCCAATCATTATCGCTGACCTGAGTCTCTGAGGTCTCTGGAGGGTCTGAGGCCTCGTCAGCTGTACCTTGTTGTAGATGAGTAAGTGGCTCTAAGGTCTGGGCTGGTTCTGATCCACTGCAATCCTCTTCACAAGCTTCTGTTTCCACCTGAAGAACATCTGCAGAGAGAACACACACACACACACAATGGCCAGCTTCATATCAACCCTGATATCCCATTACTGAACGTTGATGAGATCGGTGATGATTCCTTTGCGCATCCTCAGTAGCGTTACTGTCGCACATATTCACACCTGTAACCTGCCCAGTATAACCAGTCAGATCTGGAGCTGGTGAAACACATTAATACATTTTCTTTTGATAATTCTTCATGTTAGGTGTTTCCTCCGTTTTCACTAATGAGCTGCTGGACACCTCAATTTCCCCTAGGGGATAATTAAGTATAAATCTATCTATACTTTGACAATGTACCTGGACAAACACATCTAAAGCCATGCAGGGATCATCAAAGTTATTTCTTTACATTTGGCAATCAATCCAATAGATAAAAGATAATAATAGATAATTCAGTCAAAATGTAGCTAACATAGCCATCTGCTAGCATGGCTAAGACCTGATCAGCTTTACCTTTACCTAGCATTGTTCACATATGCTTAGTTGCTAGTTTATTATTTCTATACTTATATTTACTAATATTTAGTCTAGACTCAGATATAAAATAGTAGAACAACCTCTCAGACTGTACAATTTAACAGCACTACAGTCATACAGTTTAATCAGTACCTTTCTAAAACTTAAAATTATAACCTTTATTGCTGGGCAAGTGTATTAGACTGTAATTTTAGCTAGTAAAGTGTAGTTTACTGTTGATAATTGTGGCTAAAATCCGGCTAAAAGCAGTAAAATGAGTGTGAACAGTGAGACAATAACATTATAAAGCTACCTGCGCTGTATAGCTGAACCTTGGGGTTTAAAATGGCGGCCACTAGCTTGTGTCGTCGGTTATTTTCTCTCACGCCAGAAAGTTCCTCCGCACACTCGTCCATCCTTCTTTCTGAGTGTCCAGATATCTCTTCAGCGGTTACAGTTAGTCCTTGATTCAACTGCTCTTTCAGCATCTGGAGCTTTGACTTTTTTTATTTTTCTGGAGTGAGTCTGTGTGAGTCTTTGGCTTTAAAGGCAAATTCATTAGCGACTGTGCTCTGACAGTTTCCTCACTGTGGTTATGAAACCGTGATTGTACTGGAGCACAAACTCATCCAGTTTATCAAATTGCGTCCGACACGTCGAGTTCGCGCAGGGATACACACGCGACTAGGTCCGGGTTTTCAAAATAAAATGAAAGAAGATTAATTTGATTATATTCACAGGAAATGTAAAACATGGCACCACGGAAGAAGATTAGAGCCACATGTGAGAGAAAAAGAAGAATATGAAGTAAACTCAGAATTCTGACTTTTTTCCCATTCAGAAGTCACGATTCTAAAAACATTAAAAAAAAATAAATAAATAAATAAAAAATTCGCTTGTGTCCCTAATCCTCTTCCGCATGTTAGCAATCTCTAAAAAGTAAAAGTAAAAATGCCTGGTTTTTAGTCTACATGTAGAACTCACAAAATGAATGAAGTATTTTTCCTTACATTATCGAGAGCTATTATAATCAATATTAAATATAATAATATTTACTTCGTGTGAATATAAACCAATTTTTATTTTCTATGTGTGTTAGTATATACTTCACTTCGTGTGAACCCCTTATTTTGAAAACCGGATGTAGTCACATGTATCCTTACGCCAGCTACAGTGTGATAACTTGTCTATGGTGTCATATTTGTAAGCGTCTCCTCCGGTAAGGCTTTCATACTCCAACACTTGTCTTAACAGAATAAACAGAGTAAAGTCACTAACCCTCGTTTCAATGCAGTTCAACCGTAAAGTTCAAAATACTCGTGCACTCCAAAATTATGGGCGCGATGCTTCGGGGAGAAAAGCGGGTCTGTTGTAAGGCGGCTTTTATACATATACATATGTATATTTTTACTAAGACCGCTCCGGGGCTCCGT
Source organism: Seriola lalandi dorsalis (assembly GCF_002814215.2). NCBI lineage: Eukaryota > Metazoa > Chordata > Actinopteri > Carangiformes > Carangidae > Seriola > Seriola lalandi. Next base: position 251,487 of record NW_019525521.1, on the reverse strand, counting down.
AAAATACCGAGTGAGTTTCGTGACTTTCAAACATTCACGAAATGATGCTACTGTGTCATCAGTCTGTGGTTACTGTCTGTTTTTAGCTAGCAGGCTAAGCTAACTTTAGCAGCTTCTAAGGCTAACTTCAACCAGTTGTGAAACTGTTAACAAAATGGCTGCCCGTTGAACTTGTTGCTGACCAACAGAAAATAAGGGTATAACAATAAATAAGTGAATGAAAATGAACTTTTAAGAGCAGCAGTCCCACACCCTTGCCAAGCATGTTAACTCATAGGTAAAATACACTAAAAGTACATTGCAAGACACTGGTTTACGGCATTGTGCAAGCATCATTTAACCTGCAAAGGTGCCTAATTCAACTAAATTTACTGTTGTTTTATTTAGCTAATTATGTGTGTGTTGGTGGGATTATTTATCCGTGTTTATTTTGAGGCTAATACAATCTGTGCTATTGCTGACCTGTATGTCTCACTGTGTTCCTGGTTACTGCAGATGTCGCTCCTATGAGGACTGCTGTGGGACTCGCTGCTGTGTGAGAGCCCTGTCCATCCAGAGACTATGGTACTTCTGGTGAGTTACTGACTGAAATTCAGAGGTGCCTAATAATAAATAAATGAACAAATGCAATTTCTTGTACCTGGTGAGCGAACCACAAATATGCTACTTATTGAGTTTTAAGTACATGTATGACCAAATCCTTAGCAATGAAGTTTCAAAGTCAGAGGCTTTTAGCATTGGAGCTCCTGGTGACAGAGCGCCATTGTCAGCTCAGCTGTGATTCATAATAGCCATTTACTCCTCCTGGCATTTTGTTCTCAGAATTGTTCGTCAGTTTATTCAAAGAGTGTCATTGAAAAGGGGAAAAGCTCCTAAAAGCCCCTATCTTTCTTCAAGGTCAAGAATGAGCTTTCACATGGTGATAGTGACACAATTGAAGTTTCCTTTCACTCAGCCACAGAGGAGAGAAGGAAATTACTCTGCGACCTTTTGAACTGTTGTGCCCATTGTTCAGGGCTGAGAAACTAAGCACATTTTTAAACCAGTAAAATCTGCTTATGCTCATTGTCCTCACAGAGAACACAAATGTTGTTGAACTGCATGTTTTTTAATTCACAGCAGAAGGGGCAGATTTTATCTGAGCACACAATAATCCTCTTTTGCTGCTGTGTGCAACTAACTGACTTTATTTTGTGACTGGTCGTGGTCTGTGTTTACCTGCGGTGTTGCAGTTAATACTTACAAAGCATTTAGATTATCATGAGACACTAAGATTCGGTGGAAACCCAGACTGAAGCCTGATGTTTCCTCCATCGTCCTCCCACACTGGAGTCTGTCCACTCCTGCTGGACAGACCTGGGCGTGTTCATGATGATGAAAAGTCCTCTGTTTGTCTCTCAGGGTGCTGCTGATGATGGGAGTGTTGTTCTGCTGTGGTGCTGGTTTCTTCATCCGCAGAAGGATGTATCCGTCCCCTCTGAGAGACGAGCCAGCGTTCAACGTCTCCTTCACCAGGCACCCTGTCACCACACCAGGTACAGTAAGATTCAAACACAAGCTAAAATGCCTTAAAACATGGTTGAATATTAAGAATAAACATAAAAGAAAAACTTAAAAGTTGAAATCTCCAAGTTTTAGAAATCAAGCTAGTGCTCCATTACGCTCCACCCAGCTCTTCACCCGCATCCTCGTCATGTACACCATGTCAGGAGAGCTCGCTAGTCTGTGAGCCACCCATAACAATGACTGCACAATGAATCTTGGGATATGTTGGGATCCACCCGAAGCAGCTTTCGTTGTCCAGGAAAAGAAGGATGCATTTGAAGCAGCTTTCGGAATAGGACAGTCTAGTCGCTCGGCTGTGACGCAGTCACAGACCCTGAATTGGGACACAGCCAATATCTTCATCACCTAATACCAGCTGGAAACTCTGTGACACTTGATGTGTAGGATGTTATGGGAGCCTGGTCTGGGGTGACTGGATTATCTAAAGAACAGGTATAAATCATTTGAAATTGAAACAGATTGAGATGCAGTTGGCAACATACAAGTTTTAGATGTGTTTTAGAAACGTCTTACACCCGAGTTTGAATCAGTACAGCTGGAAACACCAGCCACAACACGTTAGTAAGTGTGATTCCAATCGCCTTTAATTTGCGAAGAAAAATTAGATAGTGAAAATATAGCACAAATGTTTTGTCGCTTGGCTGAGGTGGAGAGTTGATGAAACACAAAATGTGACAAAGTGCAGACTTAAAGCTGCCATATGTAGGTTTTCTTGCAGGGATCGAGTGGCGGTGATGAAGGGTTGCTTTGCCAAGAGCTTCAGCCATTGTTGCGTTTCCAAGAAGAGACATTTAGAGAACACTCTCTGATCCGCGCCTCCTCTTCATCCTCTCATGTTGAACTGAGGACAGACTGGTGGACGCTACGGTAACTCACTATCGGAAAGTAGTTCTAGGAGATGAGACGAGCTGGGGTTAGCTGGTTAGCATGTCGACTTCAATAGGACGTACACAAGGAATGTGATTCAAATGTCTACTGAAGCTTGTGCATGTCTGCATTTTCAGAAAGGTAAACTAATAGCATTTATATCAATCAGACAATAAGAGATTGAACCTTGCTTGCTCCAGCTGCTGAAACCTTTTAAAAATAAGTGACAATATTTCTCAAAAATGTTTCTGGAAGTAAAATGATAAATTGTGAGATGTGTGTGTTTTATACACTGCAGTCACAGATAATATGACACACAGTATTTGATGTGGTCTATTCTTAACCAGCCCCTTTTCTTCTAAGATCTATTTACAGAGTTAACATCAAAATTGCCCTCTGCAAAATCGCTTCTAGAGAACAGAAAAAAAAAAATTTAATGGAAATAGAAAGTGAGATCTAGTAAATAAGTGAAGTATACAACATCATTACTTTGATCTGACAGAAAATTTCATAGGATGTGTATGATATTTAATCTACTTATCACTTTTCTGATGTTTGATGATGATACAGTTTAGTTTACTAATATATGTCTGATAAATAAATGAACTAATGACCCTGAGAGCGCTGTAAACACCTGTAGCCGTGCACAAAGATGGCGGCCATGGCGCTCTCATCTTTGGGTTTTTGCTGTACTGAAAAGCCACATGTCAGTGTCAGTGGATCAGGTGATCTGTTCAGATCCATAACGAGATATTGGGACGACTTGTGGCCAGGCTCCTAAGAAAGTGGAGTTGGATATAAGCAAAGTTTCCCTTTAACCAGCACTTTAAGTTGTTCCTGATGATTTGGGGTGGTTTAGAATAAGTCTGGTGCTGCAAACAAAATGTCCACTGACACTGACAGGAGCTCACCTTTACCTGTCCCAGGTCAACCGTGCACACAAGAGATAGATAGTAATAGTGATTTTAAAGCACTTTTCTGCACACACAGACACCGCAGCAGGTTTTTAGGAGGGAAATGACTATGATAGGAACGACTCCTAATTAAGAGTTTAATGTGTCCAGATAAGACAGTCACAAAAAGGATTTGAGAACATCTTTTCTGTGAAGGTGAAAGAGGAGGATTTAAGACGTTTAATGGGAGGAAGGTGCTTTGATAAAAAGAGCTAATTCAACTTGAAGCTGGAGTGTGGGGCTTTCACTTTCACGCTCTTTTCCTGAACTACTTCACACAGTGCAGATTAACCCTGTCAGCTCCAGGTAAATCTCTGTGTTCTGCACCAGTTTTAAATCTGGTGTATGTGGCGGCTTCCTGGCGCTGTAGTGATGCGTTTTAGATGAACCAGCAAGTTTGCCAGAGATGAAGAGGATGTTCTAGAGGCTTAACAAACACTTGGGGCCGGTTGCACAAAACACCTTAAGTTTTCTACTAAGGTATATCCACTTAAGGTTTAATTTCCCCATGGCTGAGGGAGTTACTTGCACAGAATCTCTGAAAAGGTTTCCTTAGTTAAGGAAAAACTTAATGCATTTGAAACCTAACCTTCTACTGCATCATTAAGGGTGTCTCCTGGTCGTGGTTTTGGTCGATAAGGTCTTTAGTGCAACAGATTAATTGACTGAGTGATTCCTTAAGTATAAGACTCACATAAGGAGAAAACCTTAAATAGTGAACATTTTAAGGAAACCTTAAGGAGAAGACTTAAGGGTGCTTTGTGCAGTCATTTATATTTTAAGGAAACCTTAACTCACGCCTGTTACTGGCACCTGGTATTGTTTCTCAGACTTTTGTTATGTCCCCCGTGAAACAGCATCCTGAAGGTTACTGGGTGAAATATGTGGGTAGGAACCTTCAGCGTGTTGCACTGTGTTGCACGGGGGACTCATAATAAAATCTGGGAAACAACACGCAGCTGTCAGCCGAGTTCTTGCGCTGTATGTTTACGATGTACAAGTTACATAAAAACAGAAAGTTGGCGTTCAGAGGAAGGATTGTAGTCTGAAAAGAAAGCGATCAACAGCGATTATAGTTAGTGTGACTTTTCCTCGCCGGGGTTCGCTGAAAGAAGAGACGGGACTGAGACAGACATGTATGTTGCCATTTACTCTACCTAAATAATGAATCCTTTTCTCTGTATTTAACAGTGTATGTGTAATTACTTTCACGGCCACAGGAAGGAGCACTGCAGGTTTAGGGAACTATAATTTGCGTTGTAACAGTTGTTCTCTGTGGTTGGTGCACAATCAGCGTCTCCTAATTCTTTAGCAGATGACATGCGTTCATGATTCAAATGGAAACGTGTGTTTCCTGTTCATCTCTCAAGTTAAAGTTTGATATTTTAAAACTGAATATTTGCCAAACTGTTCAAACCCCAGTCCGACACTGCGGCCTTTAAGGGTGAATTTAAAACTTGAGATTTTGGGGGGAAAGTAGGGCAGCTGATAAAACTCTGAGTCTTAATATTAAACGAACAGAATTTCACTCTGTGTCAGTCAACCAAGCAGAAAATTGAATGGAGCACTCCAGTGATAACAGTGAATGTAAAACTCCATTCTGCAGGAAGACTAGATACTAGAATGGAGACCCAGAGGAGGAATATTATTGCTTCTGTTATTACTTCTCTCTATGATGAACTCAAAATATATATTCCCTATCTCAGGCTGCTTGTTCTAAACATTTCTGACATGCTTGAAACGATTTCATAAGAGTTCATTTGGGGCTTTGGATTGTGGCCAAACATTTTAACCCAGAAGAGATAAATAAGGAATCTCAGTGATGTAACAGTGGCAGCAGCTTAGACAAAAACAGAACGAATGATGTGAAGAAGTCATGTTAATTACCACATTCAAATTCTTTTATAATGAGATGAATTGTTTTCATTTTCACTTTGTAATCGATGGAGTTATGTACTGTAGTCTGAGCAGTCATTGATGGTGTTATCAAAGAACCGAGGAATAACAATGAGCGTTACAGTTGTAGACCTAAAGAAAAATGAACGACTGTGAACTACTGCGCAGTAGAAATACAGTCACAGAAAAAGTCCTGTAGTAAATAATTGTGTATCACATTTGTTTTACATTTCCATCGTTACAAAATCAGTCTGTAATAGTGATTTGTTCAGAACTGTGCTGTTGAAGTTTGTTAACAATACGGTATCTTAACGAAGCCCATCCTAGTCGTGTGGCGTCACATGCTCAGCAGGTTCAGTCCATCTCAAACTTTTTCATTCTCTTTTTGTCACTTAAAAAATGCTGTGATCAATCTTTGTAAGAGACGTCAGAACTGACCAAATGATATGCCAGACAGCCGACATGAGGTGTTAGAAAACTCTGTGTTGCTTTTGTTAATATCAGAGCTTGTGTTTTCACAAAAACGCTAATTAGTCACTCGGTGACTTAAAGGAGATCTATTTATTTTCTTCTTTAGTTCATTTACTTTTTCAATGTGGTAAAATAATAGTTTTGAAAACGTGGTGCCATGTTGTGTCAAGTGTACATAATGAGAATAGCTCAGGGAAATGTCCGCCCCGGACTCTGCCTCAGAGCTCAAGGAGTGTTTGCTGCCCCCCGTTGGTCGTTACACGTGTCATTTTCACTTGGCAAAACATTTGTTGTCACCACCAGTAACCACAGATGTTGCCAAATCAAGCAAGAAATCTTTAGGATTTTAAACTTGAACCGACATGTTGCCGAATCCAAACCTGCTAGAACAGATGATGAACCGTGTGTGGTTTTATTAAAGCTGACAACATATGATCATAAAGCCACTGAACTTCCTCTTCCTCTCTCCAGTTTCCCAGCAACCAGGAAGTATGCAGGGCTTCGGGGTCAACGGGATGACAGGTGGTGACCCGGGGGTTACCATGACGCACCCAGCATACACTGCACAGCCTGGCTCCGCCCATATGATGATGAGCTCCTACCCTCCACCTCCGTCCTACTGCAACCACCCACCACCGCCCTACGAACAGATATTTCAAAACAGCGACAAGAAGTAACGTCTGCACTAAGCACTGAGGACATCGAACTTGACACAAGGGAAGGAAGTAAGGAAGGAAAGGAAAGAAGGATGCAGCGAGGAGGAATTAACAGGAAAATCAGATGAAGATGAGGAAGAGGAGGAAAGACTGACAATTGTTTCCAACTTTTTGGATGGAAAACACACAATCTGTTGTTCAGTGGAAAAGACCAAAAGAGGCACCGTAACCAGAATCATCACACACACACACACACACACACACACACACACACACACACACACACACTCTAGATGATTAATTTATGTGGATCTATGTGTACAGTGACAGCGCCGGGCCGAGGACGGACCAGTTTAGGTTTAGGATTCACTCACCATCACCTCTCTCCTCCACCCTCCCATCACAGCCACAGCTAGAACTTCATGTATTAAGATGTCGGAGATATGATTTTCTAATTAACAATAATCACAAAAAGACACTGATGTACACAAGGTTCTTAAAACCAGTTCCAGTGATGACACTGCAGCCGGGGCTTTTTACTAAATGATGAGTTCTTGATACATTTTTTATTTCAGTGTGTAGTTCAGTTGCGTAACGACCTAATGAGCTACTACAGCAGTAACTGGCTCGTTCTCCTGTTCGCAGTGATGAAGGCTTTCAGTTCAGCACCAGGTGAATCACATGGACGGAGCCAAGCTGAGACGGTTTGTACCAACTCTGACGTGCTGTGTAAAGCTCCCCATGCTGGACGTACAGGACAGCATGGGGAGCTTTGCACTAGCTACAGTATGTGCTGCAGATGCTGCATTCATGCACGATCAGGAAAACCAACTGTTATTCTGACTTGTGCTATTCCAAGATGGTTCCCCCGCTCTGTCGCCAGCTTTAAAAACGTCCGACTTAAGCAGCAAATTTTAATTCGTTCAAATAGTGGGAGCAGTTAATTTGATATGAATTTTTCACCTCGATACACTTCAGTGAACTTTGACCCCTGAATGAGCAGTTGACCAACAGAAGGCCGTGGTGACAGTGCTGACGTTTGGGGGAAGGAGTGCTCTCACTCCTCTGTCAGTGGGAACTACTTGTTTTGTATTTTCACTGTAACTTGGATCACTTTGGAAAAAGGTGTGTTCACCTGGTCAAAGATTGAGGTGACACAGTCTGTGTTTACAAAGACCGGTTCATGTACAGTTGGTTTTTGTGTGTACGCATCATTTATGCATCTGGCCCCTGGTCTTTAGCCTTTTAGTCCCGCCAGTTAAAAAGCCTAAATTAGCTGCTTATGTTGGATTTATATTTGGAGCAGTTCATTAACAAGTGAAACCAGATACAAACAAACGATGCACAGCTGCTTTTGCATGTTTTTTTTATGCACAACTATTTTAATTTTGAACATGAAAACAGTTTGATTCACTTTGTGACTCGAGTCACGATGAAAGATCTGTGTGTCACTGTGGCAGAGAGAGATGGGCCGTCTGTATTCAATGTGTGTGTGTAGGTTTACATTAGGGAGAAATACTTGGCTAAAAATTTAAATCAATGGTTTAATGATTAAAGGGCGTGTTGCCATAATTAAATGTGCCAACATTTACATAATTAGCGAGAAGTGGATGCACATGGTGGTTCTGCTGCTGTCGGTGTCGGGACGTGTAGGATCTGCAGCAGTGATCAGTGACGGAGCATCAGCTGCTGGAGACTGACTCCTCATTCACATTCATTTCTTCTCTCCTTAACATTTACGCTAAGATGTGCAGTTTTTCTTCAAGTTCCTGCAACAAATATCTCCAACACATTGGTGGTGAAATATGGTGAAGTTCTCATGGCAACAGTTGCTCAGGTAAATCAGACCCTAGATAAAATGAAATATTTGATTGAAATCAGAGGAAAAGGAGTCAAACAAAATGTATTGATGTGATGATTCCCTTAGCAAAGCTTCCTCTTAGTAAAATATGTGTTGTTTTTGTCTAAGTGATTTCTTCATAAACAGCCCCTGTTGTTGTGTAAGAGTGAACAGACTGTCACCTCTGCTCCACCTGGCTGTCTCAGTGCAGTCAGTGTGACTGTATGTGGGAGAGGGAGAGACACAGTCGTCCTCTCAGACAGTCTGCTGAATATAGAGCAGCTCCGTGCTCCCAGCAGGACGTCAGGCAGCACGTCCACCATCAACCTCCTGCTCCGTTTACTGTGTTCAGCCTGAGCTTCGTCCGAACAGCTCAGGTGGTAAAGGTCGTCTGCCAGTCGCTCTTCTGTGCTAACGCACCACGTCTAGACCTGGTCCAGGACTGTACATGTTATTGGTCTGTGTGGATCTTAGCTGCTATCACAGATCTGCTCATGAAATTTGTTTTGTCTGTTGGATTTCACAAGACTAGCTGTTCCCCCTGTGTCCAGTCTCTATGCTAAGCTAACTTGCTATATCTCACTTCATAAATGCTTTTTTTTCATCATGCTTTAAAGTCTTTCCAACTATTTACTGTTTTTAGTATTTTCCTGTCACAAATTTTCTGAGCGGTTCTGTGACTTATTATAATGGTCCTGGATCAGGACTACACTGTCGAGAAGTGTGACCATTTTCATGCCAAAAAAAATTCACGGTTTTTGCCAAAACTCTGGAAAAGGCATTTGGAAACCAGAGTGAAAGCCCAGAAAATAATTGACAACATCGTGTATGAAAACTGATCTAAATGTCAGTTCAGAGTACAAAGCGTCACTTTGTCACGATTGAATTTACATGTGTTTACTCATGGTTATTTATTGACGTCCTGGGAACCGACGCCACGCTGATGTTGTTTGTACAGAGTGATGTGTGTTATTTCACTGAAGAACAGAACGACTGCTCCAGTGGAGTAACTTGTGATTTTTTGGTTCTTTTTGGACATTTTGTGCTGCAATAATTACCCAGAAGAAGAAGATGATGATGATGATGATGATGATGATTTGGTAGTTAGAGGTAGCCGAGCTTTTTCTGTAGCATAGTTTTGTCTTCGTCGCCATCCCACCGACACACAACAATCACCGACCACGCTGAAAACACAACGGGCCTTATCCGAGAATCTTTCTCAGCAAAGCTGCAAGGCCTTTCATCTTACAAGTTTAAACTCCACATTCATTCAGATTCAGAGTCAGATTCAGTTTCTTTTCTCTTCATGACTGGTCAGCAGGTACTCGCATCTTTCATTTAAATTGTAAATATAGAGAGAGATTGGAGAAAAGCAACAGGTTCGTTCTGCCTGTTGGGTTCTTGCGTGAGGCCTGTTCCTCCCTGGTTCAGACTGAAGACTTACATCTGCTGGCCGTAACTGGTTCCACAGCTTCTGGACGACATGACGACATTTCCATGTTTTAAAAAAATGAAGAGCGCTTTGTGGCTTGCATGGCTAAAAGAAGTTTTAAAAAGAAAAGAAAAAAAATGAAAGGAATAAACATTGCCAGTGCGTGTAGTGAAATCAAGTTTCTCATCCTTTTTTATGGCACAAATAAGAACTGACCTGATGGGAGTGCGAAATATGGAAGACCAATTCTGCCACTGGAAAAAACAACTTTTATTTAAATTAAAAGGTATTTGTTCTCATTGTTATGACTTTGTGTCGCATAGAAATGACACAAAATTATGAAATATTATCATATCTTATTATGAGAAACATCTTTTATCAGCATTTAGTTAGTATCACATACTTGAGGAAGTTTCTCATAATGATATTGTTTTTTTCAAAAAGATACTAAGTCATAATGAGTCACCAGATCATAAGATACTATTATAAGATGATAATTCTGGCTTAGTACCCATTAAAATGAAAAGGTAAATACATAATAATGACTTGTTGGTGGATTTTCTTCCATATGTCTGAAGGGGAGGTCAAGGAATCACCAAAACCTAATTCACAGCAAACATAAGTGTACTGTATTTTTCATATTAAAGAATTAAACCTCATTCACAGCAGGTCGTTAAGTTAAAGGCGTTAGTGTACCGACACCCATTTCTTAATCTGTATACAGTATTTAAAGAATGACCACCGCCTGTCCTCCAGTGACGCCGCTTTATGGCCCCAGATGTGGTTGTGAAAACCTGTACTGACTCTTTGTTACGGTGATTTAGTTCAGAGTCTGCGCCCTGTTTTAGTTTTAAATATTGTTTATGGATGGAGAGGATTCCTGTCCTGGTCCATCCAGCTGTGGTGCTGTTTCACAGTGAAAGAACATCTGTAAAGCACACGCCAATGTAGAGTCGATGGAAGGCCGCCTTAGAGACTCTCCTGACCCCAGTCTGGTTTCCGGGCTCCTACAGGAAACCAGTAGCGGGGTTTGGAACAAGACTGGGGCCCCTCACAGCAACAGAGTCTCTTCAGGTCTCAGGCTGTTTGATGATGGAAATTCATAGCACAATATTAGGAAAAGGTATTCTGTTTAATCATGTCAAACTATGCAACAGATTCTATAATTGAAGCATCTGAACCCTCAGTTCTCTCTTGTTAACTTCTCCTTTTCATCTGCTTTGAGAATTTCAACATAAAATATCATGATACATTGTGAAATATGTAAATAAACTTCACTTCTGATAAAATGTGATTCTGACTAATGTTGTTTATTCATCCCACAAAGGAAATTAACCGCATGTTTTCTGACTTGGTGAGGCTGTTTGTAGGCATGGCGGTGCTTTGAGCTAAATGCTAACCTAAGCATGATAGCAGGTAGGCATGCTAACATTTGCTAATTGGCACTAAATGCTGCAGTTTCTGCAGTTTTCACCAAATTAAATGTCTTGTCAGTCAAAATAAAACAGGGTTCTCACAGATCCTTAAGTCTTATTTTAAAAGGCATTATTTCATCTCAAAATAAGCCCTTAATTTGTATTTGATGTCTTAAAATGCTAAGAAATTAGCAAGTCGAGTTTTAGGAATTGTTTTATTCAGATATTGCAGTTTAACACCTCAAAATAACAGATAAAATCTATTTTTAAATAATTTACTGAATACCTCCCTCACTGATGTTTTGCTGATCAGGATAGCGGGGCGACAACGCTCATAATTTGTTTGCAGCTCTGATGCTTAGAGCAGATGCACTCAGATCAGATCAAATTAAAACCTGCACCTGTCTTTATAACTGAGACTCTGCTGACATTAAGACACCTGTCAGACTGTCAATCAATTCCTCTGCACTGAAGCATTTACTGAACTTTCAACACTGTAAAAACACATGAAGAATTATTTCTCATGTTCTGATTGGACGCACTGATGAACAGTCCTATCATAGTCATATCATGCTGTGGATGATGATGCTTCTGAGTGAGGATGACAGTAATGCATCTGAAGATACTTTTAATAAATGTAGTTTAAAAGTGAGGATTTTAATAAAGGCTCTGAAACTGTTTTAACAGCATTTCAGTCACTGTATATAAATTTACTACGTGTTCAAACACTCATTGATGCTGTTGATTTTTGTAACATGGACATGTGAAAATTTACACTCAGCTTTAACCTCGATGCTCTTTTCAACTGAAAATCACCAAAATAATGAAACTTCCTGGGTCAGAATCTGAGGCTACAATAATAGATCAATACATTTCTATCTGATCTGTTTCATCTATATCTAGATCTTGGTCCTCATCACGTGACATCCGAATAAATATATTTAAACATTTAATTTAACAAACGTGTTTTTCTTTAGTTTTGTTTGTTTGTTTTTTAGAAATAAATCTGCTCTAATGTCACACACTCAATTTTCTGGATTAAAATGGAGGCTCTGCTCTTTGTTTACCCGTTGCCATGGTGAATCGTTGAATCGGAGATCCATTGATGATGGCTATTTATATTCCTCATGCACGCGGTTAACTCAGAGTTGATTGAACTAACTCAGATCAGCTGTGCTGGAACCGAAAACCTCTCAGGGTTCATCCACTCAGAGTCAGAGCTGGTTCAACATGTTTGTGGAAAACAGAAATAAAAACACACAGAGCCGCGGAAACAACAACCAGGTAAACTCGTTCTCTCTAAGTTTGAACTCAGCAAATAACATCAACAGACTGATATGTCTTCATAGCACTTCATAGATCTCTCTCTCTCTCTCTCTCTCTACCTGAGCTGCGCGGTGCGTCTCTCGGTCTGTTTCCTGTTTACCTGTTTACATCTGTCCCGTGACTCGAGGTAAGAGTGAAATACTTTATTTATTTATTACGTTTGATAAACATCAACAGACAGCAGTGTTTGTAAACTGAAGTTAACCGAGTCGTGCGTGTAAATGCGTTCATATGCGCGTGCATGAAAGAAAAGTCGCGCGAGCCAGCAGCAACCTGTGGAGACGAGTCCCGACAATATATGACACGTGATCGTTTTAAAACAAGACAGTGATCATCTAGTCTCTCAGTCAAGGTTTAGTTACAACTCTAAGACTAATGCAAGACGGACTGACACTGACTATTGATTAAATATTGAAAATAAAACCTTGATCAGCTGGGCATACTGCACATCTCTCAGTAAATAATAAGCACGTGAGGACTGGGCTGATGACCAGGCAGCAGAAAAAGCTCACTGTAATATTGATTAGTTGTTATATTATTTTATTATTATTTATCAGAGTTTCTTATTTATGTTAATGTAAATATTAATTATCTAAAGATCCTGTAGAAAATTTTCTATTCAGTAAATATTGTTTGTTTAAACGTCATCCTGTTCTGTGTAAATCGACTTTATTCTTAATTCATAATTCTTTATTATTAATTAAAACATGCCCATTGCAAAAACATTTTTTAAGTAATGTTACGTTAACAGAGAGAAAAAAAAAAATTAAACGCTTTAACACCTTCTCTGGCCTTTAGGAGCCTGTGGCCTCTGACCGTAACCCCAACCCTAATCCAAGATGAAACGTCAGAGGATCCAGCAAAGTTATTAGAATTCATTCTGAGGGGAAAATTAATGTTTGTATTTAATTTCACGGCAAAACAGCCGACAGTTTGGACCGACTGACTTTCCGTTTCCGAGAGCCACACTGGCAAGAAACCAAAAAAACAACCACAGGCCTTTCGAAGAAGCAGCCTAAAAGATGTTCAGATACACCAGTGATGAGCAGATGGCATAGATAACATGGCCGTCAGCCATTACAGCTTGTGCTCCAGCTGATTATAGCAACCAGCCTCAGTTAGATGACGAGCTCAGGTAAATGTTCCCTGTGTAAAAAGCCCAGAAACTCTGATTTGTGTCAAAATTCTGAACAGATATTTGGAACAATTTTTGCTCACAGATAAATTATATTTGAAAAGAAAATAGTATCAGACAAAAAACAATTAAATTTGAGCAAATCTAAAATAATTTCCTGTTCAATATCTCAATATGTTTGTCTGACAGTGACACAGTGTGTAACAATAAAAGCCATTTACTGTGACTGTTTCTGATCAGCTGTTGCTGCTCAAACAATTTGATCTTAAATAATAATTTCTCTACAAAATAATTATGTGCGAACAAAAAATCTTTTTCTGTCATCAAAAATGTCTCCTACGGAAGTGCCGAAAGGCTTTAGTTGTAATTACTTTTTTCTTTAATGCTTTCTTTTAAATTGTATTATGTCGAGAAAACGAACAGGTTAATTTATCTCATATCATGGTAGTTGAATGTGGAGGGAAAGGAAAACGAGCCGTACCCAGATCAGCACCACAGGGGCCGGGACAGCTCCGCTTCAGGCTTCATATACAGTGTTAAACATGGATGTTAATACAGAATACAGTTAGCTCCAGGTTCTATAATATTAATATTATGCTGATCCTATTAAACTGAAGTGAAAGAGACTGGACATCGCCACTGAGGACCAACAGTAATGTCTGAAGCTTCTGGGAAAGAAGGAAAAGCTCATTTTCTGTAGATAATGAGATAAATTAACAAGTTATCAGGAGAAAACAAGTTTTGTTATGTAGATGAAATAATTAGAGGAGACCGGGGCATCTTGTCACACTGATCATATCTCCAAAACCAGAGGGGGCTATCTAAAATAAACCAACAGCTGCATGTTCCTCTGAATGTTCTCAAGTCATCTTACTCTCGACAGATGTTCTGCATCACTGTACCTGAGCTGAGAACAATTTTCAACCCTAAAAGTACAAAATCTAAACTGCACTATTTATGTTATAAAACTTGGACACATAATTGTGTTCAATGATGTTACTTTTGCTTGATAGAGGAAAGAAAAGATGCATTTTGAAACCTAAACCAACCAAAGGGAGGACAATGTTATTAAATTATTTAATTGATTAATGTGATCAGTCTAATATCAGAAGCCGTGACTTCTTGATTCAATGGATCTCCAGTCTCTACTTCAAAGGAACACAACAGGACAAAGACTGAATGTAAATAAAGAAGTTTATTAATTAGACTACTATCGAAAGGGTAAGCAGCGTGTAATCATCAGGATAAAAATAATAATGAAATTAATTGAGTTGGAAACGGTGGGAGAGAATATATCATGGCTATTTACACTATGGCTATACAACTAATGATATTAAGTCTACGAATTATATTGGATGATTAAATATTGTTATATTCCAGCATCAATACAGTCAGGAGCAGAAAGTTAAGACCAGCCGACTGTGAGTTGTGCTGTAGCTGAAGACCCTTGGCTTGAACCCAAGCAGATGATGTGCTCTATAATGGTTAAAAAGGCATTTTTCATTTCAGCTAGATTTTAAAAAGTTTAAGATGGTTAAACATTTGAAATATAAAGGGGGGGGGGGCACAATAAGCCTTTTAATTAGAAAAATATATAGAATCAGAAGAGTTAAGGTTAAGTTAAGTGGATGGTTGAGGTGTTTTTTCATCTGAAAAATAATGTGACAGTTTAACCTGTGATGGGGAAATGTGACACAGCACATTCTGTTCTTAACCATTTAGATAGATAGATATGTACATACATACCTATGTAGTTATATACATACATTCATTCATACGTGCATAAATACATATAGATATATTCATACATAAATACTGTATGACACTTTTATGACTTTTTACTGTGACGTTTTAGTATAGTAAGGCATAAAACATCATAGTATAGGAAAGCATAAAACTGGAAGTAAGGTATAAAAAGTCATACTATAGTAAGGCATAAAATGTCATGAAACCTTCACAGTATAGTGAAGCATAAAACTTCATAGTATAGTAAGGCATAAAACTCATAGTAAGGCATAAAAAGTGATAGTATAGTATAGCATAACATTTCATAAAAACATCATAGTATAGTAAGGCATGAAAAGTCATAAAATATCATAGTACAGTAAGGCATAAAAAGTCATAAACGTCATAGTATAGTAAGTCAAAGGTTCATAGTATAGTAAGGCATAAAAAGTCATAGTATATATATATAT
>NW_019525521.1:234748-235715 GCF_002814215.2 Seriola lalandi dorsalis | reverse complement strand
TCATCATCATCATCATCATCACTGTCAGTAGTTTATGTGTGGACCCGGACTGTGTGAAGATCCTGGATTACATGCTCTATAATAAAGTCTGAATGTGGCGGAATGATCTGAAGTGGACCTACTTGTTCCTCTGTGACAGATGATGACCTTCTTGGGCTGCGCGTGCATCTCGCTGCTGGAGTTTCTGATGGGCAGGTCGGACTGCACGAGCTCGGCCAGGAAGTTGATGTAGCCGATCGCGAGCCGCAGCGTGTCCACCTTGGACAGCCTCTTCTCGTAGGGCAGGGTGGGGATGTGGGAGCGCAGCCCCTCGAACGCGTCGTTGATGGACTGCATCCGCCGCCGCTCGCGCACGTTGGCCGCCTGCCTCAGCTGCTGCATCTCCATCTCGGACCTCATCCGCCTCCTGCGCTTCAGCAGCGGCCCGCCGTGGTGGCCCGTACGCGGGGACAGGTCCGGGGTGCTGTCGGCGCAGCCGTAGGAGAAGGTGGAGGAGGAGGAGGAGAAGGACAAGTCGCCGATGTCGTAGTCTGCGTCGTGCGGCGCCGCTCTGCCGTCGCCGTCTTTGCAGTAGTAGTCTTGGAAGTGACTGGTGAGGAAGTCCACGTCGTCGTCCAGAAAGTCATCAGTGTCCAAGTGTCCGTCCCGCGAGGACTGGTCGGTGAAAAACTCGTCATCGTCGAAGTAGGGAGGGGAGGAGAACGAGTCCAGTCCGGAGAACGGGTCCAGCACAGAGTCCATCTCTGTTGTGGCGCCAACAAAGACCAAGTGTTCTCTTCTTTCTTTGCTCTGTGTTCGCCGCTCGCGGTCAACACTTGAGTTTGGGTTGAGAACCGGCACGCGAGGGTTCTTTATAGCGACATCCATAGTCGCGTGCCGTTTGCCAGGAGGGCCAACCAATCACAGCTCGGTCCGCGAGGCGCACCTCGAGATAATCCGCAGAACGCCACGCCCCCCAACCCCCCAC
>NW_019525521.1:232247-234728 GCF_002814215.2 Seriola lalandi dorsalis | reverse complement strand
CGGTCCTGTCCTGTCCTCTGTCCGGGCAGAGCTGACATCTCAACTCCGCACTGACACACTCACACTCACTACACCTGTTTCAACGTTTGAAATGACGTGACGTCACATACATATATTATATATATTATATTATGACGCTGGCTGTTTCCTCCTCGTGACTCAGCTGCAGGTGTATTTACAGATTTTTTTTTTTGGCTTATTTTAGATGAAAACGAATCATCGTGATGTCACAGTCCAATCACAGGTTTGTGCTGAAAACATCGACCAAAGAACAAAGACGCAACAGGCTTCATCCTCTGATAAAACACAATACACTCGTGCTAATTTAGTCACATTAATTAACAAGAGGCTCATTTCAACAGTCTGTTATTTTCACAGTTCAGTGTTTGTCTGATTAAAGCAACGGGGGGGGGGGCTGGTTCAGCAGCAGGTGAATTCACCAGGTGACTTTTATTTTTTATTGCAACTTCATTGCGATGTGCAACTAAGGTTATTATCTCCTTCTGCTTATTATTATTATTATTATTATTATTATTATTATTATAAGTGCATGTTCTATCTATTTCTATATCTTTCTAAATTAAAGTAAAAAAAATTAAAATGAATAATTAAATTAAAATAGAAAGAAGTTACACATCATTAAAAATCATGAATAAAATGAATGTTTCGATAAGTTCTAAAAGTTTTTATGACTCTCCACCGTCTCTCACTGTCAATAAGCATTATGTTTGTTTGTTTGTTTCCAGATGAAAACAGCTGGAGCAGTGAACCCCGAGGCCGCGCGCTGTAACACCAGAGTGTGTGTGTTTGATTCAGCGCTGCTGCACCGGAGCAGGTTGTGTTTTCGGTCACGTGAGGAGGGAGACAGGTGCTGATATCTAACAGTGTTCAGACGTGATGACGGAGCTCAGGCTGCGGAGAGAAGCCGTCACCGCGGCGCCTCTTCCCGCCGCAGCTCGGTCATTTATTCAGCGGTAAGTGGGCAGCGCCGCCGCCGTAAATACGTGCACCAGTAGAGCGGTCGATGCGCCACTTGTGCCAGTGCGGGTTTGACTGGGAGAGCTGGTTGACTAATAAAAGCACAGTGGTGGGCCCTGGGGCGCGCGCGCCTCTCTGACACCTCCAGCTACAAATTAACGCTCCCCGGTAACACCGAGAGGAGCCTGCCCACCGGGCTGCCTCTGTAAGTGCGCATCTATTCAGCCCATTGAGTGAGGAAGGGCCGGGTGGGGGGGCCACTTTGTTCTGAACAAAATGGAGGCCGCGTGTGCGCGCACCGCGTGTGTGTGAGGATACGGGTGGAGAGGCAGAAAGCTGCAACACGGGCCGCGGCCGTGGGAAGAAGACCACTTGCGTCCCTATCGCCACTCAATGCAACACGTCGCGTTATAAATGAGGGCGGGGCTGCTGTCACATAATGAAGCTGTAGCCCGGACACACAATACACGCACAGGTGCTGCACGCAACAACAACACAACACCAGACCCCGCTGCACGACCCGGGACCGCGTCCACCGCGAGACACACACATCCTCCATCAGTCACCACCTCCACCACCGTCTCCTTCAGCTTCATCACTGCTCCTCTTCCTCTGAGCAGCAGCAGGTTCAGTCACAGTCACTGGTCTTTAGCTCAGTCTGTATAATGAGTTCTATAAAGAGCTCACATCATTCAGAACTTTTTATCCTCATGGAATTCTAACACTTTATATTTTTTAATAATATATTTATTTTGGTAAATGATTTATAAGGCCGTCAAAAAAGCTTTGCATGAGATCTGATATTTATATTTATCAGTTAAAATAATGTGAAAAAGTCTCATTGTTTTGGAGATATAAGAGTATCAGCTGTTCTCGGTTCAGTTCAGCTGAAATCATCTCTGCAGAATCCCACAGGATCCATGGATGTAGTTGCCCAGTTATTTCAGAATATGAATCCAAACATGAAGAACTGGACTGGACGTGCTCCGCTCACTGTAAAATGTCTTATTAAAACAAATCTCCAGATTCTTTCAGGAACATATAAAGGAAACTCTCTGGATTCTCTGGGTTTTGTTGCAGTGATGCAGAAATAATGTAAGGAGCGCACATCATTCACACCTGTGATTATACACTTTATATTCTATAATAGGCTGGTTTTTATGACGTATGAAATATTTATCTGCTAAAAAGATGTAAAAAAGTCGAATTGTTTTGGAGTTCTAAGAGAGAGAGTATGAGCAGCTCGTCTGTCGTCTCACTGTGAACACAGTTCATGCAATAAAAAGCTGAACAGGTCGTGTGTGTGTGTGTGTTTCTGCACATTAGTGTGTGTGTGTGTGTGTTTCTGCACATTAATGTGTGTGTGTGTGTGTTTCTGCGCATTAGTGTGTGTGTGTGTGTGTGTGTGTTTCTGCACATTAGTGTGTGTGTGTGTGTGTGTTTCTGCACATTAGTGTGTGTGTGTGTGTGTTTCTGCACATTAGTGTGTGTGTGTGTGTGTGT
>NW_019525521.1:228474-229179 GCF_002814215.2 Seriola lalandi dorsalis | reverse complement strand
CACACACACACACACACACACACACACACACACACACACACACACACACACACACTGTGTGGAGGATAATGACAGGCTGCTCCTCCACACAGGTTTGCATACGGACGGTGGGGACATGTCCCTAAGAATATTTTGGAAGGACAGAATTGTCCCTACCAATATGTGAGTGACCTCGTTCACACTTTGTTTGGAGTGAAGTCAAATTAGATCATTCTGACGTGTCCTCCAAGAGCCTACGTCTCCAAGACAACCGATTTAGGCTTGCTAGCATTTGATTGGCTGAAAGGGCGTGGACTATCTGAAGACTCACGTCATGTGGGAATATCACAGTGGTACCTGGTTATTGAACCATGTTAGCTAGCGTTAACTAGCAAGCTAACCCTGGGTTCTTCTGTGGGCTAGCAGTCAGGTTGCTAACAGGTTGCTAACAGTCAGGTTGCTAACAGGTTGCTAAGAGTCAGGTTGCTAACAGGTTGCTAACAGTCAGGTTGCTAACAGTCAGGTTGCTAACAGGTTGCTAGCAGGAGGAAACATAAAATGGTGGATTTATCAAAGTATCAGTTTGTTTACGTCTTTCTTCATTAATTCTAATTCTCTCATTAAAGCTGAGGAATAACGAGGCAGAAGGAAACTTTTTTTACGTTTCTCTCAGTGACTCAGAGACTTTTTAACCAAACTTTTATATATTAAACTTACATCTGTCCG
>NW_019525521.1:227813-227881 GCF_002814215.2 Seriola lalandi dorsalis | reverse complement strand
TGAACTAGAAGTTTAAAATATTGTGGCTCAGTCAGAGACACCTTGAAAGTGGCTGCGGGGGGGGGGGG
>NW_019525521.1:223034-227482 GCF_002814215.2 Seriola lalandi dorsalis | reverse complement strand
GGTGTCTCCAGACCTAGAGCCGGGCTAATATGTGAGGAGGCTGGAGAGAGTCCAGCTCCGGGGGCTCTGGGGGCTCCGGGGGCTCCGGGGGCTGTTGACGGCTGCAGGAGGATTGAAGCAGATTAGCGGAGCTCTCTGAGCGTCCTGCAGGAACTGCTCGGCTGTCGGAGACTCCGGGTCGGGCTCTGGGGAAAGTCCTGCATGCAAATGTGGACACACTGAAGGAGTATTGTAGACGGTGGTTTGGGAAACGGTGGGGGCTTCCAGGGAGATCCCAGGGTCCTTGACAGGCTCCCAGGTGTCAGGCAGGGGGGTTCAGGAGGTCCTTGACTGAGACTCAAGTGGGTACTATAGATCTTGGACTGGGTACAAGGGGATCTGCAGGTACTTGACAGGGTTGAAGGGGCTGTTGACTGGGATGGAGGGTCCTCGATTTTACTTTGCAGGTACGTGACTTTGTTCTCCTGGTTTTTGACTGGGATGTGAGTTCTGGTCTCGATCCTGGACCCAACCCACCATGTCTCTCTGTGAGCTGGTCTGAGGTCTGTCTCTCCGACAGGTACGGGGACTCAGTGTGTTGAGGTAAATTAAAAGCAGCTCTGTCAGAGAGTTTCCAGGTGTTTCCAGGTGTTTCCAGGTGTTGGGGAGCACTACTGCATAAAGTCAGAAAGAAGCTGAGCACACCTCTGTAGCCCCGCCCCCTCACCTCTGCTGCAGGTTAAAGCGTGGAGGCATTACTAACATAACACAACCGTCTTCGCTGTTCCTCCTGGTGTTCATCTGGAGATCATGTGATGTGTAGAAGACGTGTAATGCATTCACTTAAGAAAAACTACAACCACCTCCTCGTGGTCGTATCCCTCCGCCACTCAGACTAGTTTCAGGTTACGTCCCTGTTTATCCAGAGTCATAGGAAACATGAACCATTTGTGTTTTTTCTGATGTCACTGTGACCTTCAACTTTGACCTTTAGCCACCAAAATCTAATCAGTTCATCCTTCAGTCCCAGTGAATGTTTGAAGAAGTTCCTTCAAGGTGTTTCTGAGATATCGTGTCCACGAGACTGAGACGGACGACCTGAAAACAATATGGCTGCCGCTCTGACGTGCTGTTTTTCAGGATGACAGTAACATGATTATTATTATGTAATTTGGACATGTAGAAACTCTCCCACCTTGTTTTGTGATGTCCATCAGACTCACCTGTCTGACAGGTGAGAGAACAATCAACTGGCTGGAACGACACAGTCGCAGTGTTTCATCCACAGAGAAGAAAACTCAAGATCTGCCTTTTAATAGAATTTTTATTATTTATCCTTTTATTTATTTATATAATTTAAGCTGTTTTCCTTTTAATACCCTACTTTTATTTATTTTATTTCTACTTTTATTTTTGTTTTATTCTTTTCCAAACATCTCCTCTCTTTTAGCATTTTATTATTTTGTCTATGTGACTTTTAATATCTTACTTTTCATTCATGGTTTGATTCATCACAATACTTATCCTATGTTTTAATATTATCTGTTTTAATATCTTCATTTTTAGTTGTGTTTTTATCCCTTAGTGCTCCAATGCACTTTGTGTTCCATTGTATGTATGAAAAGTGCTATACAAATAAAGTCTGACTGATTGATTGATTGATTGATTGATTGATTCAGAAAAACAGAGCACATTTTTCTTCTCCAGTGAATACATTAGGCTTCCGTATTTTTCTCTCGATGTCTCAGTGAAAATACGTTCTGCAGTTTTTCAGTGTGCTCTATAGGCACCTGACACATGTACTGATAAACTGATACACACATGAACATCCTGTAAAAACACTGCGGGACAAGATTCTGAATGTTTTATAGAATAAAAACAATAGAAATAATAGAAACGAAGAGTCTAAACAAACTGTGACTCCTCGGGTTTTGACAAAGACAAAAACTGTGTGAAATGAAAACGACAACGCTCTTTAAAACAACTGATCACTCACTCACTCTGTGTGTGTGTGTGTGTGTGTGTGTGTGTGTGTGAATACCTGCAGACACACTGATGTATTAAGACAAACAAACGTCATATCCATACCTGTGACTTCGATATGAAACTATAGTCTGTTGAATTGAACACACACACACACACACACACACACACACAACCACACACACAGACACACACACACACACACACACACACACACACAACCACACACACAGACACACACAACCACGCACACACTGCTCCCTCTGGAGGACTGAGGTATAATCGGTATAATCCTGCAGCAGACGCTGGTGATTTAATCCTCTGTGTACTACCGCCATCATGTGGTCACAGGGGAGAACACATTCAAACTCAGGCAGGATTCAGACTCGCCCCACTGCCCCGATTCAGCAGCCCCCTCCCCCCTAGAGGCTGCAGTGATCATTACACCCTGAAGTGAAGGCAGGAACTGGCAACATGATTCTGGAGCTGAAGAGGAGAGGCAGCAGGACTGTGTTTGTGTCTATGAGATTATGATTAAGTTAAAGTTGATCTTTAGAACTGAAGAGTCAGTAGAAGGTAAGGAAACCCAGAAATGCTTATATTAAAATAAAATGAAATTTGAACAGCCATTTGTTGCAAAAATCACATTTTCATTATCAACTTTGACAGATTTCTTTGAGTTTTCACATTGGGTGAATTGATGAATCTATTGCCTTACATTTAGCAAAAGCAATAGACATAATACTATGATGTTTTTGGACAATATTATGAATTACTATGATGTTTTTTTAAGTATATTTTTTTCGGGCTTTTGTGCCTTTATTGGACAGGATAGTAGAGAGAGACAGGAAATGGGGAGGCAGAGAGAGGGGGAATGACATGCAGCAAGGGCCGTCCGATGCGGGACTCAACTGGGCCTGTTTAGACCACTACGCCACACGACAACCCTACTATGATGTTTTTATGCCTTACTATACTGTGACATTCTTATGCCTTACTATACTATGATGTTTTATACCTTATTATACTACAACGTTTTTATGCCTTACTATACTATGACATTTTTATACCTTACTTTATTACGACGTTTTTATACCTTATTTTATTTCGACGTTTTTTGACATTTTTATGCCTGACTATACTATTGTGTTTTTTTAAAAAAGTTTTTTGCCTTACTATACTATGTAGTTATTTTGACATTTTTTTACTACAGTGTTTTTTGACATTTATGTGCCTTACTATACTATGACGTTTATTTGACGTTTTAATGCTTGACTATACTATGACGTTATTTTGACATTTTTTTACAATGACGTTTTTTGACGTTAATATACCTTACTATACTATGATGTTTTTTCGCCTTACTATACGATGATGTTTTTTGAAGTTTTTTGCCTTACTATACATGACATTTTTTTGCCTCACTATACTATGAAATTTTTTTTGACGTTTTTATGCCTGACTATACTATGACGTTATTTTGACATTTTTTTACAGTGACGTTTTTTAACGTTTATATACCTTAATATACTATGACATTTTTTGACGTTTTTATGCTTTACTATACTATGACGCTTTTTGACATATTTTGCCTAACTATACTATGACGTTTTTTTTTACATTTTTTGCCTTACTATACTATGACATTTTTTTTGCATTTTTATGCCTTACTATACTATTACGTTTTTTGACGTTCTTTTACAGTGACATTTTTGACGTTTATATACCTTACTATACTATGATGGTTTTTTGCCTTACTATACTATGACATTGTTGTACATTTTCATGCCTTACTATACTATGACGTTTTTTGACGTTTATATACCTTACTATACTATGATGTTTTTTGACGTATTTATGCCTGACTATACTATGACGTTATTTTGACATTTTTTTACAGTGACGTTTTTGACGTTTATATACCTTACTATACTATATGGTTTTTTGCCTTACTATACTATGACATTTTTGTACATTTTCATGCCTTACTATACCATGATATTTTTTTACATTTTTATGCCTTACTATACTATGACGTTATTTTGCCATTTTATTACAGTGACGTTTTTGACATTTATATACCTTACTATACTATGACGTTTTTTGACGTTTTATTGCCTTACTATACTATGACGTTTTTTGACGTTTATATACCTTACTATACTATGACGTTTTTATACCTGACTATATTATGACATTTTTTTAAGTTTTTGCCTTACTATACTTTGTAGTTATTTTGACATTTTTATACTACAGCGTTTTTTGACATTTATGTGCCTTACTATACTATAACGTTTTTTGACGTTTTTATGCCTGACTATACTATGACATGTTTTTACATTTTTATGCCTGACTGTACTATGACGTTTTTTGACATTTTTTGCCTTACTATACTATGACGTTTTTTTGCCTTACTATACTATGACATGTTTTTACATTTTTATGCCTGACTGTACTATGACGTTTTTTGACATTTTTTGCCTTAC
>NW_019525521.1:221223-223014 GCF_002814215.2 Seriola lalandi dorsalis | reverse complement strand
CATGGTGGAGGAACCACAGGTGTAGAGCTGCCGGAGCCTCCGCAGCGACGCTCCACTACGTTTATTCTCCAGAGGAAATAAAATATCTACAGTCACATGATCACGTTTATTTATCTACGTTTGAAGAGCTTGAAGATCCGATCATCACTGAAGAGTCTGAGAAAAACACATGGTCACAGTTATTGATTGATTTCCAAACGTTAATCACACGTCAGGTAAAACTCAATAAAACATTCCACCTTAAAAGATGCCAGTAGCTGCTGGTACTAAACTAAATCTGAACTAAATTGTTAATTAGTGAAGATGAAAAGACAGAAAATGTCTTTTCATTCATTGTTCACTGCGCTGGATTTATTCTCACTGCTACAAGTCGCCTTCGGTTTTTAATTAATTATACAAAAGAAAAGATAATGACAATTTTTGACTTTTATTTTCTCCCACAGTTTCATCGCATAAAAAACATCTGAAAACAACTTCTAAGAAAAGGTGCAGATCCAAATCCTGGAGTGAATTAACTCTATATGTGTTGTTGATTTTACAGCTGATTGTCAGACACGTGTGAGCAGAACTTCTTCCCGTCATTGAACCGTTTAAAGGACACATGAACTTCCTGTGTGTGGCAGTTGAACGCCACACACAGTCAGGGCGAGGTGGACTCACCCAGAGTGGAGGCTCTGAAGTAGAGCACCGGAGTCCGGTAGCTGCAGGAGAACAGGACGTGATACTCGTACTGAAGCACCTGGCTGTCGCCGTCACACGCCGCACAGACCCCCTCGTCTTCGTCATCTTCGTCCTCTGCGTCAGATCTGATGGTGTCGGCATCAGCTGAGGCGACGGGAGCCGACTGTGGAGGAGGAGGGACAGAGGAGCTCATTAAATATTCTAATTAAAGTTCATGTTAAAGAAGAGGCTGCTGCCATCCGGTGACGTCTTGATGACTGTTGTCATGTTCGGTGGTTCACCTGTTCCTCTTCCTGTCCACAGTCTGAACTGGATTCTTCCTGGTCCCAAACCGGCCTCGGGTCAATGACGACTGACCTGAGAGCAGTCTTCCTCAGGTAGCCTTCCTGTGAACCCTGAACCCAGATCAGAAAGTCCCGTTAACCACGGAGCAGAGCGGGCAGTGAGGCCCTGATGTACGGTGGCCCAGAGAGCTCAAAGCCCTGCAGCTTCAGAAAAACACATGGAAACAGACAAAACACAAACAACTCCCGAAAACATCGTCACACGAGCTGCAGATCCTCACAACACAACAGGAAGTGTTTCCAGGGGACACTAAAGAGTGACGACCTCCTCACCTGGACCGGCTCCCAGCTCCAGCCGTCTCCCAGCTGCTGCGACAGCTGCAGGAGGAGCCGACAGCAGCGGTGGAAGGTCTCCTCCTCCAGCACACAGGAGCTCATGTCTGCAGGAGAACAACAGTCTGAGACACATCAGAGTCTCCGTGTCTCTTCAGTTTTCTATGTGAATGTACAGGTAAAAGCAGCAGGACACACAACGAGTTCATGTAGTGTCTGTTGTTGTAGTTCTGATTTCAGCCACAAGAGGGAGCGACGTGAACAGCTGCGCTGTGACTGAACAGAGCGACTGTATCTGTTGGTTTTATTTCTACACACCTGACAGAGTCACAGCTCATTATCCCCATAGACACACATGTCTATGTTTACCTGTATTTTGAAAGAACGCCACTTTACTTCCGCCTCAGAGTTCAGTCAGACAGTGGACCGGGCCTCTGCTGGTCCTTCTCGTCCTGGTTCTGGTCCTGGTTCTGGTCCTGGTTCTGGTCCTGGT
>NW_019525521.1:220572-221203 GCF_002814215.2 Seriola lalandi dorsalis | reverse complement strand
TCAATCAATCAATCAATCAATCAATCAATCAATCAATCAATCAATCAATCAATCCCTTTAAGAACCACTGAGGAAAATACTTTGACATCAGATGGCAAACAAAGACATTTATTGAAATAATGCAAAAGAAACATTAACAAGTTTTTTGTTCTCAAGCAAAATGTAAAGTTTCCACGTTGAAAAACACAGTCAACACTAAGTCCTGGACCGTTCAGGTCCAGACCGGTCCTGTACCAGTCCAGTTCTGTACCATAGTCCTGGACCAGGGCAGATCGGTCCAGATCGGTCCAGACTGGTCCTGTACTAGTCCTGTACCACAGTTCTGGACCGGTCCAGACCAGTCCAGAACAGCTGATCTCAGTTCAGACTCTTTGTTACACAGAAACCTTCAGACAGAAGAACTGAAATCCAACACACTGCTTCTTAAATCAATATGTACATTTTCTTACAGCATTTACACAGAGAAGAAGAAAACAAAGCAGGTACCACAGAAGAAGAACTCTGTCCGTCCGTCCAGGGTTAAAACACACGCACCATGTAGACACAGGGACACTGAAGGACGCTGCAGGAACTCTACAATATTCTATTAATGCTGACAGGGAGAAGCAGCAGGGGGGTCCGGGGTCTGAGG
>NW_019525521.1:220040-220552 GCF_002814215.2 Seriola lalandi dorsalis | reverse complement strand
CGAGGACGAAGGTGAGCTCCGCCCTCTTTACACACAGAGGCTCTTAAAGCGACAGGTGTCCTCCTGTGATTGGCTTAGAGGACAGACAGAGAGACAGCAGAGCTGGGGACATGATGGACGCAGCCCGCTGTGTCTGCACGCTGTGTGTGTGTGTGTGTGTGTGTGTGTGTGTGTGTATCTACAGTACGACTATAAAAACCTTAAGTGGACCATCTCTCTCTCTCTCTCTCTCTCTCTCTCTCGTCCACCTTCCTGTCCTCACCTGCACCGTGTTCGGTCACAGGTGTATCTCCGGTGCAGGTGTGTCGTCACACTCGCTCTGACTCACTGACTCTGGTTTGAAGGGAGAGTTTTGGCGTCCTGCTGGAGACCATCGATGCTCTGAGCGGAGGAACACGAGGACGCACTTCATCAGATCAGTGTGTCGGACAGTAAAACTGCGGTCGTCCACTTCATGATCAATAACTGATCATCACATGATCAGGGTCAACTTCCTGTTTCTGAGTCGGAGC
>NW_019525521.1:217531-220020 GCF_002814215.2 Seriola lalandi dorsalis | reverse complement strand
TTTGCCTCACTATACCATGACATTTTTTTACATTTTTATGCCTTACTATACTATGATGTTTTTTGAAATTTTTATGACTGACTATACTATGACGTTATTTTGCCATTTTTTTACAGTGACGTTTTTGACGTTTATATACCTTACTATACTATGACGTTTCTTGACGTTTTTTTGCCTTACTATACCATGACATTTTTTGAAATATTTTTGCCTTACTATACTATGACGTTTTTTGACGTTTTTATGCCTGACTGTACTATGACGTTTTTTGAAATATTTTTGCCTTACTATACTATGACGTTTTTTGACGTTTTTTACCTGACTGTACTATGACGTTTTTTGACATTTTTTGCCTTACTATACTATGACGTTATTTTGACGTTTTTTACCTGACTATAATATGACGTTTTTTTTTACATTTTTTTGCCTTACTATACTATGATGTTTTTTGACGTTTTTATGCCTGACTATACTATGGCGTTATTTTGACATTTTTTTACAGTGACATTTTTGACGGTTATGTACCTTACTATACTATGACGTTTTTTGACGTTTTTATGCCTGACTATACTATGAGGTTATTTTGACATTTTTTTACAGTGACGTTTTTTGATGTTTATATACCTTACTTTACTATGACGTTTTTTGACGTTTTTATGCCTGACTATACGATGATGTTATTTTGACATTTTTTTACAGTGACGTTTTTGACGTTTATAAAACCTTACTATACTATGAGGTTATTTTGACATTTTTTTACAATGATGTTTTTTGACGTTTTTATGCCTTACAATACTATGACGTTATTTTGACATTTTTTTACAATGACGTTTTTGACGTTTATAAACCTTACTATACTATGACGTTATTTTGACATTTTTTTAAAATGACGTTTTTTGACGTTAATATACCTTACTATACTATGATGTTTTTTCGCCTTACTATACGATGATGTTTTTTGACATTTTTTGCCTTACTATACAATGACGTTTTTTGACGTTTATATACCATACTAAACTATGACGTTTTTATGCCTGACTATACTATGAAGTTATTTTGACATTTTTTTACAGTGACGTTTTTGACATTTATATACCATACTAAACTATGACGTTTTTATGCCTGACTATACTATGAAGTTATTTTGACATTTTTTTACAGTGACGTTTTTGACATTTATATACCATACTAAACTATGACGTTTTTATGCCTGACTATACTATGAAGTTATTTTGACATTTTTTTACAGTGACGTTTTTGACGTTTATATACCTTACTATATTATGACGTTTTTTTGCCTTACTATACTATGACATTTTTGTACATTTTCATGCCTTACTATACGATGATGTTTTTTGACATTTTTATGCCTTACTATACTATGACGTTATTTTGCCATTTTATTACAGTGACGTTTTTGACGTTTATATACCTTACTATACTATGACGTTTTTTGACGTTTTTTTGCCTTACTATACTATGACGTTTTTTGACGTTTATATACCTTACTATACTATGACGTTTTTTGACGTTTTTCTGCCTTACTATACTATGACGTTTTTTGACGTTTATATACCTTACTATACTATGATGTTTTTTGACGTATTTATGCCTGACTATACTATGACGTTATTTTGAAATTTTTTTACAGTGACGTTTTTGACGTTTATATACCTTACTATACTATGACGTTTTTATACCTGAATATACTATGACATTTTTTGAAGTTTTTGCCTTACTATACTATGTAGTTATTTTGACATTTTTTTACAGTGATGTTTTTGACATTTATATACCTTACTATATTATGATGTTTTTTTGCCTTACTATACTATGACATTTTTTGAAGTTTTTTGCCTTACAATACTATGACGTTATTTTGACATTTTTTTACAGTGACGTTTTTGATGTCTATATACCTTACTATATTATGACTTTTTTTGCCTTACTATACTATGACGTTTCTTGACGTTTTTTTGCCTTACTATACTATGACGTTTTTTAAAAATTTTTTGCCTTACTATACTATGACATTTTTTGACGTTTTTTTGCCTTACTATACTATGACATTTTTTGAAGTTTTTTGCCTTACTATACTATGACGTTTTTTTGAAATTTTTTTGCCTTACTATACATGACATTTTTTTGCCTCACTATACTATGACATTTTTTTTTACGTTTTTATGCCTTACTGTACTATGATTTTTTTTGACGTTTTTATGCCTTACTATACTATGACATTTTTTTGAAATTTTTATGCCTTACTATACTATGACATGTTTTTGCCTCACTATACCATGACATTTTTGTACATTTTTATGCTTTACTATACCATGACATTTTTTGAAATTTTTTTGCCTTACTATACTATGACGTTTTTATACCTGACTATACTTTGACATTTTTTGAAGTTTTTGCCTTACTATACTATGTAGTTATTTTGACATTTTTTTACTACAGCGTTTTTTGACGTTTTTTTTTTTTTTTTT
>NW_019525521.1:210176-217478 GCF_002814215.2 Seriola lalandi dorsalis | reverse complement strand
TTTTTTTTTTTTAAGTATATTTTTTTGGGCTTTATATGCCTTTATTTGACAGGACAGTAGAGAGACAAGAAATGGGGAGGCAGAGAGAGGGGGAATGAGGCCGTCCGATGCGGGACTCGAACCAGGGCCGACTGCAGCGAAGACTGTAGCCTCTACACATGGGGCGCCTGCTTAGACCACTATGCCACATGAAGCCCCTGTTATTCGACATTTTTATGCCTGACTATACTATGACATTTTTTGAAGTTTTTTGCCTTACTATACTATGTAGTTATTTTGACATTTTTTTACTACAGTGTTTTTTGACATTTATGTGCCTTACTATACTATAACGTTTTTTGACATTTTTATGCCTTACAATACTATGACGTTATTTTGACATTTTTTTACAGTGACGTTTTTGACGTTTATAAACCTTACTATACTATGACGTTATTTTGACATTTTTTTTCAATGACGTTTTTTGACGTTAATATACCTTACTATACTATGATGTTTTTTCGCCTTACTATACGATGATGTTTTTTCGCCTTACTATACGATGATGTTTTTTGACATTTTTTGCCTTACTATACAATGACGTTTTTTGACGTTTATATACCTTACTATACTATGACATTATTTTGACATTTTTTTACAGTGACGTTTTTGATGTTTATATACCTTACTATATTATGACGTTTTTTTGCCTTACTATACTATGACGTTTCTTGACGTTTTTTTGCCTTACTATACTATGACGTTTTTTAAAATTTTTTTGCCTTACTATACTATGACATTTTTTGACGTTTTTTTGCCTTACTATACTATGACATTTTTTGAAGTTTTTTGCCTTACAATACTATGACGTTATTTTGACATTTTTTTACAGTGACGTTTTTGATGTTTATATACCTTACTATATTATGACGTTTTTATGCCTTACTATACTATGACGTTTTTTAAAAATTTTTTGCCTTACTATACTATGACATTTTTTGACGTTTTTATGCCTGACTTTACTATGACGTTTTTTGACCTTTTTATGCCTGACTATACGATGATGTTATTTTGACATTTTTTTACAGTGACATTTTTTGACGTTTATATACCTTACTATACTATGATGTTTTTTTAATTTTTTTGCCTTACTATACATGACATTTTTTTGCCTCACTATACTATGACATTTTTTTACGTTTTTATGCCTTACTATACTATGACGTTATTTTGACATTTTTTTACAGTGACGTTTTTTTACGTTTATATACCTTAATATACTATGACATTTTTTGACGTTTTTATGCTTTACTATACTATGACGCTTTTTGACATTTTTTGCCTTACTATACTATGACGTTTTTTTTTACATTTTTTGCCTTACTATACTATGACATTTTTTTTGCATTTTTATGCCTTACTATACTATTACGTTTTTTGACGTTCTTTTACAGTGACATTTTTGACGTTTATATACCTTACTATACTATGATGTTTTTTTGCCTTACTATACTATGACATTGTTGTACATTTTCATGCCTTACTATACTATGACGTTTTTTGCTGTTATATACCTTACTATACTATGATGTTTTTTGACGTATTTATGCCTGACTATATTATGACGTTATTTTGACATTTTTTTACAGTGACTTTTTTGACGTTTATATACCTTACTATACTATGATGTTTTTTTGCCTTACTATACCATGATATTTTTTTACATTTTTATGCCTTACTATACTATGACATTGTTGTACATTTTCATGCCTTACTATACTATGATGTTTTTTGACGTATTTATGCCTGACTATACTATGACGTTATTTTGCCATTTTATTACAGTGACGTTTTTGACGTTTATATACCTTACTATACTATGACGTTTTTTGACGTTTTATTGCCTTACTATACTATGACGTTTTTTGACGTTTATATACCTTACTATACTATGATGTTTTTATACCTGACTATACTATGACATTTTTTTAAGTTTTTGCCTTACTATACTATGTAGTTATTTTGACATTTTTATACTACAGCGTTTTTTGACATTTATGTGCCTTACTATACTATAACGTTTTTTGACGTCTTTATGCCTGACTATACTATGACATGTTTTTACATTTTTATGCCTGACTGTACTATGACGTTTTTTGACATTTTTTGCCTTACTATACTATGACGTTATTTTGACGTTTTTTGCCTGATTTTTTGACATTTTTATGCCTTACTATACTATGAGGTTTTTTAAATTTTTTTTTGCCTTACTATACTATGAGGTTTTTTGAAATCTTTTGCCTTACTATACTATGACATTTTTTTTTACATTTTTATGCCTTACTATACTATGACATTTTTTGAAGTTTTTTGCCTTACTATACATGACATTTTTTTGCCTCACTATACTATGACATCTTTTTTACATTTTTATGCCTTACTATACTATGACATTTTTTTGAAATTTTTATGCCTGACTATACTATGACGTTATTTTGCCATTTTTTTACAGTGACGTTTTTGACGTTTATATACCTTACTATACTATGACGTTTCTTGACATTTTTTTGCCTCACTATACTATGACATTTTTTTTTACGTTTTTATGCCTTATTGTACTATGATTTTTTTTGACGTTTTTATGCCTTACTATACTATGACGTTTTTTTGAAATTTTTTGCCTTACTATACATGACATTTTTATGCCTTACTATACTATGACGTTTTTTGACATTTGTTGCCTTACTATACTATGACATTTTTTTGCCTCACTATATCATGACATTTTTGTACATTTTTATGCCATACTATACTATGACGTTTTTTGACATTTGTTGCCTTACTATACTATGACATTTTTTTTGCCTCACTATATCATGACATTTTTGTACATTTTTATGCCTTACTATACTATTACATTTTTTTGAAATTTTTATGCCTGACTATACTATGACGTTATTTTGCCATTTTTTTACAGTGACGTTTTTGACGTTTATATACCTTACTATACTATGACGTTTCTTGACGTTTTTTTGCCTTACTATAACATGACATTTTTTGAAATATTTTTGCCTTATTATACTATGACGTTTTTTTGAAATTTTTATGCCTTACTATACTATGACGTTTTTTGAAGTTTTTTGCCTTACTATACATGACATTTTTTTGCCTCACTATACTATGACATTTTTTTTTTCGTTTTTATGCCTTATTGTACTATGATTTTTTTTGACGTTTTTATGCCTTACTATACTATGACATTTTTTTGAAATTTTTATGCCTTACTATACTATGACGTTTTTTGACATTTTTTGCCTTACTATACTATGACATGTTTTTGCCTCACTATACCATGACATTTTTGTACATTTTTATGCCTTACTATACTATGATGTTTTTTGACATTTTTATGACTGACTATACTATGACGTTATTTTGCCATTTTTTTACAGTGACGTTTTTGACGTTTATATACCTTACTATACTATGACGTTTCTTGACGTTTATTTGCTTTACTATACCATGACATTTTTTGAAATATTTTTGCCTTACTATACTATGACGTTTTTATACCTGACTATACTTTGACATTTTTTGAAGTTTTTGCCTTACTTATATGTAGTTATTTTGACATTTTTTTACTACAGCGTTTTTTGACATTTTTTTTTTTTTTTTTAAGTATATTTTTTTGGGC
This sequence comes from Seriola lalandi dorsalis, assembly GCF_002814215.2. NCBI lineage: Eukaryota > Metazoa > Chordata > Actinopteri > Carangiformes > Carangidae > Seriola > Seriola lalandi. Next base: position 213,805 of record NW_019525521.1, on the reverse strand, counting down.
TTTATATGCCTTTATTTGACAGGACAGTAGAGAGACAAGAAATTGGGAGGCAGAGAGAGGGGGAATGACATGCAGTAAAGGCCGTCCGATGCGGGACTCGAACCGGGGCCGACTGCAGCCTCTACACATGGGGCGCCTGCTTAGACCACTATGCCACATGAAGCCCCTGTTATTTGACATTTTCATGCTTGACTATACTATGACATTTTTTGAAATATTTTTGCCTTACTATACTATGACGTTTTTATACCTGACTATACTATGACATTTTTTGAAGTTTTTGCCTTACTATACTATGACGTTTTTATACCTGACTATACTATGACATTTTTTGAAGTTTTTTGCCTTACTATACTATGTAGTTATTTTGACATTTTTTTACTACAGTGTTTTTTGACATTTATGTGCCTTACTATACTATGACGTTTATTTGACGTTTTAATGCTTGACTATACTATGACGTTATTTTGAAATTTTTTTACAGTGACGTGTTTGACGTTTATATACCTTACTATACTATGATGTTTTTTTGCCTTACTATACTATGACATTTTTTTTGAAATTTTTATTCCTTACTATACTATAACGTTATTTGACGTTTTTATGCCTGACTATACTATAATGTTTTTTGACGTTTATATACCTTACTATACTATGACGTTATTTTGCCATTTTTTCAGAGTGACATTTTTGACGTTTATATACCTTACTATACTATGACGTTATTTTGCCATTTTTTCAGAGTGACATTTTTGACGTTTATATACCTTACTATACTATGACGTTATTTTGCCATTTTTTCAGAGTGACATTTTTGACGTTTATATACCTTACTATACTATTACATTTTTTTGAAATTTTTATGCCTGACTATACTATGACGTTTTTTGAAGTTTTATACGATGATGTTTTTTGACATTTTTTGCCTTACTATACAATGACGTTTTTTTTTACGTTTTTATGCCTTACTATACTATGACGTTATTTTGACATTTTTTTACAGTGACGTTTTTTAACGTTTATATACCTTAATATACTATGACATTTTTTGACGTTTTTATGCTTTACTATACTATGACGCTTTTTGACATTTTTTGCCTTACTATATTATGACATTTTTTTTGCATTTTTATGCCTTACTATACTATTACGTTTTTTGACGTTCTTTTACAGTGACATTTTTGACGTTTATATACCTTACTATACTATGACGTTTTTTGACGTATTTATGCCTGACTATACTATGACGTTATTTTGACATTTGTTTAGAGTGACGTTTTTGACGTTTATATACCTTACTATACTATGATGTTTTTTTGCCTTACTATACTATGACATTTTTGTACATTTTCATGCCTTACTATACCATGATATTTTTTTACATTTTTATGCCTTACTATACTATGACGTTATTTTGCCATTTTATTACAGTGACGTTTTTGACGTTTATATACCTTACTATACTATGACGTTTTTTGACGTTTTTATGCCTGACTATACTATGACGTTATTTTGACATTTTTTTAGAGTGACGTTTTTGACGTTTATATACCTTACTATACTATGACGTTTTTTGACGTTTATATACCTTACTATACTATGACGTTTTTTGACGTTTTTTTGCCTTACTATACTATGACGTTTTTTGACGTTTATATACCTTACTATACTATGATATTTTTTGACGTATTTATGCCTGACTATACTATGACGTTATTTTGAAATTTTTTTACAGTGACGTTTTTGACGTTTATATATCTGACTATACTATGACATTTTTTGAAGTTTTTGCCTTACTATACTATGTAGTTATTTTGACATTTTTATACTACAGCGTTTTTTGACATTTATGTGCCTTACTATACTATAACGTTTTTTGACGTTTTTATGCCTTACAATACTATGACGTTTTTTGACGTTCTTTTACAGTGACATTTTTGACGTTTATATACCTTACTATACTATGATGTTTTTTCGCCTTACTATACGATGATGTTTTTTGACATTTTTTGCCTTACTATACTATGACATTTTTTTTACATTTTTATGCCTTCCTATACTATAACGTTTTTTGGCGTTTTTTTACAGTGATGTTTTTGACGTTTATATACCTTACTATACTATGATGTTTTTTTGACGTTTTTATGCCTGACTATACTATGATGTTTTTTTTACATTTTTATGCCTTACTATACCATGACATTTTTTTACATTGTTATACCTTACTATACTGTGACGTTTTTTTGCCTTACTATACTATGACGTTTTTTTTTTAAATTTTTTGCCTTACTATACTATGACATTTTTTGACGTTTTTATGCCTGACTTTACTATGACGTTTTTTGACGTTTTTATGCCTGACTATACTATGATGTTTTTTTTACATTTTTATGCCTTACTATACCATGACATTTTTTTACATTGTTATGCCTTACTATACTATGACATTTTTTTGAAATTTTTATGCCTGACTATACTATGACGTTATTTTGCCATTTTTTTACAGTGACGTTTTTGACGTTTATATACCTTACTATACTATGACGTTTCTTGACGTTTTTTTGCCTTACTATACCATGACATTTTTTTGAAATTTTAATGCCTTACTATAGTATGACATTTCTTTTACATTTTTATGCCTTACTATACTATGACGTTTTTTGACGTTTTTATGCCTGACTATACTATGACGTTATTTTGACATTTTTTTACAGTGACGTTTTTTGACGTTTATATACCTTACTATACTATGACGTTTTTTGACGTTTTTATGCCTTACTATACTATGACGTTTTTTTTACGTTTTTTGCCTGACTATACATGACATGTTTTTGCCTCACTATACTAAGACATTTTTTTACAGTGACGTTTTTGACGTTTATATACCTTACTATACTAAGACATTTTTTTTACATTTTTATGCCTTACTATACTATGACATTTTTTTCAAATCTTTATGCCTAACTATACCATGACATTTTTTTACATTTTTATGTCTTACTATACTATGGCGTTATTTTGACGTTTTTTGACGTTTTTATGCCTGACTATACAATGATGTTATTTTGACATTTTTTTACAGTGACATTTTTTGACGTTTATATACCTTACTATACTATGATGTTTTTTCACCTTACTATACGATGATGTTTTTTGACATTTATGTGCCTTACTATACTATGATTTTTTTTGACGTTTTTATGCCTTACAATACTATGACGTTATTTTGCCATTTTTTTACAGTGACGTTTTTGACGTTTATATACCTTACTATACTATGACGTTTCTTTTACATTTTTTTGCATCACTATACTATGACTTTTTTTTACATTTTTATGCCTTACTACAGTATTATGTTTTTATGCTTTACTATAATATGATGTTTTTTTGATTTTTTATGCCTGACTATAGTATGACATTTTTATGCCTTACTATACAATAAATACATTTTATAAATATTAATGAAACTTTCCGTGAATTAATTTCTTTAACTTTTTACATTTTATTTGAATCAGGATATTTTAGTAGTAGTTAGACAGTTTTTGTTTGACAGCCGTCATATAATACGAGGTTCTTATACTTTACTATAGTCGTCTTTTTTTCACCTTTTCATGCCTTAATATATTCTG
>NW_019525521.1:197481-210156 GCF_002814215.2 Seriola lalandi dorsalis | reverse complement strand
ACGTTTTTGACGTTTATATACCTTACTATACTATGACGTTTTTTGACGTTTTTATGCCTGACTTTACTATGACGTTTTTTGACGTTTTTATGCCTGACTTTACTATGACGTTTTTTGACGTTTTTATGCCTTACTATACTATGACATTTTTTTGAAATTTTTATGCCTTACTATACTATGACATTTTTTGAAGTTTTTTGCCTTACTATACATGACATTTTTTTGCCTCACTATACTATGACATCTTTTTTACATTTTTATGCCTTACTATACTATGATTTTTTTTGACGTTTTTATGCCTCACTATACTATGACGTTTTTTTGAAATTTCTATGCCTTACTATACTATGACGTTTTTTGAAGTTTTTTGCCTTACTATACTATGACGTTTTTTGAAATTTTTATGCCTTACTATACGATGATGTTTTTTGACATTTTTTGCCTTACTATACAATGACGTTTTTTGACGTTTATATACCTTACTATACTATGACGTTATTTTGACATTTTTTTTACTACAGCGTTTTTTGGCATTTATGTGCCTTACTATACTATGACGTTATTTTGACATTTTTTTACAGTGACGTTTTTGACGTTTATATGCCTTACTATACTATGACGTTTTTTTGACGTTTTAATGGCTGACTATACTACGACGTTATTTTGCCATTTTTTTACAGTGACGTTTTTGACGTTTATATACCTTACTATACTATGACGTTTTTTTGACGTTTTAATGGCTGACTATACTATGACGTTATTTTGACATTTTTTTACAGTGACGTTTTTGACGTTTATAAACCTTACTATACTATGATGTTTTTTGAAGTTTTTTGCCTTACAATGTATTTAGTTATTTTGACATTTTTTTACTACAGCGTTTTTTGACATTTTTTTGCCTCACTATACCATGACATTTTTTTTACATTTTTATGCCTTACTACACTATTATGTTTTTATGCTTTACTATAATATGATGTTTTTTTGATTTTTTATGCCTGACTATAGTATGACATTTTTATGCCTTACTATACTATAAATATATTTTATAAAAATTAATGAAACTTTCCGTGAATTAATTTCTTTAACTTTTTACATTTTATTTGAATCAGGATATTTTAGTAGTAGTTAGACAGTTTTTGTTTGACAGCCGTCATATAATACGAGGTTCTTATACTTTACTATAGTCGTCTTTTTTTCACCTTTTCATGCCTTAATATATTCTGATTCTTTTTGATGTGTTTATCCCGCTCGGCCACAGGTTAGGAACCACTTCACTGACGAACTATCTGATCCGCTTTCATGGTTTTAAATGTTTTATTGCACTTTTGTTTGTTCATTGTGCAACAGATGCTGAACCTGCTCTGCCCTGTGTTAATGTAGGTACATATATAGATCAATCACAGGAGAAGAGTTAATAATTAATTTTATTATGGGTTCATCAATAGTTATGGACATATAATCATCTCTTTACAATACAACAGAAGATCAGAAGAGCATGACAGATCACTTCAACAGAATTTCATAGTTTAAAAAAAATCAATAAATAAGAGCATAAATAAACCAAATACATGTTTTCAACTTAGATATAGGTTCATAAGTACTAATATAGTGTCTGCATGCGTCATGAAACACCCTCAACCATCGTCTGTACAAACACAAGAGGTTGGTCGCAGGTACAGGTGGAGAGTTCATATACAGGATGAGTCTATGAGGCTACTAGACCGTACTGAGGAAAGGCCCAACATAGAAAACAAGGACTCAGGAAGCACTTTAAAGAGACCTCACACACACACAGTGCATCTTCCATTATGGTCATATATACATATGAAACGCATACAGAGTTTGAACACAGACTCTCTCACACACTCACACACACAGTTTGAGTAACAGACCACGATGTCTGGGAGACCCTGATTTTATAGACTACATTTCCCACCTCTTCCTGAGGGAAAAAGAAGCACACAAAGCCGGCTCACACACCACTGGTTGGAGTTACAGGGGTTTCAGCAGCATTTACATCCATGGTGGTCGTCTGTGGAAGTCCAGGGCTGCCAGAACAAAGTCATCATGTAAAAATCGAATTTGATGTCCATGTGTGTGCACATCGTGTCTGAGTAAATTTAGGTCTGAAGACAAAAATCCTGTTTCATGTTCACATTTGAAAATGAATAAAGGGAAAAATCTTGAAAAAGAAGATTATTGAAAAATAATCGGCAAAACCTTTTTTTCTTTATTTGTTTGTATTGTGCAAATAAAACTTCATTAAAGAAAACTTCTTGTTTCATTTTCAAGTTCTTACAATTAAAAAATTTTGCTTTTAATTTTAGCAGTAGGTATGTGTTTCCTACGGTGGCCCTGAGAGCTCAACACACTTCAACTTAAGAAAACAAAATTCAGAAAACATCTTCATCAGTTTGACACATGAGCTGCAAATACTCACAAACACAACAGGAAGTGTTTCCAGGGGACACTAAAAAGCGATGGACCTGACTGTGATGCACGTTTTCAATGCTTTGTGACTTTTGAACAACAAGTGCGTCCCAAACAGGTTCATCACCTTTTTTTATTTTGCCTTTATTCCTGAAAGCAACAGTGAGAGAGAGAGAGAGAGAGAGAGAGAGAGAGGGAGAGAGAGTGAGTGAGAGAGCGAGCGAGAGAGAGAGAGAGAGAGGGAGAGTGAGTGAGAGAGCGAGCGAGAGAGAGAGGGAGAGAGAGTGAGTGAGAGAGCGAGCGAGAGAGTGAGCAAGAGAGAGAGAGAGAGTGAGAGAGCGAGAGAGAGGGAGAGTGAGTGAGAGAGAGTGAGAGAGAGACAGAGTGAGTGAGAGAGCGAGCGAGAGAGAGAGTGAGCGAGAGAGAGAGTGAGAGAGCGAGAGAGAGAGAGAGAGAGAGTGAGAGAGCGAGAGCGAGGGAGAGTGAGTGAGAGAGAGAGAGAGCGAGCGAGAGAGAGAGGGAAGAGTGAGAGAGAGAGAGGATGACATCAAAATGGCCGCAGGTTGGACTTGAACCCTCACAGTTAACACTAAGCTTCCGTATCGCACCAGGTGAGCGACGGACCAACCCTTTTTAGTGTCCCCTGGAAACACTTCCTGTTGTGAGTCTTGTTTTGTCAGACTGATGAAGGTGCTTTCTGTGTTTTGTCTGTGTGCATGTGTTTCCTGGATTAAGTCGCAGTGCTTTGATCTCTCAGGGTCGTTTCCAAATAATTTTGACAAAGATAACGTAAAAAAAAAAAAAAGAAAAAAAAAGGAAATTAAATTTTGATTGAAGATTTTGTTGGATTATCGGCAGCTCTGATCCTCCACAGAGCAGAAACAGAAAGGTACGAACAGAACGTCAGACTTTTCATCTGAGAAGTTTCAGAGCTTAAAATACAGATCGACCATGAACGCACCTTCCTGTTTCCTGATTCACATTGGTGACATGTTGTTCCTGCTCCACTGTTCCTCCCAAACACACACACACACACACACACACACACACACACACACACACACACTGTAAGCTTGCTACTGAACACTAAAGACTCTGTAAATGGTAAAAAAAAGCGTCTGTATGGCCCTTTCCTCTTGATAAAAAGGGTAATTCACATTGAATATGGCTCACTGTCATTGTCACTGTCATCATCATTTGAACACAGAGGTAATCAGATCCTGTACAAAATTACACACACGCACCCACGCGCACACACACACACACACCATCTAACCTTTACAAAAAAAGGAAAATAAATACAGAATACTTTCTTCATCATCATCATCATCATCATCATCATCAGTAGACTCCTGTTAAACCTCCTTCTGATTTCCAGACTGTGGCTCTAGAGAGATGATGAATGGCAGTTATATAGGAGGAAATTATATGTCACACACACACACACACACACACACACACACACACACACACACACACACGAGAAGTGGCTTGAAGAAAATCATCCTGACCCCAGAGATGTTTCCTGACACCAGGTGTGTATCAGCTGTGGAGTCCAGCTGTGGAACATGAAAGCCAGATGTGTGCGGTATGTTTTCTAATGGCGTTCTCTGATTGGACGGTCCCGGGACGTGTCGGCAGCGTCTCCTGTCTCTGTGACTCCAGACTCAGTCAAAAAGTCTGATGTGCTTCTTCGTCGCTTGTACTCCAGCAATTCAGTATTGCATAAAGTTGTGGCACAGAGACGAGGTTAAAGCAGCAGGGACAGATCCTGATCCTACATTTCCCATAATGCAACATTAAAAGTGTCTCTCTGTCAGACCTCAGTTAACACCCACGTCTTTCAAATGAATCCAGAACATGATTTATGATACTAACCTGTGATTGGTCAACTCAGCCGACCACGGCAACGTGGAAAATAACATGTGGCTCGTCATCTCTTATAAAAACAGCTTTTATTGCATGTTTTTAATTTCACCGACACTTTACTTTGATCGGTTCGGATGGTTTTTATTTGACTCTGTGAAAAGAGCCGGAAAAGAATCTGACACTTTGAAGATAAAGTCGTAATTTCAGGTTTCATCTTGTTTTAGAGGGAAATATCAGGAACATGGAGCATCGAGTGAAGCTCTACTTTAGGTTTCACTAATAAGGAGAAACTTCATCTTTTGGCTCATCATCATCATCATCATCATCATCATCATCATCATCATCATCATCAGGACATTGAGAAGAAACTGATTCTGGTCTATTGTTAGACAAACAGCAGCTGTCTGTCCTTTCACCTGTTTGATTGGTTGTTTGTAATATTCCTAAAAAATATATATTTTTTATTCATGTAAAATTACGACTTTATTCTTCTAATATTACGACTTTTTGTTTTGAAATATAATTTAATTTGTAAAATTACGATTTTGTTCTGGTGATGCTCTTTAGCAGGAGACGGGATGACTTTTCAAATCCCAGCGGCTGTAGTAAAGACTGAGCCCAAGATTATTATAATTATCATTATTATCATTATTAATAGGCATATATCACAGGTCTGTGCAGCTGAATAAACTCCATATCTTATTCTAGAAATCAGATTTCCTGCTGTACAGCTTCACGTCGGAGTCACAGTGAAAGTCATTAATAGGGTGAAGGAGCGTTCTGATGTGAACGGTTGTGGAAAGCAGCTGCAGCACATCACGCTCCTGACCGCCGGCTGTGGTCGGCTGAGCTCGACCACATCACGCTCCTGACCGCCGGCTGTGGTCGGCTGAGCTCGACCACATCACGCTCCTGACCGCCGGCTGTGGTCGGCTGAGCTCGCCGACAGGAGGAAGCAGCTCAGTGGGAGCTGCTTCTTACACTGCGGCGTTAACGTCAGACATCCTCGTATCTGTCATGTTCTTTCAAAGGACGCGGCGCAGGTTAAAAATGTTCCCATGTCTGTGAATTAAGGCTGAAGTCGTCTCTCTGTGCGTCAGTGTCGTGTTTAATTGAGACGATCCGTGTTACTGTTGGATGATTTTGATCAGGGGCCTCCGGGTCGCCTCCAGCTCCTGCTCCGATTCAGAGCCGCAGAGACGATTCAGCCTTAAATCACCAGAAGAACCAAAAACTGCACCTGAACATCGTAACGTCAGATTTTGTTTTTTAAATGCACAGCTGAGATTTCACGTGACTGATCCTGTACTGCACATGTGACAGTCTGACTCTTCACACAGTAAATCTCTGAGCACTTCCTCCACCTCCAATAAATATTGCTTAAGTGTAATTTTACCCTGTAAAAGACAAATCACCCCGAAACCCAAGAAGAAGAAGAAGGAGGAGGAGGAGGAGGAGGAGGAGGGGCGTGAAGGTCAAACTAAAGAGGGAGAAACCGTGTCACCTGTGCACAGGTGACACAAACCGCATCATTATTAGGCCTCGTTAGTTAACGTCCCCTCTGACGGTCACGGCTTTCTGTTACACCAGGTCAAAAGAAAACTCTGCGTCTTTACAGCTGAACCCGTGTTGTCGTTGTTTTGGTCGTCAACAGCTGGAAATACAAATGTGTCAACCACATGAGCCAGGAGACAGGTCTGACTCAGACCCCCGTACGAGACCCGGTCCAGATCTGTCTGATGGTTCTGGTCTGTGGTCCCTGTGGGAACAACATGAAACGACACCTACGCTGGAAAACAACACAAATTTTCCTTTAACCCCCCCCCCCCATTTCTCAGAGCGTAAACACCAGTGGCTCATCACGTGATGTTCTCCAGATGTTCCACAGAGAACCGACGGCGTGTGGCGATGAGGAGGAAGATGACAGAGAACAGTGATCATGGCGTCCTCTTCGGTTTCTATATTACAGCCGCCTGCAGTGTTCATACAGCCCACAACACCTGAAGGAGTTACCTGTGCTCAGCTCAGGCTGTGTCCACCATGACACAAGGTTAGGAGCGTGTGTGTGTGTGTGTGTGTGTGTGTGTGTGTGTGTGTGTGTGTGTGTGTGTGTGTGTGTGTGTGTATGATTGTCCATCACCTCTGTACATATGACTGAAGGCTCAGAGTGTCACAGAGAGGCTAAAAGGAGAAGCTAAGCTAATCGATTGGCTAACAGGAAAAGCAGTTAGAAACAGGAAACGGAGATTGAAGGGAATCCAGGTCTGTATTCCCATTTTTAAAATATGTATCTATAAGTGGTTTATTTAATGAGTGTTTTATTCATTATTAAAAATATTTATTTATTAATGGGTGAATCTTTCATTTATAAATCATTTTCACAATTCCTATTTTTAATGCCTATTAAAATATGAAATGAAGGAAATATTGCGTTACTTTTCCTGTGACATCACTGGTCCTCCGTACAAATAAAACAACGGAAAATTTGGACCTTTAATGCTGCTGAAGAGACAGTTTGTATTTGAATTCAGTTTCATCTAAGAGGCAATGTTTTTTCTGATGATCACCGTCTGTGGAGAGCCAATCACAGAGCAGCAGTGAGCCAATCACAGAGCAGCAGTGAGCCAATCACAGAGCAGCAGTTAGCCACTCACAGAGCAGCAGTTAGCCACTCACGGAGCAGCAGTTAGCCAATCACAGAGCAGCGGTTGTGCCTTTATAAAAAAGGGATAATTCTGTGTTTAAAGGTTGATCAGACAGACGTGTGACTCACGTGACTCCAGACTGAAGTCTTGGTGTATATCCGGATCTTCAGATGCACATGTCTTTATAGGGGCGTAACACAAACACACTGTCTGTATCTGTGGAGGGGAAACCTCAGTGTCTTCAGTCAGTCCTGGTTTTTCTGTGTCTTACATAAAGACACCAGTTGCCTTTGTATAAGACTGAGAGCGAGGCGGCAGAACAACCTGCTGTTACACCACTTCTACTGAAGTTTAGCTGCCAACAAATAAAATATTTAACCACATGTCTGAATGAATCAAAGAAGAAGAAGAAAACGAGTCCGTCTCGCCCTGGGCCGTGTTGCAATGAGGTTGTGGTTTTGATGGGAGGAGCCTCAGGTGAAGGTGTCTATGATAAACGAAGGGAAACGGTCCGAGTGTGATGATCTGATGAAACTAAATCTGAGCAGCTCCTTCTTCAATATGACCTCTGACCTCTACATCGGAACGTACGATCGGCCGAGGGAAGGGAGGGGGGAGTGAAGATCAGTCTATCTGTTGATGTTACACCCCTATGCCTCGGTGTGGACAACCATACGTGTGTGTGTGTGTGTGTGTGTGTGTGTGTGTCCCTGGCAGTGTCCTCATAGCCTGGTCTGGGCCTCGGGGATGTAGATCTCGATGCTGTCGGCGCTCTCCGTGGCAGAGTTCTGCCGTACGGACGCGGCTCTCTTGGCGGCCATCAGGCGCTTCCTGGCTTCCTGCCGCTGCTTCTCTGAGCTCTCCAGGGAGCGGTCTCTGGCCAGGGGGGGGTGGTGGTGGGGGCCCTTGGGTGGCTTTTTTGGCACTGGAGGTGGGAGCCGCCTCTCCTGGTGGGAGAGGACGTAGGGGAAGGAGGGTGGGGGAGGGGCAGAACATTTCAGGAAATAGACAGACGTGTGTGTGTGTGTGTGTGTTTTGGTTTGATGTGATAAGTAAAGCAGATTTTTGTCATTCGTTTCAGTCTCTGCTCTTCCTTCTGCTTCTTCTTCTTCTCTATCACATAAACTCTTCTTTGCTGTACATGGATCTACAGCTGCAGCTCCTGTACGTTCCTCCTGTCAGACGTGTGCTCGTGCGTGACACCGCTCTGCTGTCATACATGCAGATATTTTAGCGTTATAAAAAGGCAATATTTTAATTCTTTGCATGCAAGTCTATCTGGTGGCAGGATCTGTATTCTTTTTTAATTTAACTGTACACTGACGTGGCTCCACTTTCACTGTTATGCAGATGACAAAATGCTCTATCAGACGTCCTTAAAGGATAATCCTGGTTTACAGGGTCCACAGCCTCTCTCCTGCAGATCTGTCTGAGTAACTTCAACCGTGTCTTCATCTAAACCATCGACTCGTCTTCTACATCCTGTTCCCACCAGGATGTTTAATCTTTAAATCAAAACTTGTATGTTAGATCTGATCAACTTATATTTATTAACAGGTTATGTTAATGAGCTTTTAAGGTTGCAGTAATTAAAACTCTACTTGATTCAGACTTCCTCATGGCCTCAGACAATGGACTCGTCTCTACACTCGTCCTACTAGATCTTAGCGCTGCATCGATCACAGGATCTAGAGGAACCGCACAAGGCCGGTTTGAGTCAGACTTATCAGATAGATTCCAGTTTGTTCATCTTAACGTTGACTCATGGAGTTCCACAGGGTTCTGTGCTTGTGGACGGATACTTTCCACCTTGTATATGCTTCCTTTAGACGGTATTATCAGGAAGCGACAGACAAATGTCCGATGTTACGCAGACGACACCCATCTGTATTTATCTATGAAGCCAGATGTCTTGACCTGGATGACCTGTCACTTTTAAACTGATGTTATTGTACTTGGCCCTAAACACCTCAGAAATACATGATCTGATAACATAGTTACCCTGGACAGAGCTATGAACATTAGACCCATGTTGTCATAAACCAGATATATCCTTTAAGAAGGTGAGCACACTCCTTTTACAGGACCTAAAGCCACCAGATATCAAAATGTAATATAATTTAAATTATTTAAAAGTCTGATAAAATCTTTGTTGGACCTGAAACTGCAAGTTCAGCTGAAAGTTTTATTTTTAAGCATAGTCCAGCAATTATGTCGTTAATTGACTGTTTTCAGTCAACTAAACTTTAACAAGCTTTCTACATCTGTGGTTAGTCCTCTCTCAACTACTGTAGTTACCTGTTTAACAGGTTAAACAGGTAAAGCAGCTGTAGACAGCAGCTAGTTCTAGTTTTAGCTTCCCTGTCACATTCTGCATTCACTTATTTATTGCTGATTTTTGAAACGGTACTCTGCGCTGAGCTGAGCCAGGAAAGACGAAGGTAACCTCTCGTTCATCGCACCCATGTCTTCACTGCTGCTGGTTGTATCTGCCTCTTCACTGTTGCTGCTGCAGTTAGTGAATGTGTTACCGACGTCCTGTGTAAAGAGTGAGCTCCAAAAATGCAGAATGTTCTTTTGGAGAAGGAACATTAGCCGCTCTCCCTCCTGTCCATCTATCGTAACAACACACAGAACAACAAAACCACACACGGTGAGGAGGCTGCAGCCGGCAGATGGAAGGAAGGAAATAAGGAAGGAAGGAGGGAGCGGAAACATGGACGGACGGATGGAAAAACAAGACTTGATGGATCTACGGAGGCCCAGAGGTGTCAAAGGCCCTGTGGTGTTGGCATTGCAGTTATGCTGACTGATGCATGGCTGTTTGCAAGCGCCTTCACTGTCAACACAAAAAAAGCACAAGAAAAGAAAAAGACAACAATGAGAGCAGATGAGGAAGCGTCAGAGTCAGTATTCACCATGAAGCAAAATCACAACAGACACTGCTGAGAGCGACAGAGCAGGCAGACGACACCTGAGACACACACACACCTGAGCATGAGCAGAGGGAGAAGTACCTGAGCTAACCAGGGTGATGACGGATATTTGACTGTTTGGGTAATTCCGATGTGCATGCTGATTGGCTGAAAGGGCGGGGGCTACCTGGAGGCTCACGTCATGTACAAATATTGCACTTACTGCCAGACACAGAGGAGGCAAGTTTACCCTCTGAGGTCGACGGATGTTTCCATTAATATCTTTGTGATGACACAGAGAAGTAGAAATCTTGGTGAATGTTGTTAGAATCTGTCGACTCTCCACTTCCTGTTTCATATTCTTACGAGCTACAAGGCCTCTAAGCAGAGTGACAGACAACATGTTTCATTTTAGGCATTTATTATCCATTTATCTGCTATTTTACTCACATGTTACTCTGTTTTTATGAACCTAAGACAATTCATCCACATCAGTAAAGGTTTGTTTTCACAAGAATTAAAAAAAAACTGGGCTTCAATTTTTCAGCATTTGGTCCAAATGATGTTAAGAGGGTCAGACATTATATAAAGAGCTGAGAAAGTTCTGAATATTGTGATATAAAACACTCGGGTATGATGTTATATGCGAGTATCTTAAATAATAATGAGGAAATCGAGAAAATACTCTCAGACCTCAGAGGGTTAATGCTGCCCATGGCTATTCCAAATTCTTGGCTTTTATTTTGAAATATTACCTTTACTTCCTAGTCACCTGAATACCTTTCTTCTTTATTCAATTCAACGAGCAAAAATGAAAAAGAAAGGAATTTGTTTCTTCTGATTTGATGTTCTGACAATAGAACCTTGTTTTTATGTTTTTACTCGTCTGCATCGTTTCAGTTTTAAATGATCGTTTCGCTTTTAAATGATCGTTTCAGTTTTAAATGAAAAGGTGTCAGTGTGGACGCAGCCTCAGAGGAAATGAGATTTGTAAATGTCTTTGATAAGAGAGAATAACAGCTCAGTGAGCGTAGATGAAACATCCACGTCGCCCGTGAAGGGAAGGAACCAGCTCACATTAACCCCGGTGTTATTCCCTGGTCAGCCCGGCGGCACCCGAAGCTCGAGTGTGTTTGTACCTTTCTCTCGGGGGGGTCCAGGGGTCTCCAGTTGTTGGCTCTGAGCTGGTGAAGCTCATCGAACTTCAGGCTTATGTTCTCGATCGACAGCTGCAGCATGTCCCAAAACCCGGCCAGGTCCGAGGCCACGGGGCGGGGGTGGGCGTTGGGGTTCTGCGACAGTAGAAGAAGAAGAAGTTTCACAGGTGAGAGGAAAGAGGACGAGGAGGAATGGAAGTTGTTTTTAGATGTTGGGTTTGTTTGAAGAGCAGAGAAGAAGAAGAAAGATGAAGATGTGATTTACAGGTACATCATGAGGAGAAACCCTTGTTCATCAGTATTTAATCTGATGTTTGATTCCTTTCATTCATCAGTTTTTTTCCCACTGACTGAATGTTACTGAAGTTAACTGCTGGATCTGACGGCGACTGGAGACACTGGTTAACTCCAGGTAACTACCTGTCATTTCATCTGTTTAGTGCAACAGCAAGTGTTTCCAGGGGGACACAAAAAAAAGTGATGAACCAGGCTGGGGCGCTGTCTCGGTCAAGTTCATTACTTTTTAGTGTCCCCCTGGAAACACTTCCTGTTGTGTCGTGAATGTCTGCAGCTCATGAGTTGATGTTTCCTGAAGTTGTCTGTGTGTTGAGCTCTCTGGGCCGCCGTAGTTCAGGGACGATGCACATTCATCACCTGCCGTCCTCAGGTGTTTGAAACTCTCCGGGAAATAAAGGTACAGAGAGACGGACGAGGAAGTGACGAGAGAAAGACGAGCAAACAGGAGGAAGTGAACGTGTGAACATCAATGTAAGTGACTCACCAGGTTCTCCTCACACAACTCCCGGAACTGCTGAAACTTCTGAGACATCAGAAGCTGAGCACTTCCCACAGCACTCCTCATCTTCCCCAGGACTGTGAGCAGAGACACAGACACAGAGACAGAGGTTAGACAGAGAGACAGAGACAGAGAGAGACACAGAGAGACAGAGAGACGAGAGACAGAGACAGAGGTGAGACGGAGACGATTACTGGAGCAGGACATCAGGTCCAGGTCTGTGTGATGGTTCTTGACTCAGCGTCATGTGACTGTGGATCAGTTACTAATGAAACTGACTGAACGTCTCATCGTCTCTGTCTCCTGGACACTTTCTATACAACTGAACTGAGAGTCTCCAGTTCAGTTTCCTATAAAACAGTGAAACCTGCTGCTGCAGTTTAGTTTGTATAGAAATATTATATTATTATAATATTCAGGAGGTTTGTTTAATCATCTATATATTCTGTTGTTACACCCTCCTCCTCCTGCTCCTCCTGCTGCTCTTCCTTCTCCTCCTCATCCTGCTCCTGCTCCTCCTCCTCTCCTCCTCCTCCTGCTCCTCCTTCTCCTCCTGCTCCTCCTCCTCCTCCTCTCCTCCTCCTCCTGCTCCTCCTTCTCCTCCTCATCCTTCTCCTCCTCATCCTGCTCCTCCTCCTCCTGCTCCTCCTTCTCCTCCTCCTCCTGCTCCTCCTTCTCCTCCTCATCCTGCTCCTCCTCCTGTTCCTGTTCCTCCTCCTGCTCTTCCTCCTTCTCCTGCTCCTCTTTCTCCTTCTCCTCCTCATCCTGCTCCTGCTCCTCCTCCTCTCCTCCTCCTTCTCCTCCTCATCCTGCTCCTCCTCCTCCTCCTGCTCCTCCTCCTCCTCCTCCTTCTCCTCCTC
>NW_019525521.1:173595-196676 GCF_002814215.2 Seriola lalandi dorsalis | reverse complement strand
CCTCCTCCTCCTCCTGCTCCTCCTCCTGTTCCTCCTCCTGCTCCTCCTGCTCCTCCTCCTCCTACACCTGTAACCTGGACATGATGAAGACATGATGCAGACATGAGGACTCAGACACGTACTGTCCTCAGGCAGGTCGTTCTCCCGCTGGTCCAGCTCCATCTGCCGACACCAGCCCTCCATGCGGTCGGTCTCCGCCTGCAGCAGCTTCAGGAACCAGCGTCCGTCTCTCTGACACACTGAGCGCTGCACCACCTGCCGTTCAAACAGCCACCCATGAAGAGACTCACCTGGACAGGTAGACTGTACACTCACAGTGATGTAACAAAGACAATAATGTGGATACAGTCACAGAGTTAATATTATATTGATTGATTCATTTTACATGAGCAACCCCCCCCCCCCCCCCAGCTACAACTACAGACACAAACTGTAACTTTTTATTAAACATATTATCGTAACTTTTAAAATCGAAATAAATGATAAATAAAAATATATACAATTATAAATACCAAAATAAAGTAAAAAGAAAAGAAACAGTCTCTCTCTTTCTTTATATAAATAATAATAATAATAATAATAATAATAATAATAACACAATCAAATTAATAAACTGCACAAATCCTTCATCCCACAAACAGATAAACAAGAGAACTGAATCATTACACTATTACACTCTTCATCTGAAGCCTGACGACCTTTCCTGCTTTCCTTGATGCAAAGTCATCAATTATCACCAAAATGATATACAATCATAAATACCTAAATACAGTGACAAGAAAGAAAATATTCTCTCTCTCTCTCTAAGAAAGAAATAGATATAGATATAGATATCTATATAAACATGACACACACAGACTCGTTTATTATTGTTAACGATTTCCCACAACCCAGATTCTGTGTGTGTGGGGGCCGTCACAGGAAAAATAAAAAAGCATTTCCTTGATTTCACGTTTTAACAGACATTAAAAATAGGACTCGTAAAAAGAATTTATAAATGAAGGATTAATCCATTAACAAACACGGATTGATGTGAAAAACTGTTCGGCTAAACAATCTCTCCTCAGGCTGCGAACGTCACGTCCCCTCGACTTACTCCCTCTGAGTCACGGAGCTTTATCTCCCTCTTTATTTCTGTCACAGCAGCTCGGCTCTGATCACACGACAGCTGTGTTAGCGTCGTCTAATTGTTTGACGGTTCGTGTTTCTGTTGTCGTCTGCAGCTCTTCTCTTTACAGCCGGTAACAACAAACGGAGCGGAGCAGACAGCGAAGCTTCGGTGCAGGAGGAGGCCTTGGTGTAAGTGCTACCCACTACATCCATTCAATAAGTGAAGGACATCAGGTAAGGAAGAAGTGCTTCAGCTGCCTTTCATTGTGCCGTGCTGTATCGTATAACAACAGCAGAGCAGCTGAGGCTTCGTTTACACTCGTCACTTCAAGTGTCTCACGTCCAGAATCCAGATTTAACTTCTACTGAGACACACGTATGAAATGTCATCAGGTTTGGACCATAGACTGTAAATAAAGATGGACATCGCCTCTGTGACCTCACCCACAGGTTTCTGAAGCTCAGAGTGAGCTGCTCCACCGTCACCATCTTGGCAGTGTCTGACTCCGCCCCCTAATTCCCACATAATCCAAAAATGGTCAAAGAGTGTGTGGAGCTGAGACTTGGGTGCATACACTCTCGTTAGCATTGTTAGCACAGCTGGGCGTCATGCTCGAAGGCTAATCCAAGGTGAATTCATTTACTGGCTAATTAGCTAGTAAACGAGCTAAGCTAACATTCGAGGTATATGCTGAGCACAGACAGATACCTGCTAATTAGTTACTAGAAAAACGCAGAGGAGACAGCTAGCAAACTCTGACGGCACCCACCTGTCACTCAAAGAGGCCACGCCCTCAGCTCTCTATAACTTTAGTCCTTAATAAAATGTGAACAGGTGAGTTGTATAAACAGGTGTCATGAAGGAGGAAATTAGCTCTAGAGACCAAAACTGTCTTTGTACCAGGCTGAAAACAAAAGTTTTGACCATGTAAACCAGAAGTCAGAAGTCAGTTTGTCCTTCAGCCAACTTTTTCTAATCCATTAGATGGCGGCCAGAAAATAATCAAAGGCTAATTTAAGATATTGATCTGGTAAAAAGATCATATGATCATCTTTTTTGGTAGAATCGCAATCCATCATCTGCATTCTGTTTTCTGCTCTGATTTTATTCTGAAAGTCCTGACAGGAAGTTGTGATTATTTCCGCTGCTTTGACGCTTCTTTGGGATGTTTGTGAGCTCGTCCACAAACAGCCACATATTAAACGTTTGACTGCTTTTCTTCATGTTGCACATCATATATCTGCTCCATCAGAGGTTTGTCAAGCGAGCAACAGAACCTTTGATACTTCCTTTCCGAACTTTTCAGAATAAAAGCTCACAATAGCTTGAAATAAAGCATTAGTGCAACAGACTCTCTTTTATCTTCTTGGCAAAATCTCTAAAGAGGAAGTGATTCTGCAGGTAACTGTTGCTGTTTTATTTTAGATTTTAAAAAATCATATTGTCAAAATAAGACACAGGAAGAGATGAATATATCTGTGTGTTCAGATCATATCCACGTACCTCCAGTATAGTGGAGCTGTTGAAGTTGACATCGAGGGGGTCGTCTGTGACGCTGTCTATCCAGGGGTCTGGAGGGGGGAGGATGGACGGGTCAAAGCCCACATCCTCGTAGTCGTCGGAGGCACAGGCGTGGTAGTGGTTCCCTGAGCCCTGGATGCTGACGGTGGAGGTGGCGGCATCGCGGGAGTATTGACGAGAGAGGGCACCAGACGACAGCACCTCCAGGTCGGTGTCTGGGGAGTCCAGAGGGGTGTCCAGCAAGTCGGGCATGTCCAGATCTGCCTGGATGGGGTGATGGGTAAATCTCAGTGACTGGCTGAATGAACCATGTTTGGTACCGAGCCTCTCCGATAAAAGTTACAGTTCTGATCAAACAGGACAGAGTGTTCCACCTGACGTGTTGGGTAACTCTCTGTTTTGGTGCTTTGCTTCTTTTGCCAAAAGGCGTCTGTTTCTACGTTATTTCTTAAATTCATCTTTTAAAGGGAACTGACATAAAGATAAAACCCAAGTGTTTTACATCACAACTTTCAGATCATTCTCAGCTCTTTCTATAATGATATGAACTGATCATTTGAACCAAATGCTGAAAACTTGACGCCTAGTTTTTGAAATTCGTCAAACATTTTGTGAAAACAAACCTTTACGAATTGTTTTGGTGCTTGAAATGTTTTCACCAAAGTCTCTAGGTTCATAAAAATAGTCAAACATATGAGTGAAATATTGTCGTCTCACAAGAATATAGAAACAGGAAGTGGAGAGTCGACAGATTCTAACAACATTTAAACCAGATTTCTGCTCTGAACTATCACAAAGATTTTAATACTAACATCCGTCGACCTGAGAGGGTTAAACCGGTTCATGGTTCTGTTCTGACTCTCAGCTCCTGGTTCAGGTTTAAGGTCCTGGTCCTGCCCTCTCCTCAGGAATCATATTTTACACCTTCTGGACTTCGATCACAGTCTCTCTGTCCTTTCTGTCTCTAAAGTAATATTCACAGCATGTGCATCAGGGTTCAGGTTTATCCTGGATGAAGCCCGGATCTTTCCCGCCCTGATGACCACATGTCCATCGCTGGGTTCAGTGGAGAGTCAAGGGAAGAATCTCCACTGTGAGGGAAACACGTCATCTCTGGTTCAAGTATCTACTATCAGGGACGTCGGTGAAACACTCGACATTCAAACAGAGAAATGAAAGGACTCGTACAGACGTTCGCTCTCAACAATAAGAATGGAAGAAATGCATCAGTTATGAACCCGCATGTTGCAGCGGAGGTTATTCTCACACTACACAGAGATCAGATCGTCTGTTATTAATAAATGAAGATTTTTATTATAAGCGTCAAACACCTAAAGGAGCCCAGTCGTCACGGACAACTTCCACTACATTTCATTAAACCATCAGTTTGGAGATAAATTGTTAAGAGCAGTGAACAGACAGGAGAAACAAACAGTGTCACAATGAGAGGTGTAACGTCACAGCAGCAGGTGAGACTTACCTGAACAGCTGCTGTCACACTGTTGGAGCGCTGGAACCGACGATACCTGAGGAAAACAAACCGTCAATAATCAACTGTCACATTCTCACATTACTCCTCAGTGTTAATGATCACTGTGAGCACCCACAATGAACAACAAAAATCAAAAATCCAGAACAAAGGGGGCGTCGTGGTCTAATCAGGCGCCCCATGTGTAGAGGCTACAGTCCTCGCTGCAGTTGGCCCCGGTTCGAATCCCGCATCGGACGGCCTTTCGCTGCATGTCATTCCCCCTCTCTGCCTCCCCGTTTTCCTGTCTCTCTCCACTATACTATCAAATAAAGGCATAAAAAGCCCCAAAAAAAATACTTTAAAAAAAAAAAAAAATCCAGAACAAAGATCCAAAACAACAAAGGGAGTGAGCTTTCGACCTCTACATGGTCTTCCTCAATGGGTGTGTTGTTCTTGGTCGAGGATTCTGCTTCTGATTTTCACTGATTCATAGAGAGGAGGGAGTGTCCGCATGGCTTCATCAGGCCGCGACCTTCAGCACACATGGTTCCGGGCGTGAAGCGGTTGGACTGAGAGTCAGGACGTCCAAGTCCAAAGCGGTGGTTCTCTGATGGGAGCTGAACCCGAAGGCAACACTCTTGATTTACCAGGCGACATACGTTCCAACCATCGCCGCCATAGTCGTGAGCTCTGACCACAAATGAATGCGATCTGATCTGATGAAGACGCCTCTGGGGTTAGGGTTACCTGGGGACCCTGGGGTGGACTCATCACATCCCAATGAGCCTGGGAATGTTTTAGGATGTGCAGGATGAGGACGTCTGGGCCGTCTCACTTTGCCTGCTACACTCAGCAGCGTTCATCAGAATTCATAGCGGAGGATAACCTCGGCAGATGAGCGCGTGGGTGTTTGTTTGTGACCAGAGAGAGAAATAATTACACGACAGTCGGAAATGACTCAGCTAGATCTCCAAATCTGTTCAAACCGGCGTCTGAAGGAAGACACACCGCATGTAGCATCAGTGACTGAATATATCATCTCATCAGATTACAGTGTTTAATCATGGTGACTAATTAAAAATCATAAATAAAAGCCAGTGATGTCAGCAGTGCATGAAAAGACGAAGAGTCCAGTCTCCTAGCCCACGTTATCATGAAACAGCAAACCAACAAAACTACCAACAACACATCCGTTAAAGGCTCTGACCGTTTCCTGTCAGCAGCAGGAGGGCATCCGTCACATGTTTATAATACAAGAGGTTATAACACGTCCTCTGAGCAGCTACGTCTTCAGGACAGACTGGAGGCTACAGTGATGAGACGCACATGGGCTAGCTGGTTGGCATGCTAACTTCAGTAGATGAAGAAGAAGTGACAGAGACAAGAGTGAACAGTGGTGTTTGTTTCCACCTCTGGAGACAGATGTTGGTGAGTAAAGGAATGAAGGTTGATGCTGAACTCAGAATGTTTCTTCAGCTGCTAATGCTAACTTTAGCTATGTAGCGATACCAAAACACACAACTAGCTCCTTTAACTCAGTAACATTAACCAAGAACATCTAAAACAGCTTTTGTGAACCGTATGTTAAAATATGATGGTACTTTTAAGTTACATGGTGTTTTGGATTTGGTTCTATTTTATAACAGAGCTAGAACTAGAGTTAAAGGAGCTACTTGTAAGCTTTGCTATTGCTACATAGCTAATGTTAGCATTAGCAGCTGTTTACTCTCCAGTCTAGAAGAAGAAACGTTGTGAGTTCAGCATCAAACTTCATTCCTTTACTCACCAACATCTGTCACTAGAAGTGGAAAGCAACACTCTTGTTTTGCTTCTATTTCTATCACATCTTTTCTTCTACTGAAGTTAGCATGCTAACCAGCTAGCCCCAGCTCATCTCATCACTGTAGCATCCAGTCGGCCCTGAAGAAGTACACTCCCCTCCAAAAGTATTGGAACAGTGAGGCCAATTCCTTTATTTTTGCTGTAGACTGAAAACATTTGGGTTTGACACCAAAAGATGAATATGAGACAAGAGATCAACATTTCAGCTTTTATTTCCAGGTATTTACATCTGGATCTGAACAGCTGCTAATGCTAACGTTAGCCATGTAGCAATAGCAAAACTTACAAATAGCTCCTTTAAAATCAGATGGTTAAGGACTCAGAGGCTCGTCCGTCCATCATAAACTATGGATGTATTTCTGTTCACAGTCACCTGCTGCACAGTGTTTTTCTTCTTCCTGTTGTCCAGTGTTGCTTCATATTCACTGCAGAATTTAAACAGTCAAATCTACCACAGAAGAAGAAAAAGATAAAGGAAAAACATGCGCCTCACCCTCTTTCGTCCTCCACCTGCACCCCCACAGAAGTGAACTTGGACGGGTCCTCTGGATCTGGAACCTCCTCTGGTCCATCCACCTGCAGGAGACAGACGAGGTGAATCTGCATCCTATGTACGTGACTCACGCCCGTCACGTCCTCCTCCTCCACACCTGCCTCATAGATACCTGGATGCCTATGGAGAGACATTTGCCCTTCCTGAGTGCTTCTTTCCTGTAGTCGTCCCGGTGGTCGTCTACAACCGGCCCCCGGCTCAGGATTGAGGGGATGGGGGTGCTGACCGTCATGGTGCTGTTGCTGACATGCTGACTGGCTGGTCCATGGACCTGCGTGTGAACAAAGAGGGCAGACAAGACTCAGAGAAAAGCCAAATGATCAAAGTTCCAACCCATTTCAAACCTTCACAATAACAACACGTCACTAGCGAACAATGAAAAGCACTGACCTGTGCATTGGCAGCTTCTATGGCAGCCGTCAAGGCCTTCATGCTGTCAATGCTCTCTGTTGAGTTGCTGAGCCCTGATTGGATGGTCATGTCACCCCTGGGTCCCTCCTCCTCCATGTATGCATCCTGGTCGGTTTTAGAAATCATGGAGCAGACGTTGAGCTGTTCAGGTGCCCTTTAATATTCCAACCTGTCACTGATGCAGGTCAGCTGGACTCTGACTCTAACAGCAAAGGATCATTTCGTGTGTAAATTTTATTTAATTTTGTGTTTGTCTCTGTTAGCACCTGCGCTGCTCTCATCTTGATTTCAGGTGCAGCCACTGAGCTGAACTGCTGGACGTGTAATAAATGATCCTAAACACCGAACGCTGGTCGAGTTGTACAAACTGACTCTTTCCTTCAGAGTGTAAAACAACAGGTTCTTTACTGTCCAGTCACAAGAGTGTGGTCCAGAGAATTACAGTTTAACTGTAAACACTATGTAAGCAGAAGTAAAGGGACTGTCAGTCACACTGCAGTGCTAACTATCTAAAGTCTGCTAACGTTAGCCACACTAAGCTACTGTCATGGCTGAAGTCAAGAGTGTTTTTGCTTATAATCTGGGTTTGTTATTTATTTAATCATGGTGGACAAATAACACCATGTTTGTAGAGATATATA
The DNA here is from genome assembly GCF_002814215.2 of Seriola lalandi dorsalis. Classification (NCBI taxonomy): domain Eukaryota; kingdom Metazoa; phylum Chordata; class Actinopteri; order Carangiformes; family Carangidae; genus Seriola; species Seriola lalandi. The sequence goes on along the minus strand of NW_019525521.1, from coordinate 189,126 downwards.
CAGATATATATATATATCTATATATATATCTATATATATATGCATGCAGACACTATATTATATTATTAGTAATTATGAACCTACTGTAGATCTAAGTTGAAAACATGTATGTGGTTTATTGATGCTCTTATTCATTGATTTTTTAAACTATGATATTCTGTTGTTTTGTAAAGAGATGATTATATGTCCATAACTATTGATGAACACACAATAAAATGAATCATCAGTTCTTCCTCTGTGACTGATCTGTGTATGCACTAACACAGGGCAGAGCCTTCAGCCTCTGTTACACAATGAAGGCACAAGAATTCAACAGAACATTTAAAAGCATCAAATCGGGTCAGAAAATTCATCAAAGAAGTGGTTCCTAACCTGTGGCCCGGGGCCCACTGGTGGGCCGCCAAGGTATTGCAAGTGGGCCGACAAATCATTTCGATTTAGAAACAACACAATTTTTTCAATCTTAAACTTTGTTCTTCCAGATATGTCATGTATGTTAGTTCACAGATAGATGCTCTGATGTTCTCTAACTACACTCGGGGCAGATGAACGACGCCGTCTCAGTACCTGTGCAGACTCTGTGCTGCTCTGGGCTGTGATGGAGATGTAGGGCTTGGAGGCCGTGGAGCAGGTGGAGGTTCGGGGTGGCACCGGTGGAGGGGTTTTCTTATAGGTGGTGATGCAAGATGAAACTACAAAAGAAATCAGAAAGAAAAACGGAAGATAAGATACGTTACAACTCCATGCTGTCAGTGTTTGACGTCACTCACATTAAGTTTTCACTGGTTATTTTACTTTGAAGGCGTGGCTCCACATACAACTGTTACCACGGCAGGAGGCTGTGGAGGTGGAGGCAGGTTCAGACGCAACAAACATCACAATCTGAAACACACTCACATGAGCAAATGCAGCAGATATGTAAATGTGGGTCTGAAGCTCGTTTTTAAAACGTGACGATCGGCTATTGTACCATGAACAGCAGGGATCGTTGAATTGAGGCTGAACCCAAGCTCCTGCTGGGGTCACCATCGCTTTCCTGTCCAGGAAATTTGAAATTCATGTTTTCTAGTTGACCTTGGAGAGAAATCTTTTCAGCCTGGCCTGGACATGTGACGATCCAGCACACAGACACGGTAACAAAACGAACCAAGGAAGTAAAATATAGAAAAGCCACCCTATTATTCTACATGATATCCTACTATAAATAACATCCGAGTCAGTTCTTCAGCTTCAAAACTCTCACCCTACGCCACGCCTGCTAACTGACGGACTCCTCAACAGCGTCACAAGAAGGTTAGACGTCATATGTCCCGCCTCCCTTTCTCCCGCCAACTCCAGGTTTAGGTTCATTTGATTCAGGAAACGGGCAGAATTCAATTTGCTTTAATTGACTCACAGTTTCCACGTCACAGTGGAGAAGATTAGAGGGGGGGGGGGGGGGTTAAATTCATGATAATTACCTTGGTTCAATTCAACTGTAATCCCCCTCTGTAGAGTGGATGAGTGAAAGCCTTGTTGGATTACCGTTGCTTTGAAAGCGGAGTCACTGGTGGAGCTGTCACTAAGCATGCACACCACCTACAGAACATCCATCTCTTTTCTTTCATTCATCCCATGCTGCAGTGGAACAGCCATTTCCTCTTATCCATATCTGCATTGTTTGACAATCTGCAGCCATGCTACGCACTTAGCCAGTGGCTACGAAAAATCTAAATATAGATGTGAAATGACATTTATTCATGCTCATGTGTTCATAAATAACATGCAGCCCGAGGGAGATCTACACCAGCCTGTTATATATGCAGCTAGCTGCTGACGCTCTGCAGGGACGAGAGCAGCTACAGAAACTATTCACAGCCACGTAGCAACAGAGCAGCGCAGCTCTGTCTCTCACACAGACATTAACAGTCACCGCTGAGAAGACCACATGTTAAAACTCTTTGACCTCCAGGTCTCATCAGTAGGAACCCGGTTCTCCACAGACCCACACTGAAGACTGTTAGCCATGTTGATGACGTGGCTTCAGGGACGAGGCGTTGTTCGGTCCACCTCAGATCTCTCAACAAGTCTGGGATGGATTCGTTTACACATTCACGTTCCCTCAGGATGAACTGTGATAAACTTTCTGTTTATCAGCTCAACATTTTGGTGCACAAACAAATAAACTAACGACATTCCCGTCAGCCTCAGCTGTACTTTCTTACAGTTAGCGTATTTTAGCATGCTAACACGCTAAACTAAGTTGGTGAACATTACGTCATCCAGCTCATCCTTCTCTGGAACTGGAATGGGGCAGATTTCTTCCCTACATCCTCATCTATTTATGAATTTAGCTTGGGGATAAATAAAGTATATATCTATCTATCTATCTATCTATCTATCTATAAGACTTTGATTACCATGGCAACAGAGGATAAAAGAGTCTCCAGATGGCCACGATCAGTCACAATAGTCGCTGAACAGTAAAGCATTGTATAATATGTGAGTGAGGCCTAAGAAGAAGTCTAGAAGAAAGAAAACTCCTTCACACTCCTTATTGTGTACACTGATCTAATTCTGTTATACTGAACATAATAAATACTGATGTTTGCACGAAATGCCATATTTCATTATCCTATAAAATGATATAATCTGAGCCTGATGACGCAGAATAAACACTGCTGCGTACAGAAGAGCAGTGACGTCATGTCTGACAGGTTGGAGGCCGTCAAAAAACTGATCGGTGTTGTTCAGACTGTTGTCGTTCTGTTGCTCCTGTGTATTAAAGTTTGACCTGATTGCGTGGTTTCACTCAAAGGAGAGAAACTTGAGGTTCTTTCAGAAAAAAACTTAAACTGTCGCCATTAAAAGACGACAGAACATAAGAACACTTAACAGGAAGTGGAACTTTAATTTCTCATATTTCACCGTGGGGACTTCAGCAACATTCATGAACATATCAGTGACCAGACGAGTATCGGCTCCATGGTCAGACTGGGAAAGAAATTCAGCCTCGGACTGATCCACTGGGACCGGCCACACATGACACTGACGGAGCCGGTAAAGACTTTAAAAACTTTTCGGATGTTTTGACGGTCCACTGTCCGACCAGGATCCGGGCCGTTGGTCCACATGTCCAGTCCACCTGTGCTCTGGTCTCATCTCTTTCTTTGTCTTTTTAATCCAAAGACTGTGACCAGATTGTTGTCGTACTGTTGTTCCTGTGTATTATAGTAGTTAAAGTTTGACACTGTGTGATTTCACTCACTGCCGCTATTAAAATAAAAACACTAAACAGGAAGTGGAACTTTAATTTGTCGTACTTCACAGATGGTACTTGATAAATTAAAGAAAAGATTCAGCAACATTCACTAACATCTAACACTAACGTCTGTCTGTGTCTCTAGTAGTTTTGTTCCTGTTGCATCATGGGACACACTGCAGTAGGAACGAGCTCACTCATGTTGGTCTCCTTGTGGGTAACAAAGAAAAGCTGTTGTCAAAGGCTGAGTGCAGCCAGGACGTTGTGTGTGGAGGGAAAAGTCTGATTCAGTGCCAGACTCTGTGATCTGTGTGAGAAACATCTATTTTTGGTTTTGGTGGGAGTTACACTCTGGAACTTTTTCTTTCTTTTGTCTAACTTTATGTAAAACCAGGCAGGTCCCATTGAGGCGGAGGAACACCTGCAGACATCAGCTGTGTGCAGCTTCATGAAGTCTCTGAAGGTTTTTACGGTTCGGTACCATTGTGCATTTATAGTGACCGAAACCAGTGCTGCAGGACAGAGGTATTGTCATTTAACACTTGTGTTTCTGTGCAGATTAAACACAACAACATACTAAGTGTTTCCGGGTGCTGGCAGGTGCGTATGTGACAGTTTCCTGCTGCTTCCTGTCTGAGCCCTGAGCTACGCTAACCACGTTCGGTGACGTAGTATAAAGAGAGACGAAGTCAACGTCAGGAGGAGGTGGTGGTGGACGGATGAACGTGACACACGTGAAACCAACAGTTGTATATCATAACCATGACAACAAATATGGTGTAATGTTGAGGAAGATTTAAACCCAAATCTTTTTCAGAACCCAAACCATGACTGTTATTATAGTAACCGTGACAACCGAGGTCCTGTACGCCCGCCGCTGTAGCGGCGCTATTTCAGAAGACACTCCGACGACGGGTCGAATCTGACATTAGAAAAGAACGACCCGTGTGGAGGTTCAGGTCTGAGGACCGGTTGGACATTGTGTTGCTATAGAGACGCTCTGCACACATAGAGGAACGTGCTCGTCTGGTACAAGACCCAACAAAAATCACATCATCACGATTTTTATATTTCTTAGTAGCTTTAGTAAAAATGAACTTAACAAAACACCTGCGTGAATCAGCTTCATCAGGGTCAGAGTAAATGTGAGTGGCTGCTCTGCTCCCTTCACCGAGCTTCAACCAGTGAATCATCAACAATAATAACCTGGTCTCAGCTGGTCTCAGAGCTGTAATCTGATGCAGCCTCAATAACAGCGTTCAGCATCATCCGTTCTCTGAGGGTCGACAGCTCCTGTTATTATTAACTCTGGTGGTTGGTTGTAGTTTGTCTCAGTTGCTCCTGTTAGTTTTCACTGTGAATCAAAGTCTGTGACTGTGGGAACTGATCTGACAGCGGACGCCCTCTGAGGCTTGTTCTTTAATAGAAACACATGGTGGCACTTTAACAACGTGCTCCTCCTGCACTCGAAGCATTGAGACAATCGACCTGCAGACAAACACGCCGGACGGATGGAGCCGTCGGTGTGAAGCACATTGAGATTTTTTGTGCTTTCAAAGGAAACGGATGACGGAGCGGAGAGATGCTCGTGGCGACATCAGACTGTCTGTGCGGTCGACCCCGTCTCCCACACAGGACTGAATCATTTCTACAGTTACATGATCTCTGGCTCATTATACATTCATCCACTGCACTAACGGAGATCAGCACCGTGACACCTGAGACCAGGTTCACATCCAGACCACGTGTGGTTCAGGTTCAGACGACAGCAGATCTTTGGTTCAGGTTTATAATCTGTAACTTCTCCACATTAAAACGTCTAAAAACATCTGGACCTGTGTTCTGTATGTTGTTGAGTTGTGTTCTTACATTTTGTTTCCATCAATTCTCAAACCAGAGAAATCTGTGACTTTAATCATGGTAACGCTCCGTTTCATTGGTCGCCTGTCGATGACATCATATCCTCTATGATCATGTGTCAGTGTGTTTGTCTGACAGAAACTCAACATCAACTTTCATTTAGTTTTAAGCCACAGACACTTTTTACACCTCGGTGGTTTTCAGCTTGTTATTTGAACCAGATGATTTTAGTCGTCGGACGTCTGGATCTGAAGTTATCAGAGAAACAAGCCGAGGAAACGTTCGACAGCTCAGCCCCTCGGACACATCCCTCGTCCGCCACACACTGTTGGAGAAACACTGATTTTTTAAAGTGAAGCTGTTTGATTTGTTGTTGCTCCTGGTTTTAATCCCCTGGTGTGTTTGTTGTGGAGAGGAGGAAACCTCTGAGGATCATTCAGCTGCTGGTGAAAACCTGCTGAACCACCGACACTGAAGGAATCCAAACCAGGAGGAGCTGATGGTAATGGTGGTGAAGACAAAAACTCCCATGATCCCACGCTACTTCAGGATGTCAACAAACGCAGTCTTTTGTTATTGTTTTAATTGAGAGAAGTTGGTGTGTGTTTAAGGTTTAGTGAAAGATGGTGGTTTAGGTTAAACGTTGATGATTGCCACTAGATGTCGCAGTAGACCACCAGCACCAGACCAGCTGCAAAAACAGAGACCAGAGAAACTCCGGTTACGACACTCACAGAGGGGGTGTGGCCTCGTTCTCTGCTCAGGACGCCGTTACTGCACTATATCTTTACATAGAAAATAGTTGTTTTCTGTTGTATTAATGTTTAAAATCTAATTTACAGAACTTTTAATAAACACGTTGTGAACGTTTCCTGTATTGAACCTAGAGCAGGATGTTGACCCTGAACAGAACCATGACCCAGTTTAATAAAGCTGGAGCCACTACAAGTGGACACTGTGCTGCAACAATAGACGAGTTGTCTGTGAACATCGTAGTGAAACAATCAGCACCAACATTTTTCATGTTATTAGAAACATAATCCAGACGTCATTATGTTCCCTTCAAAATAAATCTGCTGATGTATAAATCAGCTGCACATGAAGTGATTTCTAGGAGTCTGGTGCTGGTGGTTGTAATCTCTGGAAACCCTGCAGATAAATCAAAGTCGTCATCGCCCTCATCTGTCTGCGGCCTCCTCCGTCTCTTTCCTCTAATGCTGAGAAACTTTGAGCTCTGGCTCGGAGGCAACCTCAGGGCTGAACATGGAGTATGAGGATAATCCTCACTGAGGGAGGTTTTTTACCCTGTTCATTTAAATTCTTCCTCCCCCATTCTTCCTCGGCGGCGAACACGTCTCCTCTCCCTCTGCCCGCCGGCTTGTCGTGATTCCGGCGTTTCAGCAGAATCTCCAGGCCGCCTCCGGACAGGGTCAGGGCAGCTCATCGCTCGCTTTGTGACGCCTCAGCAGAAAGACAGAGGTTCACTGGGACCTCTGATCAAACAGGATCCTTCGCCTCTGTCTCCTGGAAGTCAGCGCCCGCGACTGACGAGCGGCGTGAGGAGAAACTGTCTGATCGTCCTACCAGCCAGCATATCACACCCTGATCTTCAAATGAACAGTTGGTGGTTGAGTTGCATTGTGGGAAATGTAGGTGCGAGGTATTGTGGAGGGGGAAAAAAAGAAAGATGATATCTCTGTTTCTCTTTTAAAGGAGGTTTGCTCCGTTCACTGGTCAAACCTGTTGTGAATCACTTGTTTCAGCCTGATGAAGACTGATGAAGACCACCTGTTCAGGTAAAAGCCTCAACATATAAACACCTCAGTCAGAATTAACAGACACAAACCAGCTGACCAGCTGCAGACAGGAAGCTTAAACCTTTTCACTAAACCGATCCAAAGTTTGTCCACGAGTCATGTACTCATCTGTAAACGTGTGAGCTAACAGCTAACAGAGCTAACACAGCTAACAGAGCTAACTGAGCTAACACAGCTAACAGAGCTAACAGCTAACTGAACTAACAGAGGTAACAGAGCTAACAGTTAACAGAGGTAACTGAACTAACAGAGCTAACAGAGCTAACACAGCTAACAGAGCTAACTGAGCTAACACAGCTAACAGAGCTAACAGCTAACTGAACTAACAGAGGTAACAGAGCTAACAGTTAACAGAGCTAACTGAACTAACAGAGCTAACAGAGCTAACAGTTAACAGAGCTAACTGAACTAACAGAGGTAACAGAGCTAACAGTTAACAGAGGTAACTGAACTAACAGAGCTAACAGAGCTAACTGAGCTAACAGTGCTAACTGAGCAGGACCTGGAGCTGTGTAGCACCTGCTCTCTGAACTAGATGTTCTATGTGAAGCTCTCAGCTGCAGCAGAGCTTCTCCCCACCTCCTCATTTCCTTCACACCTCCTCTCTCCTCATGAAATCTGTGAGAACTTCTGCCCGACTCCCACACATGGAGGACTGAACTGTTTCACACAGGAGACCAGTATAACCTTTATGAGACGCTGATTTCATTAATATCACATGACGCAGAAACTTTTCCTTTCCCTGACTCGTGTGAGTCTCTCAGTGCGGGGTGTGACCTTGTACAGTGACATCTGCAGCAGCTCCACTTCCTGGCGTCTCCTCCGCTCTGATCCATCCATCTCCAGCCTGGCGGAGCGCCATCGGCTCCACTGACCGCCGGCACCAAGGTCGGGTCAATGTCAGCGGCTCCGCCGCCTCCGTCCGTGGGTGGAGCCGTCACCAGCCACCAGTAATGTTTAATGCACCACAGCTGGAAGTGAATGGGCTCTGTGTCGCTGACAGTACATGCACGAGCTAACACACATTAACTGTGCAACCACTGAAGCAGACCACACAGGTGACATGGTGCTTATTTCTAAATAAATGAACATGAACAAGCGGTCGGGACGAGAGGCGGGGCTTCAGGTCATATGTCTAACATGACACACGCATCGATACACGCTACACCGGAAAAGCTCACCAGCATGACTAGCTACTAGTTTGCTTGTATTAGCTGTCTGGTTAGCTTTGTGTGCTATTAGAAGCTAGCTAATTCAAGTGGCAAGTTGTAACATTGCAGAATTATACTGTGGACAAGTGATTTCAACATGTAGAGATCTCAGAGCAGATACAACGCAACATCTTATATGAAAGGGGAGATATTTGGACATAAAGACTTTCTACATCAGGTCATACGACGGCTCCTCTCTCCCGCTCTGCATCTGCATATTAATAAAGTTGTAGGGGCTGATGTGGAAACACGGAGGGGCTGATGGGAAAGTTGGATGTGTGAGGAAGCAGAGAGAGAGAGAGAGGCGGTGATTATCTGGGCTTACACAGCTCATCAGTCTGCTCTGCTCCTTAATTCACACTGACCTCATTCAAGTTGATTTTACTATTGAAACTTTGACTCTCTCTCTCTCTCTCTGTACTCGTCCTCTTTCATTAACCACAGCTGTCAGGCCGCTCTCTCCTGTCAGGGCCGTCAGCAGGAATCCTGTCATGAAATCACATGATGAGACGGCTGCACTCATCCAGCTGTGACGGAACTCGCTCTGTCGACACCTGAGTCGAATCATTACATTAATAATAAAAAAGATTTCTGCGGAGGAGCCGCTGACTGAGACTTGGAACAAACTGTCAGACTTCACAAAGTCTGAATTCATCTGTTGCACAAAGCAATTTAGTTCTCGACCGTCTTAAGACGGACCGTGGTGCATTGGATTCTGGGTAAATTAAGATTTTTTTTTCGAAATACAAAAAAATGTCCGACTGAGGAGCCACGTCCAACCGCTGAGCTCCGTTCACCCTCAGCGGGACATGTTTGTCTTTAGGAAGAATTCAACAGTTACAGGAGGGAAGAGGAGGGAAACAATGAAAAGAAAAACCTGATTGGGATAAAAATATTGCAGCGACAGTAAACAGAGTTCATCCCAGCGTCGGCGGGAGCATCAAAGACGTTCAGGAAAAATATAAAAACACGGTGCGAGACGCAAAGACAGAAGAAGAAGAAGCACTGCAGAAATGGTAGTAGAAGAAGAAGATATACGGCGGGCAGTCGCCTCTGTTTCGGGGGATGAACGCTGGACGAGACGACAAGAGGAGAACACAGGTGACATATCTCTGCTGATTGGGTGACAGCCGTGGAAAGCTGGTGGTGTTGTTGATGCTAACGCTATATAACTCATTGTTTATAAAAACAGGAATAAGACTCTGATCAAACGTTGTCTTCGTCCTCGCGGCGAGACGTGGTTTCCTCGTGTTCTCTTGCCTCGTGAATCAGACAAGATCCCGTTTGATCCAACACACAGTCGGGACTGTAGACGAGGCCACAATTAAAAATGGCAAATGAAGCTGCTGACGTCCTGAGGTGATGATTCAGCTCAGCGAGAGCGAGCGTTCACCAGCGCAGTCTGCACTCATGTGGAAGGAGGAGCTGACCATCTACTGTACGTGTGAGCGTGCACGAGTGGGTAACATATACATACACACTTTGTGTGTACATCTGCCTCTGTGTGTGTGTGTGTGTGTGTGTCCTCTTAGTTAACTCTATAAGAAGTCCCAGAGGAGCGGTGAATGTGGGTCATCTCCAGCTGAGCGCTGTGAAATGAAGGCAGTCCTCACACAGTCCCCTGAGGGGCCCCGTGCGGCCTGTTCTCCTCTGACTCACACACATGAGGACGGGATTATCTGTGTGAGATATCTGCTGCATTGTTCCAGCGGAGAGAAACTCACAACTGCAACTCTGAGGGTTTTATAATTCCTCTTCCTGTCGTGTGTGAAGAAGCCGCTGAACTACAAACACACATGTTCCCACTTCCACTGTGAAATCTATACGTTTTCATCTGGAGTCTGTCACACTGTAAACACACACACACACACACACACACACACACACACACACACACACACACACACACACAGTGTTTCCCTCCACAGGGAGTCGTCTCCTCCTGTAATCTACAGAGCTGCAGAGGCCAGATTAAAAACAAGACAATAACTGAACGACTTTTCAACTGATCCCTGTTAAACCAGTGGCCTAGTTTTTTTTAAGAGGACCCTGATTGTCATTTTCAAACACACACACACAAACACACACACACACACACACACACACACACACGTTACTGCAGCGTCAGACTTACAGGTTTTAAAAGCCGTCTTTTTTTTGTACCAGTCATTGAGATATTGTGCGGCAGCGACATCAGAGCCGCCATGTTTGAAATCACACAGGTGACAATAATTCGCTCAGTCTCACGAGGCAGAACGAAGTCAGTTGGAAACGGAGGCCAGATAATCGTCAGCTCTCGTCGAGCTGATTCTTCTGACTCATTATATCACCACAGATCTGAATCCTGTTCCCACACCAGCGCTGCGATCAGCCAATGACGGAGCGGCGCCGCAAATATCATGCGAGCAACGTGTAAAGACGTGAGAACACAGGAGAAGTGAGGAAGTCAAAGACAGGAAGAGCGTTAGCGCTCCCTGGAGGAAGTGACATCACGTTCACACTCATCAGTATCATGACATCATCGTCAGTCCTACCTGTGCTGCTCTGGATGGTCCTGACGGTCGTTGCAGACGTGCGCGGCGGCGAGGACGGCAGCAGGAGCAGCGGCCTCCCTCCCTCTCCCTCCTCCTCCCCGGCGCAGCCCTGGTCGATCGCCCTCACGTAGCTGTGGCTCCGCATCCGGAAGCAGCCCGGCATCGGCAGGGTGTCCATGGTGTCCAAGCTGTCCATGGCCGCCTCCATGGCCTGGGACTGCATCTCACTGTACACCTGCTCACACACCTGCTCAATCTGCCCGTTCACCTCCACCTCACTCAGCTGCTGGGGGGGGGGGGGGGGGGGGGGGCAGACAGTGGAGAGAGTGAGGAGGCTGTTTGTGTTTAACTGTCTTCAACATCAGTGAACTGGAGGTCAGTTTGAGGTCAGACAGATAATCAATAATTACATAACAGCATATACAAAGGTCGTTATCACACATGACATCCACTGTCGAGAGTCGCAGCGTCTGTCAGTCAGAAACATCCATAACAACAATGTCACCACATGACAACATCCAATATGGCCGCCCTAACGTGACGACAACGACAGAAGCAACATTGACAACATTAGCTGAGCTACAAAGAATACATCAGTTAAACCTCTTTAACACTAGACAAACAGAGGTCACTAGAGGTCATGAGGTCACTAGAGGTCACTAGAGGTCATGAGGTCAAGCTCAACCAATCAGGACTCAGTCTGCACATCAGGTTTAAATCTGATGAAGTTACTGATCAGCAGACTGGAGGGATTTTATTATTATAGTTTCCTTTTGTTTCTTCCATATTTACTTTTCACTGTTTTAATATTGTGATGATAAAGTTGTTGGTTCATATTTCTTGGTGCAAACAGAAGCTTTTTAACAGAAACCCATGGAGTTAAATGACATGTCAGAGGACAGCGGCACACAGTCTGACGGACAGGCCTCTGTGATCCTCCGCCATCCAAGTAAACATGTCTGCTGCTTCCTCCTCCACATGCACCAGTCCGCTTTTTATTTCTCATTTGTTCATTTCTGTCGTTTCTTAATTTTCCTTGCTCTTCCTGTCCGTGTCCCCTGAGCCTGATCACAGGTCAGCTCTCGCGTCAGGACTGATCTACAGGAGACGGATCGGTTCGTGTTGAGCCGCCTCTGAGCGATCCTGTGGCTGGTGTCGGGAGGTTTAAATGATTCACGGCGTTGCAGCTGCCGCGCCGCACGCAGCCCCTCCCTCGCAGAGCGACATGTATCATTCATGCAGCTGCTGCGAGGAAACATGACGGCTGAGAATAAAAGTGTCTCCACCAAACTAAAGTCGAGAGTGAACTCACACTGAAGGTGCGCAGTGATTTGTGAGTGAGTGTGTGTGTGTGTGTGTGTTCATAGTTATGTTAGTTGACCATGCAGAGGAGAATAAGACAGTTAGTAGAGGTTCACTGTGATGCTGATGATGATTGTGATGATGATGATGATGATGATGATGAAAGGGAGTGGTGGGGGCAGCTAACCAAAGTGGTGCCAACACAGTTTTCATTTAAAGAGCAGATTACCTCGAAACACACGCAGAATGAACGATACGTGTGTTTTCCTGATGGCTGTAGAGTGAGCCAGGTAATCACAGGTGTACAGGTGAGGAACTGCAGGAAGACTACAGTGCTGCAGGAAGGACTCACTTCCTGTCCCCTTGTCCTGAAGGTTTGTTGAATGTGACTGAAATAAAGTCTGTGTTTAACTTTCACGTTTTATTCTACGACATAAAACACGTCAGTAAATACTCCACCTCTACGTCTCGGTTGCTAACGAGTGTCTCAATGAGACGACAGAGGTCGTCGGGGACGTTAAACGTCGTCACGTTGAACATGAAAACCGACCTCCTCACCAGTCCACCTTCACAGCCTCGTTGTGTTTATACAAACTTCTGTAGACGAGCTCAGAGCTAAACCAAACTACAAGCTGAAGTTCAGAGAAGTCATGTGACCGTGGTGTTGAAGTCATGTGACCGTGGTGTAGTTGGTTTATAGCCTAGCATTAGCTTGTTACTTTTGCTAATTGTACTGAGGCTTCAAACATCATAAAGTGATGTTCGTTAGTGAAGATGATCCTGCTGAACTAAACCTGGCAGGATCAGAAACTACTTTATTTTCTCTAATAATCCAAAGGTCAACGTTAAAATCCCATCAGCTGTTTGTGAACCAGGGTGAAGCTAACTTCACTATACATCATCCCTGCAGCAACAGTCATCCACGAGTTATCCTCTACATTACTATCAGTTAGAACAGCTGCTTTTCTATGAATAAATATTCAAAGAGGAGCGAAATGGAAATGTCATTCTCTGTTTTTCTTCTCGTCCATAAACACTCGCTCCGTCAGGATATAAATCTTCACAGCTTCATCTTTAATAAAAGCTTCAGTATTTACAGCTGAGCTCTGGAGCAGTTGTTCAAACCAGACGAAATATTTGACTTTGTTGGGGACTATTTTCAGCGGCGGATTAATCTACTTTTTGGTGCTGTAGTGGTGTGTGTGTGTGTGTGTGTGTGTGTGTGTGTGTGTGTGTGTGTGTGGGACTGAGTTTAATAGCTTGTAAAAACAGTGGAGCTCTGTGGCTCGGAGGAGACAGGTACATCTGGCAGTGATACACACACACACACACACACACACTCTCTCTCTCTCTCTCTCTCTCTCGCTCTCTCACACACACACCACCAGACGTGTCCCCGGAGGAAACACCTGCAGTGTGATGGATGGAAACATGGCTGTGATCCTCAGTACAGGCCTCACAGTGCAGACCTGGAGTCAGACAGGATTTGAAACCATTTCCAAACAAAGGAGCAGAGCTCTGCTTCATCAGTGAGGTCGGCGGTGGAGCACAGGTGTGTCTGGAGGCAGGTACGCTGTGGTCTACACTAACACTAACTCCTGCTTCAGACAGACACCCACACTAAAGACGTGGGGCTGCAGCAGTGACATCACATTTTGACACTGAAAACAACTGAACTGAGAAATGAAATGAAACTTGTATTGGCACTGAAAAAGGTTCCAGTAGTTTTTGTTTCACGTCTTTCAGTGTCAATCTTCAGGTTATTTCTTCATGTCTGTCTTTTTTAACGCCGTCACCATTTTTCAGTCTCACTGATTTTAGTTGTTTCTACTGACGAGCCCTGTAATCTGGAACTGACTGACTGACTGACTGACTGACTGACTGACTGACTGACTGACTGAGTGACTGACTGACTGACTGAGTGACTGACTGACTGAGTGACTGAGTGACTGAGTGACTGAGTGACTGACTGACTGACTGAGTGACTGAGTGAGTGACTGACTGAGTGACTGACTGACTGAGTGACTGACTGACTGACTGACTGACTGAGTGACTGACTGACTGACTGACTGACGAAGATATTATGTCTCTTCTAACTTTCTCTCTGATCATGTTTCAGTAAATCCAGCTGAAGTCACAGCTCAGTCTTTGACTTTCATTTCTGTGTTTGGTGATTTTGTGTCAGACGACGTCGTGGTTATAAAGTCAGGATTTGATCAGAGCCGGTCCAGACAGACACCAAGTTTAGACCTGGTCTTGTTCAGTGGTACATACCATATGTTTGTATTTGAGGCTGTGTGATGGTTTTAGAGCGCAGCCTCTGAAGCAGCTTTAACACCAGAGAACGAACCTCTCTCTCCATTACTAATATGATCAAAAGCTCCAGTACCAACAAGTAAGAGGACCTTGAGTTGAGACTGTTTTGTCAACAGCTATAAGGATTATGTTAAATTTGTGTTCTGTATAATCAATAATGATGATATCTTAATAAGGTTTGTGTTGAAAAACAGTGACTCTGACCCTTAAAGACAGTGAAATGGAAAAAGAGCAGCTGGTCCGACACTGTGTCAGGACAGCTCATCTCTCACACGAACCAATCAGACCAGATACGAATAAATAAGTAGAACAGCATTAAGTTACAGTTTGTCAGTCAGGTGTGGACCACAAGCCACAAACTCCATTTCACACGAAAATGGTTTCAAACAGCGTCACGTCGCTCCAGGCCTGAGTGTCTGAGTGTGTCTGTGACTGGGTGGAGAGACTGTGGGTACAAAGGCAGCGGTGTTGGCAACCAACCTGACTGATGGTGCTCATGGCCCTCATGTAGCTTTCATTGCGTGAGCGGTATTGGGGTGAGGACAGCAGCGATTTGGGGTCGAGGAGGGTTTTGGGGTCCAGGGTATCCAGGCTTCTATTGATTGAAACCTCACTCACCGCACGCAGGTAACTGTGGCTCCTGATCTGCAGTTTGGGCGAGTGCTCTGTCGAAATCCTGCAAGAGGGACGACATGGGCAGAGAGTTACTCACATCGTATTCTGTCCATGTTACACAGAAAACCAGCTGAACACGCACAAAGTCATTTATGATCCACAGAGTCTCTGCTGTGACAAATCTGTGTCATACAATCTGATCTACAGTCAGACGCTTCCTGGTCTGCAGCAGCTCGTGGCTGTGGAGACGTCACAAGAAGCTTTTTATCTTTATACTATAAAACACATAGTTTATATGAGACAGTGATGAAAATGACCCACATACATGACAGCATGTTCAACTTGAGCTAATGCTAACAATGCTAGCTCTGATGAAACATTAAAGCAGACTGTAGTTCATTTAAAGCTCCATCCAGTCTAAAGGTGTGATTGATTATAATGATTATTGATTTGATAATAGATCAGCTCTAGCTTCTATATTAATACTGTGAAAGTATCAAAGCCTCAGTCCACAGAGAAATGCACACAGCCTGTATTCAGAAACTGAGCCTTAAAACCAGCCGTCAGGACTTCTGGAACTTTGTGATGTCACAACAAATCAGTCACCAAGCCCCGCCCACCTGGACCCACCATCC
>NW_019525521.1:168264-173366 GCF_002814215.2 Seriola lalandi dorsalis | reverse complement strand
CAACACTTCAAATAAAACACAGAAGAAGAAGAAACATGGAGCTTTAAATGAATCTGCACTTGTATATTAATACATAGAAAAGGTTTTTATATTTCATACACATAGTTTTTTTCTGTATTCGTCATAACGCTCCACAGACCAGTGGGATCTGATTATTGATTGTGTGGATTTAATAACTGGCTGTGTGGACTGAACACATGGTAAACACCAGTTTCCTCTGTGCAGGTTCAGGACTCCTCCCACACAGGTGTAGAATCAGGACCGTCCAACTACATGTATGTAGTCTCTCTGAGGACACGGGTCCGTCTGTGTCACACGTTTCAAATCAAACTGCAGAGACAAACACATGATGGTGTCCTGAGGTGATGAACGCCATGAAGGAAAGCAGCTTAGTTCAAGTTTATAGATGATTGATTTTTTAATCAAAAACAGATTGGGAACAGCTGACCAGATGATGAAGATGATGAGGATGATGAAGATGAAGAAGACAACTCAATCCTAATGTGTAAAAACTTTCTACTAAAGGAAGAGAGTCTGTTTGTCACAGCTTCAGTCGATAATGTCTCAGTCACATCTTCTCCTCATTCTTTTCCTCTTGAAGGTGTGTGTGTGTGTGTGTGTGTGTGTGTGTGTGTGTGTGTGTGTGTGTGGGCAGGTCTATAAATGTGTGTGTTTGACACAGTGAGAGCAGACAACAGAAAAAGCCGAGCTGCAGCCCGAGTCCCTCGACTCCTCACTGTAATTACTCTCAGTATTTAGAGCTGAGAGCTTAATTAGAGGAAGGTGATATTTCTGTGTTCAGACTGAGATTACACCTGTCGGACCAGACGGGAGTCGCTCCGACACGTTCAGGACACCCCGAGTCCGCCATCAAAGATATTAGTAGAAATACATGTCACACAATGTCAACGCTTAAACCATAAATTGTAATGTCTACCGACAGTCTACATGTGAGGCGTTTAGGGGACATCAGTAAATTGTAGCATCTACAGACAGTCTACATGTGAGGCGTTTAGGGGACATCAGTAAATTGTAGCATCTACAGACAGTCTACATGTGAGGCGTTTAGGAAATATCTGTAAACTGTAACACTTACCCATAGTCTGCATGCGAGGCGTTGAGGGGTCATCGGTAAATTGTAATGTCTACGGACAGTATGAATGTGGGGCATTTAGGGGACATTAGTAAATTGTAGCGACAGTCTGCAGTGGGGGGGGCTCTGGATTTTAACGGGCTTATTTGTCTGCGCCCCCCCACCCCCCACCCCACCTCAGCAGTCAGTATTAATGCAGAGAATGACATATCTATTGAAGGCTGTGACATCAGCTGCAGGACGTCAACACGCTGTGTGGCGTTCAGGACAGTCTGTATAAACTATGAAGACACATACATGGTGCTGAGCTTCGTGGACAGAGAGTGAAGTCTTACTGTAGAGTGGTCATCTCAGTCAGAGACGGCTGCGTGGCTTTCAGGTAGCTGGCCCGGCGCGCCTGGATCTTGGGGGAGGGTTTGGGACTCCCGTCGGAGTCTCCGCTGTCGTCCTCCGCCATGGCTTTGACGTAGCTGCCGCTCCTCATCCTCCGACAGGGGATGTCGTCCTCCTTCCCCAGAGGAGAGAAGCCGCTCCACTCATCCTGAGGAACCTGGTGACCCGGCAGAGAGGACAGAGACACGGCGTCAGGAGGATCCACGCCGCTGCTGTCTGAGTCCCAGCCACCAAACTGGCTTCCTACACTGTCCTGCCGGTACATGGAGGCCGTAACACACAGCGGACATGCAGCACAACACCAACACAACGTCTAGCTCCACAAACACAGACTGGACTTAAACTGAATGCTGGTATTTCTCTTCACCATCACTCTCTCTCTCTCACACACACTTCCACTCACACTGCTGAGGGACAGTGTCGGCTAATTAGCATGGAGCAGGATGTGTTCGGCTCTGAGATTTCTCTCTGGCTAATTCACACATCTGCTCTCCAGGAGTCAGCTCAGTTCACCAGCGCACAGGAGAGCGTGTGTGTGTGTGTGTGTGTGTGTGCGTGTGTGTGTGTGTGCTTTGTAATGTGGTGTAAGATGTTCTACTGAGAGTAACTGCACGAGCACATGAACAAATCCACGTAAAGATAAAGCAGCTTTCACAGTTTTCAGAAGAGACTTAAAAAGCCCGTTCACCCGAATAAAAAAAAAAAAAAAAATGCAAAATGAAAACTCAAATTAAAAGTCAGATATCTTTGATTAAATGAGTCCAGGTTCTGTCTCTTCTTCGGGACAGTGGCAGTGAAAAACAAAGACTTCCAAAAACTGTAGCTGCAGCTGAGTTTCTCAAAAGGCCCCTGAAGTTTTCTGAGTGATCCAATAAAAATAAAGCAGATTTCAGGTAAAAACACTCAGAGAAGCCAAATCCTGCAAGGTTTGGATGGTGGGTCCAGGTGGGCGGGGCTTGGTGACTGCTTTGTTGTGACATCACAAAGTTCCAGAAGTCCTGACGGCTGGTTTTAAGGCTCAGTTTCTGAATACAGGCTGTGTGCATTTCTCTGTGGACTGAGGCTTTGATACTTTCACAGTATTAATATAGAAGCTAGAGCTGATCTATAATCACACTACACATGGACACAGACCTTTACACTGGATCCACACCTGGATTCAGTCACAGCCATTATTAATGTTATTAGTGTCACCTGTGTGTGATGAGCCAAATGTCAGAGAGAGTCTAGATCCCTTCATCCACTTCTCTGAGTCACTGAATCATAGGAATGAGTCCAGATCCAGATCCGGACTCAGGCTCCTGAATCCTTACAGTCAACAACAGAGTGTTAAACTGTGATGTCAGGATCTGCATCTTATACATGCAGGCTGCTCCAGCTCATTATCCTAATTAGCCACACCTTGTGAGCCTGCTCGCCCAGCTGGAGTGACTCCAGTCAAACCGGTGAGTGTTTCCTGCCTCAGACTGGAGGCCAGAGACTCTCTGACAGACAATAACAGAGACAGACAGCAGGAGAGCTGCACCACTACTCTGACTAATTACATGTGAATCACTGAGGGAACAGATCTGCTGGGATAAATGTCTCTCGCTGTGTGTGTGTGTGTGTGTGTGCGTGTGTGTGTGTGTGCGTGCGTGTGTGACGTCAAAGAGACACAAATGAGCAGTTTGGCTATAAAAAGCGAATGCGGGGAAAGGACCAGCTGCAGCAGCATCAGCAGCGGCTCTCACCCACGCACAGGCCTCACTTCCACTGCAGCTCCACACTCACGGTGCTGTAGCTGAGGAGCGGTGGAGCGGTGGGGCAGTGGAGCGGTGGGGCAGTGGAGCGGTGGGGCAGTGGGGCAGTGGAGCGGTGGGGCGGTTCAGTCCATCGTCAGGCCGAGGCCGTGTGTCCGAGACGTATAAAAAAACAATAATCTTTAAGAAGCGAGCGTCTGTGCGTGCGACACTCACGGTGTCTCAGTGTGAGTACAGTAGATCTGCACGCAGCATCCACCGTGTGTTTCATATCACGGCCTGTACATTGTTTCCGTGGCAACACTTGGCTGTTTTGAAGGCTTCAGGCGGCAGCGTTAGAAATAACAGGTACTGTGTGTGTGCTGCCGAGATGCTGAAGATAAGAAGAGAATGATTTGCAGATTGAGTGGGGGGAGAAAGTTTCTGTGAAAGCGCTTCACTGCTGTTTCCACCTCCACCCTCCGTCTGATCAGCTGTTCAAACGTCACTCAACGTGTCCTCACTGTTCTCTCCGTGTCCACATCATGATCACCATGGTTACCTCATCTTAACTGTAAGCAAACCTTAAAGACTGTAAAACCTCTACACAGCCATCACCGTGGCAACAAACGAAAGTGATGAGATGTTACACGATAAAACCCAGTGAGGTCCATCTACAGCTACAGAGAATCAGCTGACGGGTGGGGGGGGGGGGGGGGGGGGGGGCAGCGCTGCTCCACGGCACAGGAAGAACAGAAGAGAAAAGAAACTAAAAAAGTAAACAAAGAAAAGAACAGAGAGGAAAAGAAAAGAAGGAATAGTTTTACTCAGCTCGTCTCTTACCTCCAGTCTGACTGACAGATCAGAGATCAGCTCTCAGGTCTGTTTCTGTCCTGACTTGTTGGTTTGTGAACGTGCTGCTGTGTGTGACTTTAGCAGCACCCCTTCACAATAAGACTCCCCTTATTAAGGCTTTATAAATGGTTTATAATCAGGTCATTAATTCAGTTGTTAACACTTTATAAATCTTAAATAAACATTCATAAACAAGTTATAACAGTTTTCATTCATTGATGCAGGTTCACTATTTGACAGGATCAAGTTAATGCTTATTACTCATTAATCGTACTAATGAGATACTGTCATTTATAACTGGTAAAAGGAGCTTTATTGTAAAGTGTAAAACACATCATCATTTACTAATATGCCAAACTTTCTGACGCTGGTTCTCTGCAGCAGGTACAACGAGATGAGGCTGAGCAGTAAAGATACATGTGGGCTCACTATTTGGCAAGCAGCAGGTCACCATAACCGGTTATGAATGATTTATAAAATGTCAACAAGCTAATCAACAAACTAGTTATAAACCATTGATAAATCCTTTATACGTGGGAGTCTTATTGTGAAGTGGAACCCCACTTCCTGTCAGATTCAGGACTTGACTTCAGTACTGGTGAATAAACGTGTGTGTGACGGCTGAGGACACACAGACGCACCGTCTCCTGCCCACACAGGTCCACTCCTGAAACACACCGCACTTCCCATGATCCCATTTGTGCCTCTCATGTGGCCTATTACGTTACCACGGTAACCACCACTTTCTCTCAAAGATCATTAACTGGCTTAAAAAAAAATCTGTTTTGTGGTTGGGTGGACGAAGAGTCGGAGCTGATGTTTCCTCCTGGACCTGAACTGCTGAGCTTCCAGATGTTGTTCACTGTGGAACATCTGTGCATACGAACTCTCAGACCTCTTCACCCGACTCCACATTATCCCGACAGTGTCAAGGCAACAGGTGAACTGTATGTTGTCATATGTGTGCTGTATAAAAGAGTCCCTAACACACACACACACACACACACACACACACACACACACACACACACACAGTACAGACA
>NW_019525521.1:167036-168058 GCF_002814215.2 Seriola lalandi dorsalis | reverse complement strand
CCTTCGTAGCCATGGTTACAATAGTAAACGCTCACGGCTTGGTTAAGTTTAGGAAAAAGATTTGGGTGATTTTGAAATATTGATCTTCGTTGCCGTGGTTACAACATAAACTTCTACCTTCAAATGGGAATTGTTGGTACATCAGACCTCGGTTGTCATGGTTACAATAACAAACATGTAGACTGTACCGATCTACCTTCGTCGCCACGGTTACTATAATAACGCATGGTTCGGTTAGGTTTAGGAAAAAGATGGCGATTTCCGCAGCCTTACACCGTCTTTGTTGTCATGGTTACAACATAAACAGCTAGCTTCAGGTAGGAATCGAACACCGCTCTCCTGCGTCCTCCTCCTCACGTGGACTTTGTACTTTTATACGACGTCACCGACATTTTTTCCCTTCGCTCCTGTCATTGTCACTACGGCCACTAGGTGTCGCCTAGCAACAAAACGTAACTACGGGTCATAACAACCTGCTGCACAGACGACCTGTGGGCTCGTTCGCCGCGGGAGGACAGACTCAAACCTCTCGCTCCTTTAAGCTTCCCACTCTCGTCATGTGATCGCTGGTAGAGAGAGAGGAAGCTAATGAGCTCAGCTGGAATCAATAAACTCAAATCCTCTTCTAATCGTAATTGTGTTGAATTACACCGGGCAACTGCCAGAGACTCTCAGCCTCTTCTACTTCCTGTGCGCTCTGTGGTTAAACACCTCCCCGACACTTACACAGCACTTCAAAGAGCGGCACAGCACAGCGACAACAAGCCGGCGACACACAGACCGAGGAGAGAGCTGGCAGAGAGGCAGGAGGGGAAGCACTACTAAATTAAAAATGAAGTCTACAAACAGGAGAGGATGTTGTTCTTCATGAGTTCATGTCATCACCTAGCATTCAGAGAGTAAGGCTGCTACTGGCTCTGCACTTACTTCTCTCTTCAACTCAAAAGGAGGACAGAGGAGGAAGAGGAGAAGGAAGAGGGAGGCTCTCCAAACCAAGAGGAAGTAAAGGAGGTGGAGGTGGG
>NW_019525521.1:158086-166811 GCF_002814215.2 Seriola lalandi dorsalis | reverse complement strand
GGTTGGGTTGATAGGAAGCGTGGGGGTGAGTTGGGTGAGTGAAGAAAAGGCGGGAGGGGGGAGGGGGAGTGGTGGAGAAGAGGGAGGAGGTGGCAGTGGGGTTCTCCGGAGATCAGAGTAATAGACTGGTGATAAGGAGCAATGTTCCCTCTAAGGCTGTGGACGCACTGCGACCTGACGCTGAGCCCCCCCCCCCCGCTGTGACGATGGAGGCGGCGTGACCAGGTCCGTCTGATCTGTTTCCTAAACGATCCTGTTTCCTGTTGCTCAGTAAATTTGAGATCTAGAAATCAGAGGATTCAGCAACAGTCTGGAGTTACAGAGCGAGATCTCTCGCCGTCGTTTCGTCTTCAGTGGCGATGGTTAATGACCAGAACCTGAGCATCTTTAAGCGTGGTGCTCACACAGCCTCTCACCGCTGCACTGCAGCTCCGCAGGAACGTATTAGCTCGCTAATTAGCTCGCAGGCTAAGCAAAAAGTAAGTGTAATCAACGCTAGCAACAGCTGACTGATGAACAAACTCACACCTGTCAGGTGACGTCACCAAACACCAGCTGATAGAGGAACTTCCTAACCTACAGCACTATCTTAACTGTTGGGTAACCATGGTAACTAGTGTTAGGGAGGGGGGAAAAAAAAGAAAAGCCATTACAGACCTGAACCGTGTGCTGTGGTTTGATGACGACACTAACTCTAATCTAAATGTAATGAATAAATGATTTTAAAATATTAATATTTGTTTCAATCGTTTCACTTTTGATCCTTTTATGTTTGTTTGATTGTTTGACGGAAGTAAGATTGTGATGTACAGAGAGAAGAACTGAACACACCTACTGGTAATTCATATAGTAATGTGAAAGTATTTCAATCATATTTCCTATTAAGTCCTAAAGGATTTTATTATTATATTTTATATTATTTTCTTTGGAAAAGTGAAAATCCTGAAGGGCCAATCAGCTACGAGCAGCTGCGGAGAGGCGGAGCGACTGGTTGTCTCGTGAAGGCGCTTCGTTGTTTTGTTTGGTTTTTATGCTAAAGGAGATTTTCAGAGTGAAGTCTCGTGAGCTGAGAAGAGTAACAGACCGAGTGTTTAGGATTTCCTAACCTGAGATAAATCAGGATTTATTCCCGTAACAGCGAATCAGATCCTCTTCCTGTCGTCACCTCAGACTGTGATACAGCTCCTCTGGACTCCAGGCTCCGCACAGTTCTGGGTTTAAGTCTTTTAACAAAACACAAGTAATCAGCTAGCACCTAGCATAATACGCTAATTAAAGCTGAAATGATTTGCTGATTCATTGATCGCCAAACAATTTTGATAGCTGATTGAACGTTACAGTAATTTATCTTTGAAAGCATCAAAGTTTCTGTTTCCAGCTGCTCAGACCTGAGTGCGATGATTTGACTGAACATCTTTGATGACGTCACCTTTAGCTTTAAAACTGTGAACGCTAACGTTTCAGTGTTTTCTAACATTTTATATTTCAAATAATGAATCAAAAAATAATTGACGTTAATCGATAATGAAAGCACCTGTTGGCTGTAGCTCTAATGCTGATTAATATACGATCTCCACCAGATCAAAGGATTTAAATACATTTAATGAAACGCCTCCAAAATAAAAGCATCCACTGGTCTGTGATCCTGATTTTATATGATGATGATATATTGAAATATTGTGGGAATGATCTGAAAGCCTCATATCAGCAGCTTCAGTGTGTCCCCAGCCTTAGACAGTGAGATCCAGTCCTGGAGAACCTGCAGTTTTCATTCCAACCAAACACTGAAGCCACACGGGGGGGGGGGGGGGGGGGGGGGGGCAGATCCACGGAGCCCTGGCCCAGATGTTTGGGTGAGTGCCGTCTGCTCTTAGATCTTAACACAACTGGATGGGTGTGATCTCTGGATCAGGAGGTGCTGAGTTTTCCCAGAATGCCTCAGTGCCTAAACTGCTGCAGAACACCTGTATAATTAAAGACTTGTTAAGAGCAGAGAAGTCGATATATGAAGACAGACGTTATATTATTCATTCACCGTGACTTGTTAGCAACATTAGCGGGCGGTAACCATGGGAATCTTTGCTAAGCAACAGATGGGTGATGATGCTGAGGATGTTGGCATCGGGATAACCTTAAACTACCTGGTCTTTGCTGCTAAGCTAGCACCTCATCACCTGTGTGACTGTAAATGATTAAGCAGCCGTGCCCGTCCCGGACCCCCGTGGCTGAGCCCTCACTAAACCGGACCCCTCCCGTCCACCTGGAGCCGCACCTGTTCGGTGACATCGTGTTTGGTAGGACTGAAAACCTGAAGCGTCTCAGGACTGGCAACCACTGAGTTAGAGGAAACATTGGTGAGGAAAGTAAGTCGTGGAGAAAAGGGGGTCAACAAAGGGGGGAGGGGGGTGAATCGACTGGTTTTGGATGGGAGTCGGTGAGGGATTATTTACCTGTAAGAAATGGCATGAGCGCTCCTGCTGCTGACTGCCCTTAGATTTGACTAGAGCTCTATCTAGGTTTAGGTTACCGGATCCTGCGCCGGCTCGTAGCTGGTTGTGGCTGCTGTTGTTGGTGTAGACCTCTCGGGCCCTGCTCACCGTTAGGCTCGACGACCACGCCCCTTTCTTCACAAGGGGCCCGTCCACGAGACCCAGCGGCAGCAAGGGGCCGCCTCCTCCACCGATACCGCCGCCGCTGTTATTGCTGCTACCACTAACGGGCACACATGCCGACGACGCCGCGTACTTCACGTCGTTGTTGCTCCGGGAGGCTTTGAGTGCAGGGTGGTGGTGCGTGTGGCCATGGTGCGCGTGGGTGTGTGTGTGCTCGTTGAGTGTGCCGTAAGGGTCCATCATGAAGTACTGCTGGGACTGCGAGGAGGAGAGAGCGGGGAGGGGAGTCTGCGGGAACTTGTCGGGGTTGTTGCCAAGGTACCGGCCCATCGTCATGGCGATGGGCGAGGGGGAAATGGAGGGCGAGGGTGAGGGTGGAGGTTGGTGGTGGTGAGGGTGGTAGAGACACAGCTCCCGTTCCAGGTTGTCGTCGGAGCTCCAGTAGCCGGAGCCCGGAGCGGACGCGGAGCCGTGGAGCTGGTGGTGGTGGTGGTGGTGGCTTCGATGCTTGGGCTCCGCTGATCGACAGCGCTCGCGGCTCTTGCTGCGCTTCCGGTGGCGCGCTCCCACCGGTGGAGCTTCCCCCTCTGGGCTGGCCCTTGAACCACCACCACCACCTGCTCCGCCACCACCACCACCATTAACGCTCCCGTTATTGGCCCCCTTGGAGGACTGCGTGTGGTGTGGGCCCTCCAGTGAGTGTGACTTGGTGAAGAGTTTCTGGACCGAGTGGACCAGGTGGCGGATTCTCCCCGGGCTGTCATTGTTGTTGTTGTTGGCCCCCATCCCCCCACTGTGGGCCAGCACTCCTCGTTTGTACTGCAGTGTGTGATAGCCGTCTCTGGAGAAGGACGGCTGACGCTCAAACGGGTCCGCAAAGTTTGCTGGGACCCGGGTGGGCGTTTTACCTCCATAGCCTCCTCCAGCTCCTCCTCCTCCTCCTCCTCCTCCCCCTCCTCCTATATATGGTACCATGGCCATACACTCATCCTTTACCTCAGGATGGTGAGACGAGGAGGTGGAGTGGCACCTCCGCGGGAAGGTTCCATAGGGGACGATGCTGTTGCTGTCGGAGGGGTACGAGGTGCGCTGAGCGTTGTAGTACGGCAGCTCGGCCGGATGCGGCATGGGGATGGGCACCGGCATGTCCATCTGACTGATCAAATATGGCTTGCGGTCAACATGGTGACCCAGCGGATCATACGACGGCTCGTAGGAGACCACGTGATGGTGACTCCGACTACTGGACAGGCCCTTCATGACAGGGAGAGGGATGGGTGGATGGAAAGAGGAATGATATGGATGAGAGATGCCGGCGGGCCTGCGGTCAGCGGAGCGCTGCAGGAGACTGTCCCTGAGAGGAGAGCTGCAGACTCTGGAAGACAGGGAGAGAGAGGAGCGACAGGAACAACAGTTAATGCAGGAAGTCCAACATAAACAGGTCAAACCCTGAGAGCGACAGAGGACACGGCCCACTGGCTTTAATTACATGATATTAGCGCTGCAGATGTCCAGACCGTCCCTCCAGGATTGTTGCGGCTGAAATAACTGATTTCACAGCAGCTTTTCTTAAAAGTTACAATGTTTTTAGATGTTTTTTTTTTTGCAATGAAACTGCAGGAGAAAATAAAAATCATAAAAAGAAAGAATAATAATTCTATGCGTGATTGATGTTTGGAAATCAATTAATGCACCTTAAATGTCAATTCGACAACATCCACCATTTCATTGGTTTTTATCAGCTTCTACGTGACGGACGCTTTAGTGGCGATCGGATCTTCAGCCGTTTAAAATGTGAACATCAGCTGGATTGTGTGACTTCACGCTTCACGTCTAGGTACAAACCCAGTTCACGCCACTTTCCTGCAAATTGGTTAAACTCACGGGAAACTGTGATGATTTGTTTTTTATCAAATTTGTGGAAAAATTGCGGTTGATTGAACAAAAAACGCAGAATTAATGAGGATTAGTTGAATTTGCGTCAATTATTGCGATCACAACATCGAGGTCGATAAAATTCCCTGCCGGAGGATGAGTGACATCACAGCCGCCCCCCCCCCCCCGAGACTCACCTCTCTCTGCTGGTCTGCTGAGAAAGGTCGTATTCACAAATATATATCTCTTTTATGTGATCATTATCTCAGACCATGTTAGCTGTTAAACAAGCTAGCACGCTAACTGCAGCTGGAGACAGCAGCTCTCCACCTGAGCAGAAGGCTCTGTGTCCAAGCAACCACAGTCATGTGATCACAAGTTCAAGGTCGGACCGTAATAATATAATCTTCTATAGCCCCGCCCACAAAGAAAGCGACATCATCATACCTGCACAGGTAATAAGTCTATATTCAGCAGAGCCATCACAGTCTTTAAGCACAGTGTAATGTTGTACTACACAGGGTGACAACACACACACACACACACACACACACACACACAGACACACACACACACACACACACACACACACACACCAGGATAATGAAACACACTTCAGAGCATCAGTGTTTCTATTGGTCAAAGCTGAATCAAGGTGAACTCTGACCTGCAGGTCCACCTGAGCCGACTGGAGACGGAACAGGAAACACCGCTAAGTGGAGGATGGAGGCTCTGAGCGGCTCCCATGGTAACCAAGAACAAGCTGTTGCTCGGGGCAACACCAAAACCTCTAAATCCCTGGAACAAATTTAGAACGTGGGACCGGAGTCTAAATTCATCTGTTGCACAGAGCAGTTTAGATCTTGACCGTCTTAAACCGGACTGTGGTGCAATGAATTCTGGGTAAATTATGGCCGACTGAGGAACTGCATCAAACCTTTTACTTTGGAAATTCAGCAAAGAGCGAAACAATGAAAAGGAAAATGTGATTTTGGTCTCTTCCCTTTTTTAGTTTTTGGTAGCTGCTGCTCAGCGCAGATGTCACTGATTGTTACCATGGTAACATTGGTCTTAGGCCTGAGTTAGCCTGGCGGTAAGGTGTCTAGTGTTTCAGGCTTACAATGAGTCAGTCTTTATGTTTGTGAAACGGTCTGACGGACATTAGACCGGACCAACACCACAGACCGGGTCTGAAGCCGGAACCGGTCCAAACAGAATCACAGACCCACAGAGGAGCGTGTCCTTCATCTCCGCTCAGCGTTGGAGGCAGACACGCCGTTCAGCCGGCTCTCGTTAGTGCAGGTAACTACTGTAAGACGTCTCTCTCTCAGACCTTATATAACACTGTTCACATCTCAGGAGGAACCAGGCTCCAGGGATCAGACTGCTCACAAGGCACTTTTATTACAGATGAACAGCCATGCAGGGCCTGGCCTGTGTGTGTGTGTGTGTGTGTGTGTGTGTGTGTGTGTGTGTGTGTGTGTGTGAGACTGTTTCCTCTGTCCTACTTGGCCCATGACACAACTGCTTAACACAATCTGACAGCTCCACTGGTAGAAGGGCTGCTAACAAGCTACAGTGACTCTCAGTGTGCTGGGGAAGCCACACACACACACACACACACACACACACACACACACACACACACACACACACACACACAGATCAGCAGAGGCCCCTCTCTCCCTCTGCAGCTCCATCACAGTGAATCTGTGGGTTCTGGTTCCTCGTTTGTAAAAGATTCAAACTTACATAATAATTATCAGTGATGACGAGCAGCTGAAGGAGTGTGTGTTTAAGCAGCGACAGCATGTCATCAGCGGTTAGTGTGGAACACGTCAGAGCAGACAAACATAATGTTTAGGTGAATGAATCCTGCAGTAAACGAGTCTCATTCATAAACGTCTCTGAGTCTTTTTGGATCCCAGCAGCTGCAGGATGAACACGACACGTCGAGTAGAAACTCTTAACGGTCTTGAACCTCGGCTGGTTGAACCTCCACCTGCACCGCGCTTTAACTACACACACTGACTGTAGCTCATTCACACGCATCATCCCACTGAGACGTCGAACACACGGCGGCTACGTCACCAGGAGAGCCGCGCGGTCAGATCGCCTGAACGCCGTGCGTCTGCTTCACGGAGAGAGTTACTACATCTCAGCGCGAAGACAGCGCACTCACAACGCTGTGTCTAAAAATAAAAGGTGACTGAATCAAGGGAGGAAGTGATTCACTGCGTTAGTGAAGTCAGACGTTACTGTACAAGAACCCAAATAACTGAGGCTCACATTTATTTTTCTGTCGGGAGAAATATTCATCTGATTACATCAAATACATCGTGAGTCATGAGTGTGTTCATGGCACTGGTCACACACACACACACACACACACACACGCATTCATAGTGAGAAGCCTATAGGGGACTAAATGGAAAAAGCCGTTTGTCATTTAATTTAAAGTCTCTCTGTTCGCTCGACGATGCTCTTACGTTCATTCAAATTTTAAAATTAAAAAGCAACATAAACTATTTAACCTGATTGTATCGTTCGTGAAAACGATGTTCAGGCCACAGTTCAAAGGAAAATGCAATTTTCTAACAATTAGAAAATGAAACCCTGTGAGCGAGAGAGTGATAAACATGTTACTGCTGTTAAAACTAAACAAAGCTTTAATTATTTATATTTTATAATCAGAGCATTAAGGATATTCAGTATATGTCAGTTCTCTCTCTCTCTCTCTCTTCACTTCCCTGTTTGAGCCAAAACTGTTTACACACAACAATCATCAGTAATATTAATTCAATATTACAAACTCGTGGTCGTATCCCTCCGCCACTCAGACTAGTTCCAGGTTTTATATCAACCATACGTGTATAAATGTTTCATAATTTCTGTGTGAAACCTTGAGTTGTCTTTAAAAAGTGTTTGGACCTTTGACCTCCGAAATAAAAATCAGTTCATTCTGGAGTCCAAGGTGTGAACCCTCTGAGGTCGACGGACGTTTCAATTAATATGATTATAGTGATTATAAAACATATAAAATCTGGTTTAAATGTTGTTAGAATCTGTCGACGCTCCACTTCCTGTTTCATATTCTGGCGAGATGGTACGTGACTCAGAGGCGGAGCCAGAAGGCCTCTAAGATTTGGTTAAAGGAGAGTGATTTTAGACATTTATTATCCATTTATCTGCTATTTTACTCACATGTTGCTCTGTTTTTATGAACCTAAGACTTTGATAAACACATTTCAAGCACCAAAACATTTCATCCACATCAGTAAAGGTTTGTTTTCATGAGAATTAAAAACTGAGCTTCAATTTTCAGCATTTGGGCGAAAAGATCTCTTTGCACAGTGAGAGGCGTCATTATAGAAAGACTGAGATTGTTCTGAGAATCATAAAACACTTGGGTGTTTTCTGATCTGCAAGAACCTGAAGAAATAATGTGGAAATAGAGAAAATCTCTCAGACCTCAGATGGTTAATGAGATATTATCTCCACGACAAAGGGACGTACGGACGCCCCAAAAACAATATGGCTCCTGCTCAGGCTGTCGCCGCCGCGGAGGCGTGATAATGACAATGAGTTAAAGGTTTGTCATTCATCATATGTAATAACATTCACCCATAAAACATAAACCCTCTGTGAAAGCTGAGGGTGTTAGTTAGCCACTCATTCAGTCCTGAGTTTGTCCTGCGACATTGAACGCATCATTAGCAGTAAAATGTGTTGAAAAAGTTCCCATCATTCCCCTCATCCTGTTAACGGCCAAAGAGGTTATCTGAAAGGTGTGTTGTGTTCAAGGACATACGTGTCAGTAGTAAATATGTAACTGTATGTCCCACAGTTGGCTGCTATTGGTTGTAACCCGAGGCTGATGCGTAACTGTGGTGCGGTGACACACTCCTGTTTTATTAGTGGAAGGGATCAATCTTCCAGTAACAGACTCTAGTTCATGAGAAGTGGCTCAATAAAAAGAAGCTGAATATAGACGTCAATCAAAAGCACTGATCGCGGCGTTTCATGTTCAATTCTCAGCACAACTGTCAGCGTTGGCGGGTGGGAAGCTGGTGAGGGATCATGTCGGCTGGTGTCATTAAAACCTGATGGTTACTGTGACGATTCTGTTTGCCTGTGTGTTCCCGTACGACCCAAACGGCCGAATGGCGCCAGGAAGAGCGAGAACGCATCGCTCTCTGCAGTGGAGGCGGGGGGGGGGGGGGGGGGGGAAAAACCCC
>NW_019525521.1:157554-158066 GCF_002814215.2 Seriola lalandi dorsalis | reverse complement strand
TGGAGGCGGGGGGGGGGGGGCAGACGGAAACAACCGCTAAGATTATATAGAAGGGATGAAAAGCAGATGAGAGATTGACAGCTGAACCCCCCCCCCCACCTCCTGCTGCATGTTTCAAAGAGCCATATGTGGCAGCCAGGCTGGGTTGATGCTGTGTGTGTAGGAGGAAGGAGAAATGAAAATAGGGCTGAGATCAAGTTATTTTGGTCTAAATGGAAGCTGGTGAACAAAAAGGCTTTGAGTCAGCCTCTGAGGGTGGATACCAGCGCCGCAGGCAGACAGGATCCTCACTTAATGTAGCTCCACGGGCGTTTACCTCCACCGAGCGGCACGTACACCGGGGATTTACCTCCGTACAGAACTCAGCTAAGTGTCATTTTGTGTTATTTACATAAGTGTGTTTATTGGGAGTTTGTTCTGACAGCTACGCTAACGTTAGCATTTTCTGCACCAACGAAGAATCTACGCAAAGAGAAAGGAGGTCTGTCTGTAAGGCTGGCTTCAGTTGTTTG
>NW_019525521.1:153862-157534 GCF_002814215.2 Seriola lalandi dorsalis | reverse complement strand
GGGGCCTTGCTCAAGGACACTTCAGGCATGGATGGTAAGGAAGGGGAAGGCGACCTTTCCATCTCAAGCTTATTAATGCAGTAACTTTTACACGACAGACGGGAGCAGATCGAAATGAGACATCGCACTAAAGTCCCGCTCTGATCACTTCCACATATCAGAGGGAGGTAGAAATACAGTTTAAAGTTCTAATCTGTAACTTTCCCACATTAAAACATCTGAAAACATCTGGACCTGTGTTCTGTATGTTGTTGAGTTGTGTTCTTACATTTTCTCAAATGTTTCCATCAATTCTCAAACCAGAGAAATCTGTGATTTTAATCATGGTGACGTTTCATTGGTCGCCTGTTGATGACATCATATCCTCTACGATCATGTGTCAGTGTGTTTGTCTGACAGAAGCTCAACATTGACTTTTAGCTAGTTTTTAGCCACAGACACTCTGGATCTGAAGTTATCAGAGAAACAAGCCGAGGAAACGTTCGACAGCTCAGAGGAGGAAACCTCTGAGGACGATTCAGCTGCTGGTGAAAACCTGCTGAACGTCTGCTTCATTACATGCGGGCCACGGGTCGGACTAAGCCTTCTTGTTATGCGCTCTATCACGGTGAGCTGCGGCGGCGTCCCGAATCAAAGTGAAACTGCTTTATGGCTGTTTCTACCGGTTTTACTGTTTGACGTAAATAAAGGCCCCGCCCACTTTTTGAGGACATACAGGAGTTGAAAACTGTCATGGATCCTCTGTAAACGCCCTGACAACACGTCGACAGCCGGTCGAGCGAAAGTGAAAGGGATTGTTCTGTTGAATCGAGGTGTTTCCAATAAAGAAATAATAACGACTCAGAGTCAGAAGTGAATCCACTGAAACATCCAGCGAGCCGCCTGACGATGAACCCACTGTTCACCACCCGCCCGCCCCACACAGGCAGCAGCTACACAGCCTGATAGTTTCCTCTGGTGTTGGTGAAGCTGTTACACAGTGTAAATATGTTTCCAAACTGGCTCGGCTCTGCTATCCACTACAGCAGATTACATAATTAATCTATTTTTATTTGCCTGTGGTCACTGGGTGGTCGTGCATTTAACAGTAAATGAGCTCTCGTCGGAAAGTGCGCTGCTGACGGTGAGCGAGTGTGAACGTGGTGAGAAGCTGTGAAATGAGTAAGAGTCGGATTTCAACAGCAGCCGCTACGAGTTTACACTATAGATACTAGGGATGGACAGATACGGCAGGAGGAGGATTTACTGCAGGACTGTTGTATCAGACTCCATCAGTTTGATCCACATGTTCCTAATAAACTGATCAGTGTATATCAGTCATTATCAGCTGTGTGCACAGACTGTGAAGAGCCTGACTGGAGTTAACAGATTCACCTGGTGACCTAAAGATGCTCTTTGATTTAATAGTTTTATCATTTATTATTATCACCAGATATGATGTTTGACACAACGGATAAACTTTCCTGACAAGAATCCACACACACATACGCACACACACACACGCACACACACAGACACACACCTCAGTGATGCAGGTTTTAATTGTGCGATGGGTCTTAATAGAAGGAATAATGGAGTGCAGTAATAGACTACACTTAGAGGGCTGCTGCGGAGGTGGATCAATAGAAAATGGGGCCCAGATGTGTATAAGAGACAGCCTCTAACCCTTCCTTTCGTCTTTTTGTTTTTTCATTATCTGGTGTGTTAGTGTTGGTCGTTATCCAGTTAACACTGACCTCAGGCCGTCACCATTGGTCTTTTTGTCGAAGACCCCCCCCCCCGAATCACCTACTGCACCATGAGTCCGACTCGCTTCTTCCTGTGGTGACAACAGTTGACATGTCTGTGAATTCACTCGTATCAGGTGCCTTTAACAAATAGACTCATGATCCATAAAACTGATGACTGAGGAAACAAATTTCAGATTAAAGACAAGTTAATTGGGGACGGCTTTTCTAATTAGGGATAAAAGTCGTGTGGGGAACAGTTGATTTTTGGGTGAGTGGTTCGGGTTAGAGGGAAGTCTCCAGGCAATGACTGTGAAGTTATTGTAGTTTCCACAAAAGTGACAAACGTGTGTGTGTGCGTGTGTGTGTGTGTGTGTGTGTGTGTGTGTGTGTGTGTGTGTGTGTGTGTCTTTGCCAGAGATTTCCTCTCTCTTTCACTTGCCTCTCCTTGCCTGGATGTGTCACCATGGTAACCGCAGCAGTATGTGAAACAGACACGAGTGAACGACAAACATCCACTGTACTATATGTTCGGTCGGCACCATAGGGGCAAGAGGCTCCTCCCACTACGACCCTCTGATGTTAATCCATGTTTCACCTCGTTAACGTGCACATGATATTTTTATATAAAACAAGACGTGATGAGTGAAATAATCATCAACCCCATGACTGAGTGTTTCCACCTTGAACTGCAGTGAACCAATGACAGTCGTTTCATACGTCACAAACCTGAACCCTTGTCAGTACAGAGAGAGAGAGAGAGAGAGAGTTAGCATTAGCACAACCGCTAACACTGTGTCAGCCAGTTACAAGCTAACAAGCGACACAAAACACACTGGCTGAGATCCTGCGGCTGAACTCTGCGATCTGTCCCAAAGTCTCGGCTGAAAACCGAAGGCGACAGCCTCCAGAGTTTGGGACGTCCCGCCTGAGGAGATCAGTGTTTTGAATCACTGCCCCAGTTTACATCACTCAAACATATTCGTATAAAGCTGCTTTTAATCTGTGACTCTAGTATTCCTATCCTTGTTTTTCACAGACTTTCTTTTGTCCGTTTCATTGATTTTAATGTTTTTAATGCTTTTCTTGATAATTGTCTTAATTATCTTTTATTGCTTTGTTCTGTCTTTACAGGACTTTGTAACCCTACTTTGAAAAGTGCTATATAAATACAATAAATCAATTACTTAAGTAATTTTTACTTGAGAATGAATTTCGGGACGTGAAGGGTACATAATGGGTGTTTATAACCTTTGCTGTAGATTTTTATCATTTACGTGGGACTGATCTTTATCAGACAGCTGAGAACAAAATGGCAACGGATTGTGATACAACAGTAAAGTCTCCATCACGTTACAGTAGAGGGAAGGTGGAGGGATTTCTTAGTGAAAACTGCTGTGCATTACAAACGCTGCAGTGTTTAACAAAGAGCGTTGCGATCTACAGAGAGCTTCAATATTGTAGATTCACATGATATTTGAGAGCTGCCACAACATCCTGATTACCAGAGCGGCCTCTCCGTAAATGTGTGCACAGCGGTTTGTCTCAGAGCCACTGAACGATAAAGGAAGATGCTTCTTTGACGTTCATGAATAAGTAAATCTTCAAAGAGGAAAGTCAAGGTCACCATTCAGTTGCCAAGAAGCTGAATACATTGTCCTATTCTCTGACTTCTTTCAAGCATCACTCGTAGTCAGGAGCTTTCTAGCAGCTAGAATATATATTCTTATACCCGGTCTTACAGTTATGACTGATGCACAGAGGCTGGCACTGAAAATATACTATCATCCCATTATAGTTTGTGCTTGTGAGGTTGATTATGAGATGCAGAGGATACAAGCATCGGCTTCAACTGGAGAACTACAGGTTTATTTATTTTCTTTTTTGTGAGTTATTCATCTGCTACATTGACACATAGTATCAGGTGGTTTCAGTCTAGTGTCAG
>NW_019525521.1:144288-153771 GCF_002814215.2 Seriola lalandi dorsalis | reverse complement strand
GGTTTCAGTCTAGTGTCAGCTGGTTTCAGTCTAGTAACAGGTGGTTTCAGTCTAGTGTCAGGTGGTTTCAGTCCAGTATCAGGTGGTTTTAGTCTAGTGTCAGCTGGTTTCAGTCTAGTGTCAGGTGGTTTTAGTCTAGTGTCAGCTGGTTTCAGTCTAGTGTCAGCTGGTTTCAGTCTAGTAACAGGTGGTTTTAGTCTAGTGTCAGGAAGTTTCAGTCTAGTGTCAGGTGGTTTCAGTCCAGTATCAGGTGGTTTCAGTCTAGTGTCAGGTGGTTTCAGTCTAGTGTCAGGTGGTTTCAGTCCAGTATCAGGTGGTTTCAGTCTAGTGTCAGCTGGTTTCAGTCCAGTATCAGGTGGTTTCAGTCTAGTATCAGCTGGTTTCACTGTGACTGTGTGTGACTGACAGGATCTAACAGAGACATGTTCTCATGGTGAAGATGAATGGGATCTGATTAAGATTGATTGGATAATAAATCCATTATTGATCAGTGTGTCTTGTGTCAGACTGGGCGGAGGACAGAGTGTCCACAGTGGCTGAGAGCTGCTGTCAGTGAGGACAGTGGGAGCTGAGTGAATCTGCCTCAGCTGCTCTCAGATATTTATACACTGCGTCTCATAAGGTCTGAATATGCTGCTGCTTTCTATGAAGAAGGCCTAGGTGAGCTGAGTCCAGGGAGAAGCCATGGCTGCTTAGTGCTTTCACTGTGGGTTACAGATGGGCTACAGCTGCATTATGCAACATTTCTATTAAAAATACACTGAGTCTCAATCAGAGGCTCTCAGTCTGAGCTCAGGTCTCAGAGCCGGACTGGTCCATCCAGCTGCCTCCTCAGGACCTGGGTTCTTACAGAAAGAGCTTCAACTATGCACTGAGCAAAGGGTCTGAATACTGTGGCATTGTGGGGTATTGAGTGTAGACTGATGAGGTAAAAAAAATAAATTTAACCATGAGACTGAAACCTTACAACATGTGAAAAGGCGCAGGAGTCAGAAGACTCTGTGATGCTCTTTATCTGCAGAAATATAAAACCAGGACTGATGTCACGGACAGAAACACCTCTAATTAAGATCATGTAGATTTTCCTTGGTTGCCCAAAATTAAATGTCACTGTCAGTGAGTTGGTGGGAAATCTTCACTGACAAGCTGAGAATGAAATATCTGTTCTTACCCACTGAGTCAAAGAGACACAAATCCTTTCCTTTACCGCTGCACTGCCTGATCTGCGAGGCCATTGTTACCATGCTCACTCTACACACCGTCTTAGATCAGCCTGTTAGCATGCTAGCATTTGCTAATTGGGACCAACATAAATTAGAGATGCAATGGGTGTAATTTTCTTTCTAAGAACCTGCAATAACATCTGAATAATTCGGTACGCACGTTATAATAAACCAAACAAACTCACCTTCACCAATAACTTTCGTTTCATTCATTCTTTTCTGAATTTGTAGCGCGTTTGTGTCTTAGCATGTGTTTCCTTAAGTTGCAGTGCGTTGAGCTCTCAGGGCCACCGTATGATTGCCCAGCTGTAGACCTGAACACTAACATGATGATGACAACTCTAATGTGACATGAACTCAGCATCAGCAGATCTGTTTCCACTTATAGAACCAAGATATTTAAGTGAGTGACCGTGACAGTGGATCACAGGAGGTTTGCTCTGCAACGCACCAGCACTGAAGTGGGACTGGTTTCCAGTCACCTTACTACCAACTATAATGAAATGCAACACAGCCGCAGGTTAGCTGACTAAAGCTGCTGTCACATTAGTCGGTCGTATAGAAAGGGGAAGTGACGGGAGAGCGTGTGCGTGGCGTTTCGGACAATGCCGTGGCGTTATCGTCGTACGAGGACTTGACTGCTCCGCCTCATGTACTGTGTGTTTTCAGCTGAGTGCTGCAGGAACACAGTGTCACTGCTTGGGGATCAGTTTGTCCTTCTTGCTGCTCAGATTCTTTGAGAGCTCCGTCACTGACAAACCCAACAGTAGAACCACATCGCCACAAACCGCTCACCCCCTCCACGTAAGTACGTCTTGAGTGACGCGCCGGAGAAAGTCGTGAGGATGTCATCCAGCTGATTAGATTTCACGAAGAGACAAAATAGCCATTAAAATCTCACAGAGAGAGAGAGAGGGAGAGGGAGCCTAAGAAATGCTGGAGGCTCTCAACAACTCCCTCTCCATCCCTCCCTTCCTCCCTCCCTCTCTCGCTCTCTTCCCTTTTCTGCCATCATCCCATCCGCCGATGGACTAGAGATGTACGTCAGAATCTGCGTGGAAATGGGTTTTTTTCTCTTTCTTTTCGCCCACTGACTGTTATGATTCAACTCAGCCTTTAGAGCAGGGTTGAGGAGAGAAGAGAAGAGCGTGGGCTTAACCTGCTTCTCCCTGTCTCTCTCTCTCTCTCTCTATCTCGGTACCTGCTTCCCTTTTGCACAGAGCTGCTCTGTTACTCAGAAATTAAATCCTGGGTTTGTGCATGCCTATGAAGCCTACAATAGACAGACAGATAGCAAGGAACAGCTCAGTGGTGGGATGTGTGAAGGAGGTGGGGACCGAAACGACCAGCTGACTGTGAAAGAAGCGTGAATCATATCTTTAACACTTATTCTATCCTGTCATATTCCTCACTAACTGTGGTGGACTGATCACTTTACTCTGCATGTCTTTACAGCATTTCTGTTACGTGTCTCAGATATACATAGGATATATACATCAAAGACGCCAGTGGAGTTAGGCTAACTGCAGGGAGGGCCGGTGGACGTGTCTATGTTCTGGTCACAGAGGACGAACCGTGAGCCGACACTGGCCTGTGTAACTAGGCTGGAGTAAAATCCAAAAATGTATATCTCGATACAGTCCACCCAAATATCGCGATATACGATATAATTATATTATTGTATTTATGTTTCAGGCTTTTTATAATATATAATTATATTATTAGCACAGAAGCTAACACTGCATGTTGAGTTTCATGTGTTAGTGCTTCTAATGGTTACTGGACGTGGCTGAGTTTGGTGAGTGCGTCAGCTGTGGCCCAGTGTTGGCACTAATCAGACCAGTACACAGTGTCAGTCATCGTCTCGTCCGACTGAGGCTCTCAGGTGTTCAGCAGACACATGATGATTCACAGTCAAAGTGACTGATAGATCAAACTGTAGCTGACTGATCTTCTGTCCAACAAATGTTACACTCTGAAGTACTGTTCTCCCTGCAGAGGAAATGGAGTGAACTAACCTTTGAGTATTCTGGGTTACATTTGCACTTGTTTAAAATGAAAACATAAAACTCAAGCAGCTGCTAAAAGTAGAGCTAACTGTGCTAGTCCAAGCTGCTCAGCACCTCCTCTGCTGCAGAGCTCACTGGACACTCTGTGCTTTGTTTAAACTTGGTATTCACACATAAATCTGGCAGCGATGGGGAAGACAATAGACTCATCTGAATGAATCACGAAGCTGTTTCCTTTTAAATGACACATTAACATGACATTTCCCTGGATTATTTCACAAACTCCTCACTGTACAAAGATGCAGATTTATCTCTGGACTCTAGACAGGAAGTCAAATGTGTACTTTGTATGGATTAATTAACACCGTGATGAAATGACAGCGAGACAGTGAGTTCATGCTCACTCACCTCCTTTAGATCCCCATCGCCGTGGAGCTGTGGCTAACTAGAAGGGATTGACATCTCTGTATAACTGGCCTCACATTAACTCCAGCTGTCTAGGAAAAGACACAGTGCACACACACACACACACACACAGTGACAAACAGAAACAACACAAACACAGACAGACATAGACACACAGTTACTACAGAGGTTACATGTGTGAAACACTGGTTTTCATTAGATCCTGTGAGCTGGATCCAGACCTCCTGCTCTCCCACAGTCACACCTCTGTGTGATCAAAGTAACACAGGTGTAAAGAAAACATCTGGTCCCCCACAAAACATCTGGTCCCTCAGAAAACATCTGGTCCCCCACAAAACATCTGGTCCCTCACAAACATCAGGTCCCTCAGAAAACTTGAATGAAGAATGAATGAATGAAATCAAAAACCAATCAATTAAGACCCCCATCAATTAAAATGTAGACTATTTAATTACCTTTAAGACATTAGGTGGCTAGCATGCTAGCGTGCTAACGGTGAAACAAACTCCTCCGAACGATCGAAAACAGTTGAATAAAGACTGAACGAGCTTTTGCACTGCAGTCCTTCTTATTACAAACCTCGTGTTACGGGACATTTTCTCATGTCCACTCAGTTTTCTGTCTTCCAGTTACAGTTTCACTTTTTGTTTCCTCAATAAGAATTTGGGCAAAAGTTGCAGAGACTTGACAAAAATACAAGATCGCACAGAATTCACAGGGATTGGTTGAATTTGCGTTAAATACTGCGATTGCGACATCACGACTTTCTGGAGGGACTGCCATAATCTTTGTTTAGCATTTTAGAATGCTAACATCTGCTAATTAGTGCTAAACACAAAGTACAGCTGAGGATGATGGGAATGTAGTTTTAAAGGGGTTCTGGTCGTAAACCATCGTGACCTGATGGTGGCGCTAGAGAAAAAGTCAGAGGATCACCAAAGTTATTTCATGGCTGTGCAGCCTCAAGTTCTTCTTCACTGCTTGGTCACACACACACACACACACACACA
Source organism: Seriola lalandi dorsalis (assembly GCF_002814215.2). NCBI lineage: Eukaryota > Metazoa > Chordata > Actinopteri > Carangiformes > Carangidae > Seriola > Seriola lalandi. The sequence goes on along the minus strand of NW_019525521.1, from coordinate 149,103 downwards.
CACTCACTCACACACACTCACACACACACTCACACACACACACTCACACACACACTCACACACACACACACTCACACACACACTCACACACATACATTCACACACACAAACACACACACACACACACACACACACACTCACACACACACTCACACACACACCAGCAGCAGCAGGTACTTAATTGTCAACAAATGAGCAATTTCTTGTTCCTCAGTTTCAGATTAATTTGTTAACCGTCTCAGATCTGTCCCACAGCTGATGATGGGAAATGACACCCAAGGGCCCCATTAAGACTTTTTTCTCTGGTGGCGACCTGATGAAGTTGTTGCCTGGAAACAGGCTCATTAGAAACGTGCAGCTTGTGCAGACCCACAGTTTGAATGGCAGACATGTGTTTAGCCCATCTGAGCCTTTCCTGTGTGATAAGAGGATCAGAGAGCTGCTGCACTTCAAACAGCTGACTGGAAGCAAGCTGCAGCACATACAGCTGATTTACATATTAAAGCCATGCTCAGCTATTGTAAAGGGTGGTGTGGTTTCCCCAGGCTTTACTTACCGCAGTGTGGGGTTTAAATGTGACCCAGAGTCTGAGGAGAAAACATTACAACCTGAAACACGATGAGTTCAGGACAGGACGTGTTACTTTAGAGCCTTTTCACAACAACACTGGAACATAGAAGCAGGTTTTTTAAACTCGCTAAAAGGGCAACTGACTCCTTTGACACTGCTGAGCCTCTTCTACAGGGGAGACAGAGTGAGCTGCTAGCCGCTGTGCTAACTGGTAAAATGGATCCGTGGTGTCACATCTCCGGGTGGATGCTCCTGGAAAAGACGCTTCGATCTGTGATTGCGTGTTTTTAAAACTGATTTCGGGGGTGCAGCTTCACTCTTTCATCACGGAGCGCAGTGCAGCCGCGGTGTCTCTGCTGTAACAGCACCGCGCTGGACAGGTGACAGGTGCGTCTACAGTGTCTGTGTGATCTGAAAGACGTCACGGCAGGTTTACCTGGGCGTCATGGTTACGAGCTCACGAACACATGGACGTGTTCACGCGAGCTATGGACATGATAAATAGTTGTATTTCACTTTTATCCGTCCCCGAACAGAGGCGCTCTGTCCTGGCAGAGAGATGCAGCGTAAGCTAGCAGCTAGCAGCTAGCATCTTAACATCCATCAGAAGGATCGGACCATTTGGAACCGGTTCTCAACTGGATCTGGTTCTGCTGTCACCAAAGTAGAAGCGTTTACACTGTCTCCCATACAATGAACGAACGTCACAATATCAAACCTGACCCGGGAATAACATCCCACTCGGACTGACCATCAGGAGCTCCAGGTCCATCAACACATACACTATGTTTTTACAGAATAAACTTTATTGTCCGGCTGAGGCAGGACGCTGGTGACACTGTATATATACTGCGTCAGGATCTCTGTTCTGATGGGTGACGGACAGCGTGACACAGTCAAGTTTCTGAGTATCTTGCTTTTCTTTTTTTTATTCTAAATTCTTTTCTTTCCATGAATAAATACTGAATGGTGACATAAGGAGAGGAGGCGTGTTGATAATCTCAGTGTGCAGCGCTGATGAAGCAGTCGTCCACTGAAGCTACAGATTTGTGGAACTGTGCACTGACCTCCAGCTGAAGTTGTTTGTGTCAGAGAGGAGTCTCCTTCAGACAATGGGGGGGGGCGAGGGGGGGTGTTGTTGTGTTGTTGATGAGGGGGCAGGGGACTGCTGTGCTTTTGGGGGCTAATCATCTCAGTGGTTTAATGTGATAATCCATTAAAGCACTTTAATCCCTGCCCTCAGCCAAAACACCAACACACAAAGATTCAGCTCCGCAGCCTGAGACGCACAACAGCCGACACACTGTCAGCGTGTACGTGAGCAGAGGTCATCACACACACACACACACACACACACACACACACACCATGTGAAGGACTTCAGTGTCTGCAGGTTATATAAGATCCTCCACGTTCTCTGTCGGGCTTCTGTTCTCAGGCTTTAATGAAATCACAGACAAACAAACAACAACACAGACCAAACATCACTGAGGACAGCAGCTACAGTCTGTGGCGTCGGGGAGAGCAGGGACCAACAGAACACCGAGCCCGTACAGGTCCGTCTACCACACCTGTGAAGTACTGAGCGGTCACATCGGACTTTGAGTTTCACCTGAGAGATCGTGAATGACGAGTTGTGTTTATTGTTTCAAGCGTCGTGACACGACAGATCAACTTTAACCTTCATGTCATCGACCGAGCAACTTTTCTCCTCCCGGGTCGAGACTGACCCGATCTGTTTGACTGTATAAAACATGAAGTCTGAAGTGATTACCCAATACCTGCATCACACCTTTTCAGTCATCAACTCATTACCACGACTTTTACACTTACTTCTGGAGTTTTACGGTCAATAAATCTCATTTACATAAAAACAGACCTCATTTAAGAGTAAACAAAAACAACTTTTTAATTATTTCAGGTGTATGTCAAAGTTTAGTTTAGTTTAGTTCAGTTCAGTTCAGTTCAGTTCAGTTAACAGAGCCATTGCCAGGTCAAATCTGACCACAGATGCTATAACTAGTGATGATTAATTACATCTGCAGAAAGTGTAGTGAGGAACCGTCCGTGATATTTTCAGGCAGTTACATGAAAGAAAACCAGGTTTCTGATATAAAAACATTTGAAGACGTGTCGCGGGGGGCAACAGGAGGGCGAAACACATCCAGAAGTTTTTCAGTGTCGAAGCAAATCTGTCAGGAAACTGTCAAACAGCTGTTTCACTGAGCGTCTCTTTCATCCGTGTGTGTTACAGCATCTATTAAAACTTGTGTGTGACACGTTACCGACAAAATATGATGAGAGTCAGAGTGAGAACATCAGAGAGAAAACTGGAATCCTTCCGCCGCTCAGACTAGTTCCAGGTCACGTCCCTGTTAGAACATATGAACCGTTTGTGTGAAGTCTTGAGTAATGGCTGAAAACTGTTTTGTGAGGTCACACTGACCTTTGACCTTTGACCACCAAAATGTAATCAGTGGGTCGGTGTTCTTGTTCCTTTGACGTCTGGAGAATATGATTTAGCACCACGACGCTTATGATGCTAACAATGCTAATGCTAACAACGCTCAACGATGCGACGCATTTTACCTTCATTGAAGTAACTGCAGCTCCTGTGATTTGGATATTTGCTTTTGGCCACGTTTAGATTTCGATTATATTTAGATTAATTGTGCAGCTCTAATTAATGTAACTGCCAAACTCATGGCAGTTTCAGAGTCGTCCTCATTATTAAACAACATGATGACAAGCAGAGCTGCACTGAGCCCTGAAACATGTGTCGCAGAGATTAGATTAAATTCTTATCATGTCAGACAAGCAAAGATTATTTACATTATCAATTAATAGTCGATTTTTATTTGTTTTAATCAGGAAATATCAAACTTCAATTATCATTTCCTGGAGTCTGAAGTCAAACCCAAAAATATTAACGCAAAATTACTGTCAACCAAACACATCGGACTGTGACTGTCTACTAGGGATGCTCTGATTGATCGGCTGCCGATCATGATCAGCTGATTTTAAATAAAAATATGTGATTGGTAGATCAGGATTGATGCTCCTGGTCACCAATCACCTTCAAACCGATCAGCTGTGGTTAATACTCTGAGAGAAACACTGTGTGCAGTGTAGCTTAGCCCCGCCTCCCACCGACAGGCCGCCAAAACAAAACAACATGTCGTCCACGTGAGACTGATATAACGCACGCCATCTGCACTGCATGCCAAACCTGATCGGAATCGGACGATCTCACTTATAGATGATCGGTATCGGTATCAGCAGCAAAGAGAAAAAAAAAAGAAAAAAAAAAGAAACGTGATCAGAGCGTCCCTACTGTCTACTGTACAATTCTCTGCTTTTATTCTGAAGGCCAGATCAAAAGCTTTTATTCTGAAGGCCAGATTAAAAGCAGCAAACAACTGAGCTGAAGGCAAACGTTCAATCAGTCACTGTTTCACAAACATGTTTCTGTTGCTGTCACTCAGGAACATTCAGCTCTGGCCCCGCCCACCTGGAGTGTCATGTTAGTGATCCTGAAGCAATTAAGACGAAGCCTCATGTCGTCAACGATTCGTGACCTTTACCGTGTGAAGTAAAGGTCGTGCTGTGTTTGAAATTCATCACCAGAGGGACCTCACTGAGTTCAAAGCTTTGCACACACACACACACACACACACACAGTCTAAATGAAAGGTGCTTATAGAATACCAGGTATGAGTCCCCTCCCACCTGTGACATCACCTGTTTTAATCGCATGAGACTAATCAGCCAATCAGTTGAGCTTTAATTGTACAGCTGAGCATCTTTCAACAAACAGGTGTGTGTCATCAAACTGTTCCAGCCAATATCCTCCAATGAGAAGTCTCATGTGCACCTCGTGTCACACGGAATAGATGATCAGGTGGGAAGAAGAGGAAGAGGAGGAAGAGGAAGAAAAGGAAGAGGAGGAGGAGGAAGCCTCTGCGCTGGCGTACATACGTCTTATTTTCATGGACACGATATCTCAGAAACGCTTTGAGGGAACAAATTTGGCAAAAACATTCACTAGGACTCAAGGATGAACTGATTAGATTTTGGGGGTCAAAGGTCAAGGTCACAGTGACCTCACAGAACATGATTCTGGCCTTGTGAATGCAATATTTCCAGAAAACTTTCACAAAAATGTTTAATATTTTCTATGACTGTGGATGAACAGGGATGTGACCTGGAACTAGTCTGAGTGGCGGAGGGATACGACCACGAGGA
>NW_019525521.1:143098-143962 GCF_002814215.2 Seriola lalandi dorsalis | reverse complement strand
GAAACACAAGGTGGCTTTTATTTTGAAGAAGCCACAGGAAATGCAATGACTTTGTCATCCACAGTACAATGAGCATATCAGCGTGCAGCAGAGGTCTGCAGGAGACATGATGGCTAAAGCACAAGAGAAGGTATCGAGTCATATTGACATTTAAGGTCTATTGATTAATTTCCAAACGTCAATCGTGCATTGAGTAACAGAAGAAGTCATTCCACCTTAAAAGTGCTCAGTGAATTAAATGGATAAATTATTCAAAACACAAACTACTTGTGTTCCTTCACCTGCGATCAAACCGTTCATGACAGCTGATCATGTGACTGATCCATGTGAACTTGTCACCGTGGGAACAGTGACCCATCACCTTAGAAACGAGAGACAACAAATAGCACTACAGCTCTGACCAGCATATATATATATATATGAAATATATAGTGTCATATACTACGTGTCTTTTTCTGGACAAGAATAAAGATTATTTATCAGCAGTGATCTCACACATGAACATGACGTCTCTCTTTTTTTTCTGTGTGAATGAAGCTTTAAAAGGATTTTTTGGGGGTTTTTTTAATGCTAAAACACGACCTGATGAAACTCTGGCGCTGGTGTTTCCCTCCCTCTGCAGCTCCGGCTCTTCCTCCTGAAGCTCCCTGCTCTCATTATCCACAGCCACATGGCCGCCATGCACGGCTCTGTAATCGCATCTGAAGTTACACAATGTGTCAACACTGTAGGCAAGCAGACACTCTGCAGGACTTATACAGCAGCTCATGTGGAAAAGCTGCGTTCCATCTCCTCCACTCCCCCTGCGCTAACAGATGCTATAGACTGCGCGCGGTGTTTATAGAGGATCTTTGTTGAGAGTCT
>NW_019525521.1:142416-142944 GCF_002814215.2 Seriola lalandi dorsalis | reverse complement strand
TTCCTCCACCATGTTGCAGCGCCACAAAACTATTTAACCCTTTCATGTAAGACACGTTTGAACGTCTTCACTCGGTCTTTAACAGTGATGTCACACACGTCTGCAGCTTCACCACATGCTTCAACACCACAAACAAGGAAGTGAGTTTGGTGACATCATCAGGGATTTGATCAGGGACTGCTGTGATTGGTTCAACTCGAGGGAAACTCAAACAAAAATGCAAGTTTGTGCAGAATTCACAGGGAACGGTTCAATTTGTGTTAATTATTGCGACTTCCTGGAGCGACTGATTGAAAGGCGACGCATGAGTTAAACAAACCGCCGCCGGTCGTCTGCTGCATATTTGCTGATGTTACTCTCAATATAGAAATATTGATTATAACCAATTAAAACTTCTGCTTTGTACCCCTGCCCTTCAAAATAAGGTTCTCGTCTAAAGAGTGCATGTGTATCGTGACTGCTGGAGATATTTGCAGCCTCATAAATATGCAGTTAATGATGCACAATTATATTTTCATATTTTTAATC
>NW_019525521.1:141787-142366 GCF_002814215.2 Seriola lalandi dorsalis | reverse complement strand
CATCAATGTAAATGTAATTATAGATTTCTGTCTTTACACAGTGAGAACAAAACATCTGTGATAAAGGAAGGTCCGGTGATTTCTCTGTTCAGGACCAAACAACAACATAGTTTGGTTTAATTTAGTTAGTTTATTTCGAACATGTGCGAGTAACACACAAAGTAAAATGAAAAACAAACAAATCCAATAACAATAATCAAAACAAAAATAATAATGTTAACCCAACATGTCCGAAAAGGAGTAGGATGAAGCATATGCTTATTTAAACCTACCCCTTCTCCACTACTCAATTATCAGTCTTTCTTCCCAAACATATATATTTACATAAAGTAGAAGAAAATAAATAGATTAAATAAACAAATACATAAATCATTTATCATTTATGAAAACACCCGATTATTAAAGCCCTTCTTCCTCCCTGTACCTCGTGAAAACCATGTGTTTGTACCACTTTTTAAACTGGATCATGCTTGGACATTGCCTGAGCTCCACACCCAGTCTGTTCCACAGCCTCACTCCACAAACTGACAGACAAAAACTTTTTAGTGTTGTACGTGCCCGCTGATGTTTTAAGTTGAA
>NW_019525521.1:140966-141737 GCF_002814215.2 Seriola lalandi dorsalis | reverse complement strand
TTTTTTTCCCCTTGAAAAGCTGCCAATCAGAATCCCTGCAGGGCAGCACCTGTAACTTCAGAGCTGAACGATTGAAACAGAAAAGCTTTAATTGTCCTGGTGCTTTATTAGAGAGAGAATCAGCTGTTTGTTCTCCAACAGGTGATGACAGGGAATAAACATGTTAAAGGGACGGTTCGGGTTCGTTGACGTGTTGTGCAGAGCTGCAGATGTGCTCCAGCTGTGTGACACCAGTGCTGTATGAGCTAAAGTAATGTGGCGGCTGCAGAGCAGGAAGTCTGTCTGAGCAGTGCAGGTGAGACCGGACAGTCCTGTCAGGGGTCATAGGTCACGGCCCAGCCGGGCGATCTCGTCCAGCAGGAAGTCGACGTCCTCCTGCTGCGTGGCAGGGTTGGAGAACACACACCTGAAGAAATTGACCCTTGCTCCCAAAGGCTGATAGCCAATCAGAACGGAGCCCTTCTCCATCATCCTGGCTTTGATCCGAGGAGCCACCTGCAGAGACAGATCACCGTCAGAACCCCCCTCCTCTAGAAACACACGGTTACGCGTCACGCTACATCACGGTAGAAATGAACGTTAAATCTTAATTATTACTATAACCGTCATCATGTGATTATCACGTGACAGAGTGGCGTGCAGCAGGTAAACAGAGTCCTGCTGCTGGTCCCTCATGATAACACTGATAACAACCGTGGTCATTTGGTCACTAATTATCACGGTACTGAATCTCTGTACTGTTTCATGTCTAACTGTAAATACGACATCACT
>NW_019525521.1:140069-140916 GCF_002814215.2 Seriola lalandi dorsalis | reverse complement strand
GGGAGGGAGGTGGCTGCAGAGACGGGGGGGGGGGCAGTTCAACAGTGGGGGCGACGTTTCACCACGCCCCTAGCTGTATTTATTTATTTATTCATTTATTTAATTTTGATTAAAATGGCCTCCCATAGTAACCAGGTGATGGAAACGGCAGGCGGCTGAAATGAGGACGAAAGTTCCTCCTTCCTTAATACACACAACCTCCCGCCTCACATCAGCACCAGCAGTGACTCGTGTTTTAGGTTCATGAATTACTGATCTACTCATCACAGCGCTCTTACAGGTAAGCCAGTGTTTTAACTGGGCTGCTCTGCTGGGGGGGGGGGCTCTCTCTATCTCTATCTCCGACACTGTGGGCGATCTGTGATGATGTAAACCTCAACACTGTGGTCCATTCAGTGTTTTACAACATAACTAAACTGTTCCTGCTCCAAACAGTCTGACTCATTAACCACCACCTGACCCTGAACACAGTCTCACTTACAGACTGTTGCAGACTGTTTTTCCTTGTTCGTTTTCAGAGACATTTCCTGGAGATTTCACTTTTGGGAAGCACAGGCCTAAAACTCCATCACACAGTAATTCAGTGAGTGCATGAACATCACACGTCGAGTGGAAGTGACAGCGGAGGAGTAACGGGCCGCTCAGACACAACTCGTCACGTCATATTCTAAGTGTCGAGCCGCTCATTGTGTTTCACACGAGATGTGTTGTCTAGGCAGTGCATCAAAACCCAGAGCTGCGAACGCACCAACAGGAATTCTCTCTGACACGGCGAGTGACTCATCCAGCAGCTAATGTAGTGAAACAGTCAGGAAGGTCAGAGACGAACTGTTCTCTCAAACTGCAG
>NW_019525521.1:139952-140049 GCF_002814215.2 Seriola lalandi dorsalis | reverse complement strand
TGAAAACAAAGTGAACAAAACAAATGAAATTCATGATTAAAAATGAATTTAAGTCAGTTGTACAAAACCACCACCAGATGTTGGGGGGGGGGGGGGG
>NW_019525521.1:137651-139932 GCF_002814215.2 Seriola lalandi dorsalis | reverse complement strand
GGGGGGGGCATAATTTAATCTCTAGTATCTATTTGCTGCTTGACTTCACACTTCTTGAGCTTTTGTCCATTGGCTGTACTGAGAAAGACACGAGTATGTGTGAAGCTCTGCAGCTTTAACCCTCCTGATGAAAGACATGAAGTCAGAGCGCTTCACTGCAGCAGAGAGTCACTCGTCAGGACGAAGCTCAGACTCACAAATAATGTTCTACATCATAAAATCAAGTAATTAAAAATGTGATTGTGAAAATTTATATTTCATAGTGAAGAAAAACGTGACGTATAGATGCACCAGAATGACATAATAACGTGACATAATGACATAAAAACAGATGTTGATATAAAAGCTGATGTTGATATTAAAGCAGATGTTTGTATTAAAGCAGATGTTGATACAAAACCAGATGTTTGTATTAAAGCAGATGTTGATACAAAAACAGATGTTGATATTAAAGCAGATGTTTGTATAAAACAGATGTTTATATTAAAGCAGATGTTTGTATAAAACAGATGTTTATATTAAAGCAGATGTTGATATTAAACCAGATGTTTGTATTAAAGCAGATGTTGATACAAAAACAGATGTTGATATTAAAGCAGATGTTTGTATAAAACAGATGTTTATATTAAAGCAGATGTTGATATTAAAACAGATGTTGATATAAAAACAGATGTTGATATTAAAGCAGATGTTGATATAAAGCAGGTGTTGATGTTAAAGCAGATGTTGATGTTAAAGCAGATGCTGATAATAAAGCAGATGTTGATATTAAAGCAGATGTTGATACAAAACCAGATGTTTGTATTAAAGCAGATGTTGATACAAAAACAGATGTTGATATTAAAGCAGATGTTTGTATAAAGCAGATGCTGATAATGAAGCAGATGTTGATGTTAAAGCAGATGTTGATGTTAAAGCAGATGTTGATAATAAAGCAGATGTTGATAATGAAGCAGATGTTGATGTTAAAGCAGATCTTGATGTTAAAGCAGATCTTGATAATAAAGCAGATGTTGATAATAAAGCAGATGTTGATATTAGAGCAGATCTTGATAATAAAGCAGATGTTTGTATTAAAGCAGATGCTGATAATGAAGCAGATGTTGATGTTAAAGCAGATGCTGATAATGAAGCAGATGTTGATGTTAAAGCAGATGCTGATATTAAAGCAGATGCTGATAATAAAGCAGATCTTGATAATAAAGCAGATGTTGATATTAAAGCAGATGTTAATGTTAAAGCAGATGTTGATGTTAAAGCAGATGTTTGATGTTAAAGCAGATCTTGATAATAAAGCAGATGCTGATAATAAAGCAGATGTTGATATTAAAGCAGATGTTAATAACGAAGCAGATGTTGATATTAAAGCAGATGCTGATAATAAAGCAGATGTTGATGTTAAAGCAGATGTTTGATGTTAAAGCAGATGTTGATGTTAAAGCAGATGTTGATATTAAAGCAGATGCTGATAATAAAGCAGATGTTGATGTTAAAGCAGATGCTGATAATGAAGCAGATGCTGATAATAAAGCAGATGTTTATATTAAAGCAGATGCTGATAATAAAGCAGATGTTGATAATAAAGCAGATGTTGATATTAAAGCAGATGTTGATAACAAAGCAGATGTTGATGTTAAAGCAGATGCTGATAATAAAGCAGATGTTGATATTAAAGCAGATGTTGATAACAAAGCAGATGTTGATGTTAAAGCAGATGCTGATAATAAAGCAGATGTTGATGTTAAAGCAGATGCTGATAATAAAGCAGATGTTGATATTAAAGCAGATGTTGATATTAAAGCAGATGTTGATAATAAAGCAGATGTTGATAACAAAGCAGATGTTGATGTTAAAGCAGATGTTGATGTTAAAGCAGATGCTGATAATGAAGCAGATGTTGATATTAAAGCAGATGTTGGTATGGTGTGTGATGAAGCAGTGTTTGTGGTCGGTTCTGACGGAGCTGACGGAGGCAGAAGTGGATGAACTGTATGAAAGCTGCTGCTGGTTCCACAGCAGGAGGTTCTGTATAATTCATCACAGAACACTAAAATACCTCCACTTAAGTGTGGAAACAGCGGAGGGGAGGGAGGTGGCTGCAGAGACGGGGGGGGGGGCAGTTCAACAGGGGGGGCGACGTTTCACCACGCCCCTAGCTGTATTTATTTATTTATTCATTTATTTAATTTTGATTAAAATGGCCTCCCATAGTAACCAGGTGATGGAAACGGCAGGCGGCTGAAATGAGGACGAAAGTTCCTCCTTCCTTAATACACACAAC
>NW_019525521.1:135957-137617 GCF_002814215.2 Seriola lalandi dorsalis | reverse complement strand
TGGTCCATTCAGTGTTTTACAACATAACTAAACTGTTCCTGCTCCAAACAGTCTGACTCATTAACCACCACCTGACCCTGAACACAGTCTCACTTACAGACTGTTGCAGACTGTTTTTCCTTGTTCGTTTTCAGAGACATTTCCTGGAGATTTCACTTTTGGGAAGCACAGGCCTAAAACTCCATCACACAGTAATTCAGTGAGTGCATGAACATCACACGTCGAGTGGAAGTGACAGCGGAGGAGTAACGGGCCGCTCAGACACAACTCGTCACGTCATATTCTAAGTGTCGAGCCGCTCATTGTGTTTCACACGAGATGTGTTGTCTAGGCAGTGCATCAAAACCCAGAGCTGCGAACGCACCAACAGGAATTCTCTCTGACACGGCGAGTGACTCATCCAGCAGCTAATGTAGTGAAACAGTCAGGAAGGTCAGAGACGAACTGTTCTCTCAAACTGCAGCAAAGAGCTGAAACACAGAGCAGATTCATCAGCACCACCGTCTCCTCCATGTTGTCTCTGAACACACAGAGGACCGTGACGGTAAGACGTCTTTACCTTCCTTCATGGTGCGACAGGCTGCCTCTGAGGTCAGCTGCAGTCATACAGGTGATGTGTGAGAGACATTAAACAACTGGCTGTTAGAATTAACACGCAACAGCTGATGGAAACAACTTCTGTGAACAGACGTGTTTCAAACTGGGAAAGATATGATTTGCTCCTGATCAGTGTTGTGAAGTGTCTGAATCAAGCATCAACCTCCGAGGCTGAAACATGAAGCATCAACATGAAGAACCAGAAGCTGCAGTTCCTCTAACGACCACTAGAGTCTGGCTCCAACAGTGAGTCAGTCCCCATAGACTCCCATGTTAAAATGTCCAACTTTACAGCAGAAATAACATGTTTACAGCCTGGTACAAAAACTGTTTTGGTCTCTAGAGCTAATTTCCTCCTTCATGACACCTGTTTATATAACTCACCTTTTTATACAACTCACCTTATTACATTTTATTAAGGACTAAAGTTATGGATGATTGAGGGCGTGGCCTCTTTGAGTGACAGGTGGGTGAGGGTATAATCGCCACAAACCGTCATGAACCAAAGTCTCAGCTCCACACAGGCTCCTCCTCTTTGACTGTTTTTAGATTAGCTGGGAGTTAGGGGGCGGAGTCAGACTCTGCCAAGATGGCGAAGGTGGAGCAGCTCACTCTGAGCTTCAGAAACCTGTGGGTGACGTCACAGAAGCTACATCCAGTTTTATTTATATGTTGTTTGACTTTCTGTTTTCAGTTCCAGTTTTAATTCATCTTTAAAGCAGCTTTGCTCGTTTAGTTTAATTTAGTTTAGTTTTTTTTTTTTTTTAAATGTTTAGTTTAGTTTTTATCAGTTTCAGTGTCAGTTTTAGTTTTTTGTTATATGTGGTATTTGTCAGGGTGATATTCAAAAAGGCTAGAAAAAGTATTGCGTAATAAAAACTCAACAGAACATCAAGCCATTTTATAAATGTGTTCACAGATGAACTACATCCACAACAGACAACTATAACACATGTGTGTTTGACATAAAAATATCTAGACATTTTCTCTATAATTTGAGCTTATCTAAGTTTTGTAAACGCAGAATACAATTTCAGTTATTTATGGTTTTTATGTTTTTTTG
>NW_019525521.1:134780-135907 GCF_002814215.2 Seriola lalandi dorsalis | reverse complement strand
GATAATCAAGGAGACCGATAACAGATATTTGGAACCGATACGACGACACAGAACTACTGCTGTATAAAGGACACTCAGGTGTTTCTATTATTTTGTCCACCCCAGTTCTATCAGTGAATCCAGGTAAATATCAGAAACACCTCCAAACACTACATCCTCTATAATGATCATCAACAACTGTCGGAAACTATTTTAATAAAAACATTAACAGCTTCATGAAGGAGGATTTACTGCAGGACTGTTGTATCAGACTCCATCAGGTTGATCTACATGTTCCTAATAAACTGATCACTGTATATCCGTCATTATCAGCTGTGTGCACAGACTGTGAAGAGCCTGACTGGAGTTAACTGGTTGATATCGGTGCTGTTCTCACCTGTGAACTGCTTCACCTGGTGACCTAAAGATGCTCTTTGATTTAATAATTTTATCATTTATTATTATTATTATCACATTTATTTAAAAAAAGGAACGATACCGAGGTGTAGCCTACAACATCATAGTAAATAAATATAAAGTGATATATAAATGTAAATGGACGGACTGAGATCTTGATGGTAGAACATGGAATATTATATCTACAGAGGACTCTTGTTCTGACTGATTACATGGTGGAGCCACCTGAACATGTTTATTCAGTGTTTGAGTTGATCATAGTCGCTTAATCAAATTCACTTAATCAACATGATTTTTTTTTTTAAATATTCAACAATCATGATTTGTCCAGGAATTATCAATATGTCAGTTATTAGCTTATAAAATGTAAACATTACCATCTTATTTTACATCAACACAAACTAAGATCTAACAGGTTTTATCATTTTGTCAGGATTGTCTCTAAAAACTACAATACCCATGAGTCCCAGCTGCCGTTGTCATGGAGATTAAGCCAGAGCAGTACCAAACTCAAACTTCTTAATAAAAGTCTCTCACCACTTCTCCTCGACCTCCATGGAAAACGTCATGAGGTCAAAGACGAGAAGGAGAATTCATCAGGACTTTATTTAAACTAACTTTATTTATAACTTTATTTATAACACACGGACGATAAATTCTCCTTCAGTAACCACGGAAACAAAACAAACAGGATTAAAATGTTGAAATAAGAAAACATGAAAGAAAAATAC
>NW_019525521.1:133785-134730 GCF_002814215.2 Seriola lalandi dorsalis | reverse complement strand
TTTAAATAAATCTTCTTATGGATCAACACGTCGAAATAAAAACACAGAAGAAGAAGAAAACATGGAGCTTTAAAAAGCAAACCGCCTTCTGAGAGTAAATGTCAGACAGCATCTTCCACAGAGCTCGCTGTGACTGTTTTCTTTGGACCGTCTTTGTACCTGTGTGGGTTTTTCTCGCCTGCTGTGAGTGGGCGTGTCCTTATTTCCTGTCTACGGTGGCCCTGTGGTGCCATTTTATTATTACAATTGAATAATAAATACTAATGCAAAAGAAATTGACTTTACGGAGCAGCACAGACACAAAAATGATATCACCCCCCCCCCACAAAGTGATTTATCATTTCATACAGAAATGGATAACAAGACTAGAGATTGACCGATATGTCATTTCCAGGGCTGATTATTATTATTATCGATAATCAAGGAGACCGATAACAGATATTTGGAACCGATACGACGACACAAAACTACTGCTGTAACACTCAGGTGTTTCTATTATTTTGTCCACCCCAGTTCTATCAGTGAATGCAGATAAATATCAGGAACACCTCCAAACACTACAGCCTCTATAATGATCATCAACAACTGTCGGAAACTATTTTAATAAAAACATTATCAGCTTCATGAAGGAGGATTTACTGCAGGACTGTTGTATCAGACTCCATCAGGTTGATCTACATGTTCCTAATAAACTGATCAGTGTATATCAGTCATTGTTAGCTGTGTGCACAGACTGTGAAGGGCCTGACTGGAGTTAACTGGTTGATATCGGTGCTGTTCTCACCTGTGAACTGCTTCACCTGGTGACCTAAAGATGCTCTTTGATTTAATAATTTTATCATTTATTATTATCATTATCACCGAATAAGATGTTTGACCCCTCACCTTTTAAAATGTAACATGTTTACTCATATTTTATTTAATTGGTTAAAAAGACGATACCAA
>NW_019525521.1:128389-133735 GCF_002814215.2 Seriola lalandi dorsalis | reverse complement strand
TCTTCATAAACCAGATCTTTTTGTTTCAGATATATTTTATTGATCAGTAGCACCTGTGTTCATCGGTACTGTCGCTCTCCATTTACTGACATTCACCTGTGTTTCCCAGCATGCAAAGCGATTGTGGATGAGCTGAACTACTCGATCAGTCAGGTGGACCCGAAGAAGACCATCAACGTGGGCAGCTTCAGACTCAACCCCGACGGATCCATGAAAGACAAAAAGGTAGAGAACACCTGACCTCACACTCACCTGTCCCCCGCAGCGCTCAGGTAACTGTAGTCTGAAATTAACATCAGTGAAACAGTAATAATACGAGACAATATATTATAATAATAATTCTATGTCACAAACACTAAGGCTAAATTTTCATTTTAAAATGGCGTTTAACCAACACACCTGAAAACACGTTTCTCCTCCTTCAAAATAAAAGCTGTAAAAACCTGGATATGGGACCTGGGTTCTGAGAGAAGCCGCGATCAGTGATGTGGATGGATCACTGCAGTCCTGATTGATCGGTGATTGTGTGTGTGTGTGTGTGTATGTGTGTGCGTGTGTGTATGTGTGTGTGAGATGTGTATAAGAGACAGACCTAAAGATGCTCTTTGATTTAATAATTTTATCATTTATTATTATCATTATCACCGAATAAGATGTTTGACCCCTCACCTTTTAAAATGTAACATGTTTACTCATATTTTATTTAATTGGTTAAAAAGACGATACCAATAATCGGAAAACGCTGTTATAATGTTGTATAGGAGCCGCACGGGGACAGACCCTACTGAAGGTGGTGTACAGTAACAGATGCATCTCTCCGTGCAGTGGAGTGGGTTTATAATAATGGAGAGGACTCCTCTCAGAGCCGACTCTCTGCCCACTCTCTTACCAGTTGGTCTTCTTGAATTAGAAACATGCGGGATCTGCGTGTCCTCTCATCCTCCGCCACAGGCGACAACTGACGCTGGCTCCTCCGAGCTCACAACTTCTCAGTGGAGCGGAAGATTCCGCGCACGTCCCCGCCGAAAACGCACCGCACTACACGCAGCAGCGCGGGGCGAGCCTGTTCTATCTCATCTCAGGGGCTGATATGCTAATTATCTGCCGGTACCGCAGCTGGATGAGCTTCTGTTTGCTCCATGGCAACCCTGCATCCAGCTGTGCCGTATATGCACATTCAATCCGACGGCATCCAGGAGGCGTCGGTGCGACACGCAGCGGATGTCACATCACATTTCAGACCGCTCACGGTGCGGCTGTGAAGCTGCTGCCACAAACCCTGAATCTCCTCAATCTCAGGCGGTTATTCACCAGAGGAACCCCCGCCACCACCACCACCCCCCTCCCTGATAACACCACCGCGCCTCCGCTGAGCGCGCCTCGGCTCCCCCGTGTGAGACGCGCGGTGCCTGGGCGGCAGCGGCGTCAGTCAAGCCGCAAACTTTGCCCGGTATCGGGGTTTGGGGGTCGGCGGCGCGCGGATCACCTCCGGGGAGCTATTCCGGGATTTTTGAGGCATTTCGTGACGTTACACTTGAAAACGTGAGCGATGCCACATGAAAGTGAAGGGCGACAGCGGCGTGACTCTCCCCCACGCTGCTGCCGCCGCCGCCGCCGCTGCCGCTGCTCCGTTAACGGCAATGCAGCTGAGAGCATCACGAACGTGCAGCACACACGGCAGTTAACGGCGGCTGTCAACCCGCGCAAAATAAAACACACCGTTTCCCCGGCGGTGGTCCCTCTGACAGATGTGCGTGTGAGTCACTGGTCAACAGGCAGCGGTCCTATTCAATATAAGCTGTTGAATCCTCACGCGCTCCGACGTTACCGGAGAAACAGAAGGTTTAAACCGGGCTTACCTGTAGCGGCTCCTCACACCATCGCCGCGCGGAGGCACCGGCTGCTAAATCCAAAAGCACGTCCGTTACTGGAAGCGCGAGGCGATGACTACAGAGAGTCACTGCTGGAATGTATGTGTGTGTGTGTGTGTGTGTGTGTGTGTGTGTGTGTGTGTGTGTGTGTGTGTGTTTGTGCATGTGCGCGTGCATGTGTGTGAATGTGGGGGCATCAAGTGGCGCAAGCCTGCGGTCCGTGAACTGCGGCAAGTTACTCAGGCTGACACCGGAAACCAGGCGAGCTTGCTCTACAGAATAAAAGCACACAGACCTTTCTTGGAAAAACTAAATATATTTTTTTTTAAAAATAAAAAATTTTAAAAAGTGAGCTGATGGATTTATAAATAATGTACGTTTAACAAACACAGACGTTATTTAATATATAGAGTTAAATCTTTGGACAAAACATTTAGGACAGGGACGTTTTAAATTTTAGAAACGTGTCTTCCAGCCAGAGGAGGACATGTAGCCGAGAAGTATAAATACACATCAGCACCTCTCACACCTTGATAGAAATGAAAGAAAAGTGTGGTTATACAAGATTAATAATTTAAATGTAAATGATGTACAGATTAATCAATCTAGAACAGATGAACCTGCGGAGGCCCCACCCCCTCTGCGCTGAGCAACACCTCAGCTTCATTAGCCTGCACCTTAAATCAGCAACACCCTCCCTCAACACTACCTGCTCCAGGTCTGCTTTAGTAAATACATGACTTTATTTCTGACGCCCAGACACATTATGATTATAATATGGACTTAATTTTGAAGCAGAAACAGGAAGTAGCATATTTCTACCGTGCACTTCACTCAGTCAATTCACACAACAGAGAGGGAGAGCAACGTTTCAAACGTCACTTCTAAGACCAGGGATGGAATAATATTCATTTATATCAGTTCATGTATTCAAGAGCAAGAGGGGGAAATCACAACAACAAGTGGTGAAGGTAAACTGGTCATTTCATCACAAACATGAACTTACAAATTGAACAAACCCGACCAGGAAGATCGGAGAAGGAAACATCATCAAATATCAGACAAACGACAAAACCGACAAAACCAGGGTCTGAAAATGAAGGCAACTCATCGGCGTGCCAGCTGGTAGCACCGGTGCAGTCAGTGAAAAAGTCCATCTGGAGCGGAGAAAGTTTCATGCTTTAGTCCTAAAATGCAGGATAACCTTCATATACAAGCTCATCAGCTGATATAGTTCAGCCCGTTAGAAGATAAAGTCACGTTTCTCTACATGTGAGAAACTTTATGTCAGCGTTTATCCAGGCAGCTCGCTTCTTATGAACCCGGTCTCCGACTCCCGCCTCCAGACATTTAATATCATGTTCACACAGGATGCAGTCAGGGTCTGTCCTGCGATGACTGAAGAGCTGCTGAATGTAGTGGTGTAATTAGCGCAGCTGGTGCTAATGATGAAACCGTTCACACAGTCATCAACGCTTCATTATGAGCAGGAGTCACCTGAAGTAAAGCTGTGGACGCCGCCTGACGTCCGTCTCAGTCTCGTGGACACGATATCACGGAAACGCCTCGCCAAAAATTTTGCACAAACATTCACCAGGACTCAAGGATGAACTGATTAAATTTTGGTAGCTAAAGGTCAAAGTTCAAGGTCACAGTGACCTCACAAAACATGATAAGGGTCTTGTGAACGCGATATCTCCAGGACTCTTAAAGGGAATCCCTTCAAAATCTTGCACAAACATTCCTTAGACTCAAGGACGAACTGATTAGACTTTGGTGATCAAAGGTCAAAGGTCACGGTCAGCCATTACTCAAGACTTCACAGAAATTATGACAAAATTTCACACCAATGGCTCATATTGTATATGACTCTGAATAAACAAGGACGTAAGCTGGAACTAGTCAAAGCGGCGGAGGGATACGACCACGAGGAGGTGATTCAGTGCTTCCTATTTTATCTCCTTCATCTTAGGAAACACTGGAGCTTCCTTTACGAAAGGAAAGGAGAATATACCGTCCCACAATTCCTTGCTGCAGCAACATTTAAAGCGACACACCATTGTAGTTTCACCACAGCAGAGCCACGTAAATGTAGAAACAACAGAGCAGCTGTTTTATGTTTGTGACATGACGCAGAACTTCTGTTAATCCTGAGCTCCATAAATATAGAAGGAACAAGCGTGTTGAATTTATAGTTGACAATATCATCATCATAACAAAATACTATATACGTAAATATTGTTTCACTAAATCCTTCCATTGTTTAATGCACTAAAAATGAATTTTCTCCACTTAACAAATGTATAAAAATGTCAAAATATAATTATTTCTGTTCAGTAACTTATTTTTTTTATTGAATTATTACTTTAATGGCTCAACTTCTTTTCAATCTCTTGTATTTTTCTTTCACGTTTTCTTATTCAAACATTTAAATCCTGTTTGTTTTGTTTCCGTTGTTACTAAAGGAGGATTTATCATCCATGCTGCACTTACACTAAGCTTTTTTTATTTGCAGCCAACTTTATTTATAACACCTGGAGGATAAATCCTCCTTTGAAAGGAATATACAAACAGAGAAAGCTGAGCCAGTAAAATAATAATTAAATAGAAATAATGAACTGAGCAAGAAAGTGTCAGAAGAAATTATATATTCAGACATAAGTATAAAGAGTTTCTTGTCATAGGTGCTTTTGATGTTTCTATACAACTAGAGAAAATTCGTTTTTAGTGCATTTGGGATTTAGTGAAACAACATTCATGTATAAACTATAGTATTTTGTTATGATGATGATAATATTGTTAACTATAAATTCAATGCATGTATTCTTCATGATGATTCCTGACTGGATTTAAAAAGGAATAAATCTATATTTATGGATTTGGGCTTCAGTCGATCAGACAAGGATTTCCATCAGTTCTGGATCGAGTCACAAACATAAAACAGTTTCTGTTGTTTCTACATTTACGTGGGTCAGCGGAGGTGAAACTACAACGGTGCGTCGCTTTAAATGTTGCTGCAGCAAGGAATTGTGGGACGGTATTTTCTCCTTTTCTTTCCTAAAGGAAGCTCCAGTGTTTCCTAAGCTAAAGGAGATAAGAAATTATGTTGAAAAAATCCCCTCAAATTTATCTTACTTTCATAAACAGATGCTTCTTTCCTGGTCTTTGATTTACAAACATAACTTTTCCCCACACAGATATTACATATGGAACAATAAAGACATCGTATACAGAAAAAAATCTCTATTTTACCCCTTTTGGTTTTCTCACGGCATACTGCTAGTTCGTCAGTTGTTTAATCAAGATGGATCACTAATGTCATATGAAGAATTTATTTCGAAATATAGTATCTTAATCCCTATTAATGAATTTAATACTGTTATAAATGCAATCCCTGATGGAGTAATTATGTTATTAAAAAATACAGCAGGACACAATCCAACTTTAATACCGACTGATCCATCCAAACTTGAAA
>NW_019525521.1:127656-128339 GCF_002814215.2 Seriola lalandi dorsalis | reverse complement strand
ACACATCCACACACACTCACACACACACACACACTCACTCATACACTCACACACACTCACACGCACACACACTCACACATACACACACACACACAGTCACACTCACACACACACACACTCACACACACACAGTCACACACACTCACACACACACACACTCACACACACCACTGTCGGAGCATCACAGGAAAACTTCAATAAAAATAAGTGACACAATTAAAGATATAAAAGTAAAAAGGATTCATTTTGGCCAAATCTGGAAATAAAATCCCGTGTCATGTTTTTGTATTTGGAGATGAATCTGGTTTCAGCTGAGAAGTGATCCAGTTCTTTAGATGCAGTGGAACCACTGATGTGATGAACAGAGAAGAGAAAGTGTCAATTCTACTGATTTATTCCCCAGCAAGACTGAACATGATGGAGAGACCATCATGATCATAATAATAATAAAAAGACCAGTAATAATAATAATATTAATAATAAATAAGATAATACACTTTATTTGCAGATAGTGAAAAATATTCTCAGTTACTTTGAAAATAAAAAACTATTTATTCAGTTTCGTTCATTGTTTTATTGAATGAGGGAGATTTCATGACCTCAGTCTTCTCAGCTGTTTCTAACTGAAACTGAATGTTACTCTGAGTCTCTCAAACTTTTCACTAATAAGAAACGTTTGTCAT
>NW_019525521.1:121570-127606 GCF_002814215.2 Seriola lalandi dorsalis | reverse complement strand
ACAATGAGGTCAAACAATATATAAAAACCATTAATTACTCCACTAATGAGAAAGCTATTAAAACTATTTCCATTTGTGCTCTCTTTTATATATTTTTGTAATATCTTTGTAATATTCTATTTCCTTTATATGTTTGTAACCCCCTGGAGATTATCATTGCACTATTCTTTTGTATTGTTCTGTATGTCTCAATAAACTTGTAAAATAAATAAATAGAGAAGTGGAGCAGCTCTGATAATGGCCGCCGCTCAGATACTTCCGGGTCATTTTGACTCAGTTTGAACCTTCATAAGAAAAAAAGATTTTTCGACCGCAGGTACTTTTACTGTGAAACTGTAACTACAGGAAGTGCTTTTACTGTGACGCTGTACTCTTTCACTGATGGATGGATATTTTTACCCTGTGGTACTTTTACTTCAATAAAAGTTTACAAAAAAAAAAAAAACTTTTCTACCGTAGCCCAGGTCTCGTTGTCTCGTCCTTGTTCTCGGTTCATTTTAAACTCTCGCGATGCGTGAAAACAGGTCGAGAGTAACAAGCTAACTAAACAGGAAACCTACTGACCGTACTCGGGTGTTGATGAGGGTGGTGCTCCTCCTCCTCCTCCTGCTCTTCCTCCTCCTCCTCCTCCATTGAGACGTTAGCATCCTCCTCTCAGGCTCCATGCTAACGTTAGCATGACGGTTTGTTTGTCTGAAGTTCAGTTTCTCTTCTCGTTTCGTCTCTTCGCTGCTCCAACGTTCGAACAAGCGGCTTCCGCAAACAGTTGCTCCCGCGGTCACCGCGTGACTTCTGACCTCTGACCTCACTCGTCATCATCATGATAGGCTACTCTTTTTTTTTGATAATAAGTACATTATATGTCAGAAGAAAAAAAAGAATAAACAATTAAAATTAATCATAAACAAAAACATTTTATACTGTTTTATACTGTGTTATAGAGTTTTATACAATTTATTTAAAAGTTTATTTTTTAATACACTTTATACTATTTATGTAGTTTTACATTGTTTTATACTGTTTTATATTGATTATAGAGTTTTATACTGTTTGTACTGTTTTATATTGTTTATAGAGTTTTATAGGGTTTATACACTTTATACTATTTATATTGTATATATTGCTTATACTGTTTTATAAAGTTTTATAATGTTTAATTTATTTATATTGTTTTATAAAATAAAAATAATGGAACAAAAAGTGGTCTGCCAGGTAGTAAAGTGCATAGATATTCATAAACATTTTATATATATATATATATTTTATATTTTAAGAAAATTACCAACAAAACAATATATTGTAATGAAATAAATGGACTGCTTGGCCATTTTCTTGTAGTCAACAGCTCTGCGGGGGAGTGTCTGTTGTTCAGGCCTGACCTGGTGTCCGTGGCAACCAGCAGCAGCATCCTCAGTCCCAGGAACTATATTATAATAACTTATGATAAATATGACTCAGAAAAAGTATCGACTGAACACAGAAGCTGACTAAATGTTTGTGCAACAAATAGAAACAAACTAAAGTATGAGTCTGAAGGATGCGTCATCAAGGCTCTTTTATGTTTTACATGAGCAATGTGAAGGTGGTGTATGGAGAGACGTGCAGGTGGGTTACATCCATCACACCCCAGATGAAATAAACAAGACCACAGACTCCACAGCGGGACCCTAAAGACAGGGACACCACCCCCAGAGGAAGACATCATGACATCATCATGACATCACACGTGACAGCTGTGGTCAGCGAAACAACAACAACCCTGGACATGAGCAGAAACATCAAGGTCACAGGTCACGGAGCAGGAGTCAAGAGGACAACTGGAGAAAGTTCAAGTAGGACATTCAACAACGTCTCTGAGTGTAGACCCACCTGCTCTGGAGGAAGACTGCTGTAAAAAAAACTAGTAAGTGGACATTTACTTAAATATGTTAAAATCAGAGCTGCTCCTGGTCAGGTAACAATCCTGAAGCCCGGTCCAGTCCTCCGAGTGAACAGGTCAGGAGGCGGAGATACATAAGTCTCTTATCACGTCTCTCAATCACTTCAGCGTGACCACTACAAGGGGCAGCCATGTTTTTTATTTATTTTAATTTTTACAGTTTCCA
The DNA here is from genome assembly GCF_002814215.2 of Seriola lalandi dorsalis. NCBI lineage: Eukaryota > Metazoa > Chordata > Actinopteri > Carangiformes > Carangidae > Seriola > Seriola lalandi. Next base: position 125,501 of record NW_019525521.1, on the reverse strand, counting down.
ACTCCCCAGTACTGCACAGTTCTCCCACTAATGATTCCCCAATCCCCAGCAACCAAGGAGCAAGGAGAGGAAAATAAATGTGTGTGTGTGTGTGTTTTTAATTTATCAATTTTTTCTCTCCCTCTCAACAAATCAAAATATATATAAGTTGTGTTATGTTGTGTTAAAAAAAAAAAGTAAACAGTCTGTTATCACCAGACTCCTGAAGCGTATACATGTGGCTGTTTTAAAGTTATTTGGGACATTTCTATGCAAAGTCACAAACTGTAAATCCAGATCCAGAAGCGGTCTGCACATAACTAATTAATTATTATTATTATTATTACTAACGAGTTACTGGACACATCAATCTTCCCTAGGGGATTAATAAAGTATATATCTATGTTTGCGTGTGTGTGTGTGTGTGTGTGTGTGTAAGTGCGTGCGTGCGTGCGTGCATGTGTGTGTGTGTGTGTGTGTGTGTGTGTGTGTGTCACCCCCCACCATGTGTGCTATCTCCCATTAAGCCACAAGATGGCAGCAAATAACTAATGTACTGACTGACTGTGTTGGTTTTGCTGCGATACACCAGACTGCTGGATTCCCATGATGCTGATGCCCTCTCTATTTTTATCTACAACAATCATTATTATTATTATTATTATTATTATTAGTAGTAGTAGTAGTAGTAGTAGTATTTATTAGTATTATTGATAACATTACTACCTATAGGTATTAATATGATTATTTCCAATATAACAATTAAGGATTAACAGCCGATATAATTAATACTATTACGTTATTGTTTTCACTGTTACAATTAACAATCAACCGTGTATAATGCTGTTCATGGTCTTTCTCTTTCTCTCTCTCTCTCTCTCTCTCTCTCTCTCTCTCTCTCTCCTCTCAGGCCCAACCGGTCGAGGCAGACCCCCCTCCCACCCTGATGAAGATGATCATAACAACATCATGTCCTCAGTGTGATGTTGTTTTTATGCAACAGTTCATATTAGTTAAATAAACAACAGATTGTGATTCGTTTCTTTATTTTATAAATATATAACAGTTCTGCATCTGGACTGTTGCTAAGCAACATAAACCTGTTCCTGACCTGAACAGTGACACTATTGGTACTTTATCTCCACATTCCTTCAGGTGTTTCTGAAGTGTCCGGGCTTCTTCCTTCATCCTGACGACCGAACATTGTTTCATTCAAACGTTATTTCTGAAATTAACGTTTGAAAATTTTCATCTTTGTTTGTTACAGTCTGAGATCGATAACGACGTTAATGTGACGATCATTAACGGTTGATAGAACAGCAGTGAAGAGGAGTGATACTGAACGGGGACACTGTAAGCAGTTCCTGTTCTGTTACTACGGATACGGTCACCTGGATACTAAAGAGAAGGTTTTATTTTCAATGACTCTGGGATGTATGTTATAAAGAACATAGTGAGAGTTAATTATGAAAGTTCATTCAGCTGAGAGCAGAGAGAGTAAGTCCCTGTGTGTGTGTGTGTGTGTGTGTGTGTTTGACTTATCACAGCCTACTAAAACAAGATTGGTCTGTCATGTGTGTGTATCTGTGGCACTTTATTTTACAGGAGGTAAGTGTAAGCTATAGGTCTAAACATCAGCTGAGAGTGGGGGTTGGGGGGGGATGAGTTGGACTCCTCAGGCCCCACAGAGGTTCAGTGCGGCCCTGCAGAGAGCCACAGGCATGCACATCCCATGCAGCCTCCACAGAGCAACAAACCAGGAACCGAAAGCCTGAGCTCAGTGACTGATGGAGGGAGGTGGAGAGAAAATGTCCACTTCAGGAAGCCGCGGTAAAAACCCGCCGAACCGCACGATCCCGTCAGAGCCGCACCGAATCCCGATCCCGGAACACCGCCGAGAGCAGCGCGGGATGTCCGGGTGGATGTGATGGATGTGTGTGGATGATGTGCACGCATCAGACACTAATCCATCTCCGCCCGGAGAGGAGAGAGTCGGGGATAAAACATCACCATCGCATCTCTTCAGCAGTCTGCCTCTAAATACTGAGAGGAGAGACGAGGAGAGAAGGAGAGGAGAGAGGAGAGGAGGAGGAGGAGAGGAGAGGAGGAGGAGGAGAGGAGGAGAGGAGAGGAGGAGAGGAGAGGAGGAGGAGGAGGCCACCATCGCATCTCTGGATGGCTGCACTGCTCGCCTGATTGCCCGGCCCGCTGCAGGACCGGCTGGCCAAGCCCACCGACCTGAGGACCTATATAAGGCCCCACGGCAGCACCTCAGCTTGTGTCTGTCACCAGATCTTCATCGTCGGCCTCCTCTGCCTCTCTCCTCGGATTAATCTTTCCTCTGTGTCCTCAGAGTAGCGTACAGCAGCAGCAGCAGCAGCAGCCATGTCTCACGGATGGGGATACGGACCTTCTAACGGTGAGGATCCACATTCAGGTTTCTGTGTAACAGGTTGAGAACACGCTGCCACATGCAAACAGCTGTTCATCAGCTTCAGTCCAGCAGGTCCAGCTGCTGAGCAGGAGCCACAATCTGCACGATTCTGCAGATTTACATGAAAAACACTGGAGAAACTTTTGAACTGGAGTTTGAACTATTACACAACTAACAGCTTTAAAATACATACACATGGATGCATCAATAATGATATAAATTACCTCATAATAATGTATTTATTTATAGATATATACATATATTATACATATATAAGTATTTATAAGTATTTATTTATATGTTGTCTATAAGCAAGTGCAATTTTAATACTCATATCTTTACACGTTTCTTTACATATTTATATTTATGTATTTATTTATGTTATATATATATACAGTATATATGGAGTTATTTATCTTTATTTTTATCTTTATCTTATTTTTCTACTTCATATTCTCTGTTCTTTGCTGAGGAGCAACAGTAACACAAACTAATTTGAAGTATTCTGAATGTGATAAATACATTTTAAAATGTGGAACATTTACTATGAATTGTACTATACTATGAATTACTATGAATGAAAATTTTAATTATTTTATTATTATTATTATTATTCATTAACCCTCTGAGGTCGACGGATGTTTCTATTAAAAACTTTGTGATAGTTCAGAGCAGAAATCTGGTTTAATTGTTGTAAGAATCTGTCGACTCTCCACTTTCTCTCACATGTTCCTGTGAGATCGTACGTGACTCAGCCTCTAAAACCTGGTTGAGAGATTTATTATCCATTTATCTACTATTTTTTTATCATATATTGCACTATTTTTGTGAACCTATAGACATTTGAAGCACCAAAACATTTCATCCACATCAGTAAAGGTTTATTTTCACAAAATATTTGAAGAATTTCAAAAAACCAGACAGTTTATCATTATAGAAAGAGCTGAGATCGATCTGAACATTGTGATATAAACACTTGAGTGTTATCTAATATGTCAGTTCCCTTTAAAAGGTGAATTAAAAACAATAATGTAGAAATTATTTTTATGACATCTACACCACTGGACGACTCTGTGTGACACTGACACATGTATTTCTAGGACCCGACAAATGGGTGCAGGACTTCCCTGTGGCCGACGGGCCCCGCCAGTCTCCTATCAACATCGTCCCCAGGGAGGCCCAGTACGACTCCTCCCTGAAGGCTCTGAAGCTCAAGTACGACCCCTCCAACGCCACGGGCATCCTCAACAATGGACACTCCTTCCAGGTGGACTTTCTGGACGACACAGACACTTCCAGTAAGCACAGATCGGCTCCTAGTGTTAATATAATACTATATATCTATAGATATACTGCAGCCTATATAGACATTTCCATTTAACTTTATCTAGCCGTCCTGTTCACGCCTCCACCCCTCCACCCCTCCGCCCCTCCACCCCTGCTGTATGCACTGTAGCAGATAAGAGCATGTGATGATGTCATGTTCAGTTAACCCTGATCACCCTTGTTTCATTATCT
>NW_019525521.1:120500-121550 GCF_002814215.2 Seriola lalandi dorsalis | reverse complement strand
GACAAAATATTTACAATGTGTTTTTTAATAATCCGAAAAAAACGATTGAACGTTTTAATGCAAAGAAATGTGAGTGACGTTGTTTGAACACAACTGCTCCGGGACAACGTCTGTCCCACAGACATGAAACCCAGACAGTCTGTCACCTGAAGGGGTGTGGTTTGAGCTTTGACTGACAGAGCGAAGCTGAGCCACACCCACCTGAACTCAGTAAGAGGAGCACGAGGAACAAAACACAGGTGTGTGTCTGTCTCATGTCCACAGAGAAGCACGGCAACCAGCAGGAAGTCTACTACGGATACTACGGCAAACCTGGGAAATCTAAAGGTGAGAGCCGATCAAACACAATTTAAATCACTAATAGATGATGAATATTAACTATTAACAGGTCATGTCTTTTAATTAAGTTTCTACCCACGTCAATCCACTTTACTCACACATGATCCTTTCAGATTAAGGCCTGGTGAACAGCTTGACTTTATTTTGAAACCGAGGCGTCAGACTTTTATTTTGGAAAGCTCTGTTCTTATGTATAATGATTTAGTGACTTAACTGATCCGTTTCTTTCCTGCAGGTGGAAATGGAAGAAATCCACGGTACTGACTCTGACCCATCTCCATGACAACACTGTCTTTTTTTAAATTAATCAATTTAATATTCAAATGAATTTAAAATGTAATAATGCTATTTTTCAATAAAAAGTTTTCTACAAGTCATTTGTACATGTTTATTTTTAAACACGAGGTTTAAAACAAAGTGTGGGTGACGTTTTAATCCTTTTTACTTTAATGTGAAATATGAGAATTCAAGTTTCACTTCCTGTTTTGTTTTTTTCCCCTTGAAAAGCTGCCAATCAGAATCCCTGCAGGGCAGCACCTGTAACTTCAGAGCTGAACGATTGAAACAGAAAAGCTTTAATTGTCCTGGTGCTTTATTAGAGAGAGAATCAGCTGTTTGTTCTCCAACAGGTGATGACAGGGAATAAACATGTTAAAGGGACGGTTCGGGTTCGTTGACGTGTTGTGCAGAGCTGCAGATGTGCTCCAGCTG
>NW_019525521.1:119875-120450 GCF_002814215.2 Seriola lalandi dorsalis | reverse complement strand
GTTCTCCGTCAGCTTTGAGTCAGATCCTGGAGTGAAGACAAAAAGAAACATTTGATTGATTGTTGATGAAAATCAACTTTATTCATGACGTGAAGCTTCAGTTTGTTCACACACTGAATCAGTAAAGTCTGTTCAATGACTCTTGTTCAGTGATTTCATGAACAGATTCACTTCATCCACACAATCAGTTTGTTTCACATGAATCTCAGAGATGGAAAAGAAAATAATGAATCATCTCCTCGTTGATTATTATCATGATAATGACACTTTGATTAAACTTCATAGACCTTATTGTGAGTGGATTTGAACAACAACAACATTTGTTCTGACAAACACATCAATGTAAATGTAATTATAGATTTCTGTCTTTACACAGTGAGAACAAAACATCTGTGATAAAGGAAGGTCCGGTGATTTCTCTGTTCAGGACCAAACAACAACATAGTTTGGTTTAATTTAGTTAGTTTATTTCGAACATGTGCGAGTAACACACAAAGTAAAATGAAAAACAAACAAATCCAATAACAATAATCAAAACAAAAATAATAATGTTAACCCAACATGTCCGAAAAGGA
>NW_019525521.1:112175-119825 GCF_002814215.2 Seriola lalandi dorsalis | reverse complement strand
ACAATGGAATGAATTAAACTCTTTATTATTTATGAAACATGAAGGAAACGTTACACTGATTTTATTTTGGCTCCAACCTTATTGATATTAAAACTGATATTTAAATCAGTTTCTAGGAGTGAACAGAAGAAAAACAGACGTTAGCATGAACATACAGCAGATATCCTGAGTTGCCCTGATGATTTACTGTGTTAGCTAGCATTAACTAGCAAGCTAACCCTGGCTTCTGTCTTATGTAGGCTAGCATTCAGGTTGCTAACAGTCGGGTTGCTAACAGTCAGGTTGCTAACAGTCAGGTTGCTAACAGTCAGGCTGCTAACAGTCAGGTTGCTAACAGTCAGGTTGCTAACAGTCAGGTTGCTAGCAGTCAGGTTGCTAGCAGTCAGGCTGCTAACAGTCAGGCTGCTAACAGTCAGGCTGCTAACAGTCAGGTTGCTAACAGTCAGGTTGCTAACAGTCAGGTTGCTAACAGTCAGGTTGCTAACAGTCAGGCTGCTAGCAGTCAGGTTGCTAGCAGTCAGGCTGCTAACAGTCAGGCTGCTAACAGTCAGGTTGCTAACAGTCAGGTTGCTAACAGTCAGGTTGCTAACAGTCAGGCTGCTAACAGTCAGGTTGCTAACAGTCAGGCTGCTAGCAGGAGGAAATTTAAAATGGTGGATATATCAAAGTATGAGTTGAATTTCTGTGGAGAAATCCCATGAAACTGTCGCCATGAATGAATTATTTTGCAGGAAGTAGAGCAGCTGATGAGGAAACAGCTTCATCTCCAGAGCTTTAGGTTTTAAAATGGTAGTGTGATTAATTATAGGCTATGCTATTGTGGATTAATTGTAAATTAAAATTAATTTACATTTATTGTAACTTATCCACCTATTCTGATGTGAACTTGTAACTTACTATAACACAGCATCATTTCTTAAAGTTTCAGTCTTTGATCTGTTACTGTTAGTTTTATGTAAATGTAAATAAATTCCTGGTAAATCTGTAAATTCAGATCTTTTATGTTAATAAACCATTTGGTTGACATCATTAAAAAGTCCTCTTTGTTCTGATGAGACCAAAGCTCCGCCCCTGGTTGGATGATGCAGGTTACTAACGAGCCGTGTTGATATTGAGTGTGTGTTTACCTGAGACTGTGTTGTGTCGTTGCGAACAGCTCTGACTGGAGGACCTATTTCTGGAACGTACCGTCTGAGACAGTTTCATTTCCACTGGGGAGCCAGTGACGACCGAGGCTCCGAGCACACCGTCAACGACATCAAGTTCCCCTGTGAGGTACCGATTCAAAGACGCTCACAACCACCAGACACAGTAACACGCCCTCAGTGATGACGCAGAGCAGGATGTAACGGATCTCAGGGCAGTGAGAGAGGACTGTATCTTTAGATCCAATATGTTTTAGATCAATAAACAAAGAAATAAACTAGAGACTAGAGCTGCACAATTAATCAAAGTATGATCAAAATCTCAATGTGCAAATATCCAAACCATCCTCTCAGGACGTGTTGGTACAAGATCCTGTCGTATCAGGCCCCAGACGCTGGAAATCTGTTGTCATGTTTAATTACAATTTAATTATTATATTTTTATTCATTATTTCAAACAAAAATAATGTTTGTAATTTTTTTTAAAACTATCCGATTATTCTTTCGAAGTTTGTCTGCGTGATTTTGACCTTGTGAACACAATATCTCCATAACGCCTTAAAGGAACATCTTCAAATTTAGTACAAAGGTTCACTTGGACTCAACGGCAAAGTGATTAGACTTTGGTGGTCAAAGGTCAAAGGTCAAGGTCACAGTGACCTCAGAACACACTTTTTAGACATAACTCAAGACTTCAAAACTCTGTGTTCTTCCTGTCAGCTGCACCTGGTGCACTGGAACACCAAGTACCCGAGCTTCGGCGAGGCGGCCAGCCAGCCTGACGGACTCGCTGTGGTCGGGGTGTTCCTCAAGGTGAGTGTTTCATCGCTTCATCCCAGACCATCAGCAGACTGGAGCTGCTTTAAGTATTCAATTAAATTGTGTGTGTGTGTGTGTGTGTGTGTGTGTGTCCAGATTGGAGCTGCCAACCCCAGACTTCAGAAGGTTCTGGATGCCTTGGACGCAATTAAAACCAAGGTAAAAACAAACGTCCCACAATTCAGCAACACACCGAATGTTCTCACACTCTGTGAAAAGTCATTAATAAGCTTTGGAAACTTTCCTTCCTTCCTTCCTTCCTTCCTTCCTTCCTTGACTCCTGCAGGGAAAGCAGACCACTTTTGCCAACTTCGACGCAAAGACTCTTCTTCCCAGTTCTCTGGATTATTGGACCTATGATGGCTCTCTGACCACGCCCCCCCTGCTGGAGAGTGTCAGCTGGATTGTCCTCAAGGAGCCAATCAGTGTCAGCCCTGCACAGGTAAGTGCCAAGTTTTACATCGAACAGTTTATTTAAATAAAGTTCATTAATGACAGAAAAAAAACTGAGAAAGCAAAAAGAAAAGAATTCACCTGCAAAAATCCCCCAGGTAACCAGTAAGTATGTGGACAGTCATTACAGACGCTTGTTTATAATTATTCGTCCTTAAAGCTCCATGTTTCTTCTTCTTCTGTGTTTTATTTGAAGTGTTGAACCATAAGAAGATATAAAAACCATCTCAGTGTAGTTTTACATCCCCTCTCTCAGGCTTCTCTCTGGAGCTCTAGTAACAACAGGTTTGGATGGTGGGTCCAGGTGGGCGGGGCTTGGTGACTGCTTTGTTGTGACATCACAAAGTTCCAGAAGTCCTGACGGCTGGTTTTAAGGCTCAGTTTCTGAATACAGGCTGTGTGCATTTCTCTGTGGACTGAGGCTTTGATACTTTCACAGTATTAATATAGAAGCTAGAGCTGATCTATAATCTATAATCACACTACACATGGACACACACCTTTACGCTGGAGGAAACAATCATGAATATCACAAACCCTGAAGTGTGAATAAGATGTGAATATAACATCCAAATACTACAGAAAGCTTCGTGCTCTGACCTGTGGCTGGATTACAGCCTGTCAAAGTTAGATTTGTTTCAGAAGAAAAAGACATTTGTTTGAGTTGCTTCTGTTTGGAGGAAGAGAAGTCCAGTCTGCGCCGTACAGCAGGATAAAGAGCCAAACATAACAACAACTGGAGCAAAGCCACAGCTGGATTACACACTGGATATAATGTAAATATAACCAGGAAGGTCATATGAGTCTGTGTGTGTGTGTGTGTGTGTGTGTGTGTCTAAATAAAGACATTTTCTTGGCTGCTCTGTGGGTGGGACAGCTCAGGACGTGAGGCTGCTTTTGCAGTGTTTTTAATATGCTCACACACACTTCAGACTTGGATTGGACGTCCTCTCAGTCAGTGGTTGAAGGAGCCTGAACGTGGGTCTGAGCGTCGTGAAGGTCACAGTGACAGATATCATATCACGCTTCAGAGCAGGGCGGGTCCGAGCCCAGCGCCCTGTGTTTCATTTAGATTACACTAAGTGACTGTATCTGCACCGGCAGTGTGCACACATAATGAACACCACACACTCCACAGTCATGTGACAGAGAAGCCACACGGAGCAGGTGAAGTTTCAAAGCTCAGTTTCCCTTCAGTTAATAAAGCCTGGGTGTTTAATTAGAAGATGCTTCTCCTTTAGAAATGAAAACACACTGAAGCAGAGAAGAGCTGCTGACTGAAGTCCATGTTCAGCAGCTAGCTAAAGGCTAAATGGCTCCCAGAAGAGTTGTTGTTTATGCCACAATGCTGCTGTAGTCATACACACACACACACACACACACACACACACACACACACGCTTGGTTCCAGGCTGTTTCAGTAGTTGGACAGTTTCTGAGCGACGTGTGTGAGGCTGTGTGTTGCACCACTGTGTGCACATGAGAGATAACCGCTGTGGCAGGAGGGTGTGAGGTGTCTGCGCTGTACAACACTGGACTGGAGATAAAGTGAAGCGCCTGACTGCAGGAAAGTCCACTGACTCCTCGTCCAGGGAGTCGGCGCTTCCTTCAGTCGTAGCTGCTGAGCTGCAGGACGCAGGAGCTCATGGGAACGCGATAGGAACAGCAAATCTAATGGTTTCTAAATGTGAATCCTCATGTTAACTTGAAAGGTCCAGATGAGTCTGTAACTGTCAGAGCACGACTTTCAAAGACATAAAGAACAGCTGATCCAACACGCCTGTCTTTAAACTTTAACGCTCCTTCCTCTGTCGGTCTTTAAATAGAGTATGAGACATAACAGACCTGCTGTTGTCAAACGGTTGATAAATCAGTCCAAACACTGATGATGATGTGAAAACAAAACCAACAGCTGAGTCACTGCAGAGCTTTTATAAAGCAGCTCGGTCACATTTGTTATTGAGCTGATTATTGAGCTGATTATTGAGCTGATTATTGAGCGGACACTTCACTGAGCCAAAGTGTAAACAAAGCTTTTTATTAATAAAGTAGGTCTACTACTAGATATCGGGTTCACACAGTGTATCAGGTTCAATATCTCTAGTAGATATTGAACTGGACTGGACGAGCCGGGAATCGAACCACTGTCCTTCTGGTCAGTGGACGACCCACTCTGCCTCCTGAGCCACACAGTGTGTTCATGTCATGTTCAGGTCTCTCACTAGTTACACAGTTAGTTTGGGTTCAGCAGTTTAGTGGTGAGTCAACCGGTTGGTTTAGATTTGACCTGTGCCTTTAAAGTTCAGGTAACCAGCTGAGCTCAACATGTACCTGGCGACAGTAAAAGTATAATCATGCATTAGTGTTATGGGACTCTTCTCCAGCACCTCTTCTATCATTCATTTATTATTAATATTATAGTTCCCAGTACAAGCTGCCAAGTCTAAACTGGTCCCATGAGGGGGCAGACTCAGTTCCCATGAGCCTCCAGGGTAACTGTCTGGACGTCTCAAGGTCAAGTGTTGGGATTTAGTGCTGGGCAGGTGGCAGGTAAGAGCTGGAGAAGTCTGATGATAGATTTTAGTGAACAGCTGACTCCTGTCATCTGGTCCCAACAGTCAGACCTTAATCATCTTCCTCCTTGTGTCTCCTCTCTCGTCAGATGGCCAAGTTCCGCAGCCTCCTGTTCACCGGAGAAGGAGAAGCTCCGTGCTGCATGGTGGACAACTACAGACCTCCTCAGCCCCTGAAGGGCCGCCGGGTCCGTGCCTCCTTCAAATAAACCCCCGCTTCACCTTCAAAGCTCCTTCAACGCTTCGCTTATTCTTCCCTCCTTTCCCGAACCTTCCTCCTCCACATGCAGCCTTCACTCACCTTATTTCAGCCCCGACGACATCAACTCGGAAAGTAGAATAGAATCCATCTGCTCACACTTTCTATGACATAGACTACCTGGATGTATCTTGAATGAAATAACATAAGCTTTGACACTATAAAACATCCCGCCTCATAATGTCGACGCACCCGAGCTAACGCAGAAATCTGCATCACATCTGATCGTGTCTGTTGACGTGTGATCAGACGCAAAACATCTCAAATATCATTTTAAATATTCGAAAGGCAGAAGTAATGTTTGTGTGACTGTAGGAAGTGTTTCAATCAACAGTCATTTATCTCTATTTAGCATTAATGAAAAGTCTAAAACAGACTATTGGATCATGTGTGCTACATACTACAACTGAAAAAATACACAGATCCACCCTTTTGGTGGATGTCGCTCTAAATTACACGCAGGAATATTTATCAAACAATAATAGTCCGTTATTTAAAATACATGAATAATATGTTTTGCCTTGTTTGAAAAGCCTTTATCAGTTCCCTGAAGCTCCTCCTATGCATTTGATTGTGCTGTGCGTTGTGCTGCAGACAGCTGCTCAGATTGTTGACGCCTCATTTTGTCACTTTGAGACAAAGTGATGACACCAGCAGTGAGTCCGGGCCGAGGCCTCCGCCCATCGACCGGTGATCACCTCATGATGGTAACGCTATGAAACGCCACAGCGTGCTGTGAACGCCAGTTGTATCTGGTGCTGGATGACAGAGGTCGTGTGAATATGAAACACTTTTATTTTCTTCAGTGTAGAGCTTCGGTCCACATGCGCTCATCTTGTATCTGCGTTACTGTGGACACGACTTTAGCCATCTCACTCTGTCAGTGACTCTACAAGCTTCACACCTTTTATAAGAACCATGACAACTGAACTACCTAACACCACAGTGCATTAAACTCCATCTGTGAGACTCGTGTAAGACTGAGCTGGTATGTTATAAAGACGTGAAAGGACCAATGTATGACTTTGCATTAACACAAGCTACAGTATCAACACAGGTCGTAGACTTAATTATTATCTTTGTCAACAGTGTCTATAATCAATACTCCATCTAACTGAACTGGGATCAGTGGCAGGTCTTCATAAGAAACCTGAGCAATGTCACTTTTTAGCTTTTATATCAATGTTATAGGAAATGTTATTAAAAAAATCAGCTTCCAGTGTGTCACTTCAAACTGCTGTCACGTTATAGATGGAAAGATATTTTGTGTGAATCTGTCATTAGTGATAAAGATTTATCAATAAAAACTATTTAAAATCTACAGAAATGTTTCAGATTTTCCTTTTATTCACAACTCAGTGGAAGTTTGTACCGACATTTAATGCTTTCAAAGATCAATGTGTTTGATTTACAAACAGTATATATGTATTTATAATTACATCTTTTCACCAAAACTGTTTAGCACGGCCCGGCCCGGCCCGGCCCGGCCCGGCCCGGCCCGGCCCACAGGTTGGGAACCAGTGCCAGTATTTTGCTAGTTTAACTAAAGCTGCCAAATAAATGTAGTGGAGTAGAAAATACAACATATCACTACAACAACTAATCCTCCATTGTTCCACTGCTCATGACTGAGCAACAGTGTTTGCTAACATCAGATCATATATGACATTTTATATTGGTGATGTAATGACAAGCTAACACTGGAAATGAAAGGGCGCAATATCAGTTAACCTTAGTTAGCTAAACTGTAACTTAAAGCTAAAGTTAGAAACTAGCTAACATTAGTTAGCTAAACTGTGGCTGTGTCCAAAATCACTCCCTACACAGTCCACTAAATAGTGAGTTTGATATTTTGTGGTGCTGTCAGAAATGTATAGTGAGAATTTTACGCTATATAGTGAACTGATTGTCACTCACTCACTCACTCACTCACTCACTCACTCATTCACTCAGGGAGTTCAATGTACAGTAGTGTAGTAGTGAACTCATCGGTAAAATGGAAAAACAAAAGCGCAATGCATGATGGTATATATTGCTTGGTTAGTGACCATTGGTTGTACACTACTTTTCACAATGCATTATGGGATACTATATGAGTCCGCTATAAAGGGTATAATAATTCTCACTATACATTTGGGCAGCACCACACAGTGCAGTATATGGGGAGCAGTGAGTGATTTCGGACACAGCCATTGGTCGAGGTGGCGAGTGCTGCAGCACTTGGCAGAGGATGTGTGGTGCTCACTGGTGACGGCCTTATGTAACAGTGATTGGCTGTTTGTTAGTGTCTCTACCAACACTCCTTTGTTAGAGTCCTCATCATCACAAACCATTAGCTGGATGGTCTTTGTCGGAGAGTTGGCCATTAAACAGCTAAACAGCTATTCTGTCTCCGTCTCTT
>NW_019525521.1:111465-112125 GCF_002814215.2 Seriola lalandi dorsalis | reverse complement strand
GGCGCCAAACAGAAGGCATCCCTTCAAATTCTCAGGTGATGATTTTTAAATTCGGCAGTGCATGTGTTGGCTGTGCTCTCTGTGGCGTCGCTCTGACTCTGCTCCGTCTCCTAGATACGAAGAGGGCGAGCAACGGGAAGGATGAAGGAACCTGCACGAACGCACACGTGCAGAAAAACCACAAGAGGCACGGTCAGTGGAAGGGCAGAGGTTCAGGTAACACCGCCATCATCATCATCATCATCACTTCAAGCTCAGTGTGATTTATGAAATAATCCACGATAATGACGGATATACACTGATCAGTTTATTAGGAACATGTAGATCAACCTGATGGAGTCTGATACAACAGTCCTGCAGTAAATCCTCCTTCATGAAGCTGATAATGTTTTTATTAAAATAGTTTCCGACAGGTGTTGATGATCATTATAGAGGATGTAGTGTTTGGAGGTGTTCCTGATATTTACCTGGATTCACTGATAGAACTGGGGTGGACAAAATAATAGAAACACCTGAGTGTCCTTTATACAGCAGTAGTTTTGTGTCGTCGTATCGGTTCCAAATATCTGTTATCGGTCACCTTGATCATCGATAATCAGTATTGGCCCTGGAAAAGACATATCGGTCGATCTCTCGTCTTAAATTGATGTTTTTCTTAAT
>NW_019525521.1:107517-111415 GCF_002814215.2 Seriola lalandi dorsalis | reverse complement strand
GCTGAGGCTTAGAGAGACAAAATCAACAACAACAAACAGACACAACCACAAACTTGGATGAAATGAGATGTAAAGGTCTTTGGATAAAAGCTTGAGATAAATGCAGCTGTACTGGAATCATGCAGTTATTCAGTCAGCTTATTCGAATTTGCCTCCCAGCATGCATTGCAGTAAGGTTAAAATCTTTTTTTCCTCATGTGAAAAGAGTTTAATGATGGAGGCTGTCTGTACTCCAGACACCTGCACACGTCTTCATATATAAATATGTTGAATATCCATATATGAAATATATGTAGATATATAAAATTAAACCATATAGTGACATATACGACTTATGTTACATAATATGCATCAATCCCACAGCCTGTCGATAATGACAAAAAACATACATAAGCATATAGAATTTTTGTTGTTTTAATAAACTTGCACATATGAATTAAATACATATCATTAACATTTATATGGTTGAAACATATTAAAAATCATCACATGATATATTTACTTGAGGAACATTTAAGTGATATATTCAGGTCCTGATTGTGACAGCAAACAGAAAATACTGAAAGGTTTGAGCTGTTCCAACTTGGCATCAGTTAACAGACGTGAAATTATACAGTGGATAAACTCAAACCCTGAACTTCAGAAAGCTGCAGCATCAACACACACACACACACACACACACACACACACACACACACATCTGGTTATGTGATTTGGTTTCAGTGAACTCTATGACTATTCAAACTTCTCCTGAGGCAGTAACTTTATACTTGTGGTACTAAACTCTTATTAATGTTCTATTCTGACCTTTTGTCAGAAAATCACAACTTTCTTTATGGTAACTTTAAAATCAGTTTTTGTTCCCAACATTTCTGGATGCACTGAGTTGTTTGTGGTCCTGTTAGTGGTCCTGGTCCTGCCTGGTCCTGTTAATGGGTCGACCGGGTCTCTGGTCTTTCATGTCCTCGTCCACCGTCTGATGAATGTGGACAGGATATTAATGAGAGGACAGATGACCCAGAACAGACAGCAGCTCCACACAGCAACAAACATGGCTAACAATGTCACATCCACTTCAAAGAGTTATTGTGTGTGTGTGTGTGTGTGTGTGTGTGTGTGTGTGTGTGTGTGTGTGTGTGTGAATGTGTGTGTGTGTGTGTGTGCGTGTTTCACTGTTTTGCATAGACAGGGAGGAGAGAGAACCAGGTTGTGTTGAACATGGAGGTTGTGTTAAAGATGGAGGTTGTGTTAAAGATGGAGGTTGTGTTAAAGATGGAGGTTGTGATAAAGATGGAGGTTGTGTTAAAGATGGAGGTTGTGTTAAAGATGGAGGTTGTGATAAAGATGGAGGTTGTGATAAAGATGGAGGTTGTGTTGAAGCTGATAATATGTGCAGACTGTGTTCTGCTGTGACTAATCCTCTGTGTTAAATCCAAATATTACATAAGGAGAGGATTCCCTCACCAACTTCCTCTCTGTCTCTCTCTCTCTCTCTCTCTCTCTCTCTCTCGGCCGCCCCTCCCCCAGCTCCACAGTAACACACAATGCCTCTCTCTCCACGGCTGAGTGACAACTGTAACCATGGCAACTGCATGTTCATATCATAAAATATGGAAGAGGGATTTCTGACCTGTGGATGTGACACACTGCCGTGGATCATGACAGTGATAGTGAAGCTTCTCTCACCAACACGGACTCCATGAGGATTATAACCTTTAACCTTCCCAGCTGAGACCCGAGTCCGTTCGTCGCTGTGGTTACAGACGTTTTGGGGAATGTGGGAGGACGGACTTCACAGTCTCAGACGAACTGGTGTAGGATAGAAATGTTGGTTTACACCTGTTCAGATCTTTCCCTCCCCTCAGAGCTGCAGGTCTCTCTCCAGCTGATGTCTGCAGAGACCGTGCGAGGACACACTTTAACCTCCGCCCACACATATTACCCGCAATTACCCATAAAGCTCTGTCTCGCCTCCAACCAGTTCAAAATGCAGCAGCTACAGGCTCCTTACTGGTTTAAACAGTCGGATCACATCACTCCTTATTTCCTTTTATGGTATCTTTATTTCATTCCTTATTGTTTTATCTCTTTACAAATGTTTTTTTTATCTGTTTCTATTGTTTTTATTTCCTCTATCACTTCTTCGCCTTATTTTATTCCACTGTTACTTCCTGCCTCTCTGTGCCTCTTTATGCCCTGATTTGTATTAATCTTTTTATCTCATTCTGTTGCTTAATGTTGTTTTGGTGCCTCTGATTATTCCTCTTTAACATCATCTTTGTTGTTTGGTTCTTCTTCTCTTGTATGTTTGTGCTTTTCTGTCAGAGCACCTTGTAAACCCTTTGTTTTTAAAGGCGCAATATAAACAAAGGAATTATTATTATTACATATTTAACTGCAGTTAACCATGGCAACAACACTGGTGACGAGGACACAGCTTTCCCATATGGTCAGCGGAGCAGACTGTGTATAAAATATAAATGACTTTTCGCTCGTCGTGTCGGCTCCGATTTTTGTGATTGGCAGGAAAAAATATGCAATTAACCCAGTTTCGGGGATGGATGCGCTCGTCCTCCATCTTGGTGGAAGCGAGGTCATGAGGTCATGTTTGCGGTGACTGTGGCGGAGCCCGAACGAGTCGATCTGCACCGGAGGAAACGCCGAGCAGCGATCTTCTTCACGTGTTGTTCACGGTGTTTGGTTTCTGTCTCGTCTCACGGACGTTAGCAAAGGTCAAACTGTAGGAACAATCTGTTTCCTCTGAACGTGTTTACACTGCCAATATTGACACTCAGATAATACAGCAAACACAAACACGCTAAACCTCGCAAGACTCCAAGACTGCACTGTAAATCTCCAACGACCCGTCGGACACAGAGGGGGAAAGTCAGAGAGAAAATACCTGTAGGTTTTTATGAGTGTGGATCACATGACTGATAAGATCAACTCCGTGTGGCGTTAATGATCTGAATCCAAAGGCTGTTAGAGAGACTCCAGATCTATATGATGTATGTTGCACATGAGAGACAGAGCACAGTCAGCGTTTGTGAGAATGATCTTCAGAGTAACTACAGACTTTATTGGAGTTCAATTCTATATTAAAGTTGAATAATTAAATAAACAGTTACACAATGATTCATTAAATGTGCAAATAAATTCTGCATTAACAAACACTCTGCAGCTGCTCCGTTACATGAGATCGATCACAAGAGGAACTAGAATCGCCGCCTCGTGGTCGTATCCCTCCGCCACGTGGTTCTAGTCTCAGGTAACTTCCTGTTGATCCAGAGTCGTATAAAATATGAACCATTGGTGTGAAATTTTGTCATAATTG
The DNA here is from genome assembly GCF_002814215.2 of Seriola lalandi dorsalis. NCBI lineage: Eukaryota > Metazoa > Chordata > Actinopteri > Carangiformes > Carangidae > Seriola > Seriola lalandi. The sequence continues at coordinate 108,081 of NW_019525521.1, read as the reverse complement.
CTGTGGGAAATCTTGAGTAATGACCTTTGACCTTTGACCCCCACAAATATAATCAGTTCATCCATGAGTCCTGGTGAATGTTTCTGCCAAATTAGAAGAAGTTCCGCCGAGACGTTACTGAGATATCGTGTCCCGGAGAACGAGGCCGCCGCTCCGACTGTCGGAGGAATAGAAAAAAAAAGTGACACTTTATCAAATTAAAACTCACATTTTAAAATCATCTGGTTCAAATAAGGAGCCGAAAACCACCAATAAAGTGTCTGTGGCTTAAAACTAAACAAAAGGTCAATGTCACACTGACACATGATCGTACAGGATATTATGTCATCGACAGGCGACCGTGATTAAAATCACTGATTTCTCTGGTTTGAGAATTGATGGAAACATTTGGGAGAATGTAAGAACACAACTCAACATGTAGAACACAGGTCCAGATGTTTTTAGACGTTTTAATGTGTAAAAGTTACAGATTAGAACTTTAATGAGGAATTCATCATTTAAATTAAAGTAATTATATTGATTCAATTCATCAATTTCTGAAGACGACAGTATGAGTCTATGAAT
>NW_019525521.1:106384-107467 GCF_002814215.2 Seriola lalandi dorsalis | reverse complement strand
CTGCAGCAGCGGAGCCCCTCCCTCTCTGCGGCGTCCCGGACTGACCTGATGGAGTCTGGAGTCTCGGTCGGGTCCAGGCGGCAGGCCTCTCAGACTGGGGGGGATGTACCAGAAACACACATTACTGTGCTCTGGCTGTGAGAGAGGCGGAGACACATGTGTCAGAGGTTAATGAGACAGACACAGACGGTCCAACGTGTCACAGCGGCGCCGTGGAGCGTGAGACTTCAGGTCGCATCAGCTGTAGCTCATCTTTATTACATCACTTAGATTCTTATCAATCACCCAAACAAAAGTCAGATGGAGAATCTGAACTTACCTTGTCTTTAAAGACCAGCTCAAAGTCGCTCCTCCTCTGCAGCTGATCGTGGAGATACTCGGCGTTCTCTAAGCATTTGTTGATCTGAGATCCAAACCCCTGTGAGCCCTGAGAGAGAGAGAGAGAGAGAGAGAGAGAGAGAGAGAGAGAGACAGACTCTAGGTTAATATTTAAGTTAAGATAAGTTCAGTTTAATTTAGTTAAGTTAAGTAGCATCAGAGGTGAGTGAAGTTAAATCGGTGACAGCAGCTCGTCACTGGAGCAGCTGGACGACGGTCCAAACACACATTGAAGGAAATAAGAAGAAGAGCTGAAGTCCTGAAACTGATCCTAAGTCACATCCTGATGCTCTGCTGCAGCAGACTGAGCCTCCGGCCCCGTCTGTAACCAGCTGACCGACAGATTCACGGGGCGAGCGTTAGAGGGAGGAGCCTCACTGGAGTTACACCCGTACCTTCGCCTTCCACATGAGCCAGAGTTTAAAGACGTCGACGTGTCGGCCGCACTGGATGCTCTTATCTCCGGTGTCGTAGCTCACATCGTACGGTTTGTCCGTCTGGAAAAGGTACTCAGCCCCCGACTCATTACACTCCTGCAGGAGGCCCTGCAGAGGACACACACGCCCCGATCATTAACACCAGTTCAACCAATCAGAGTCCAGTTGAAGGTTTGTATTGTGCGTCTGACAGACTGCTGCACCGGAGCCCGGCCTTGTGTTTTACACCGAGCGTTAAAGCGAAGGGCGGAGGATCATCTCTTACTCT
>NW_019525521.1:104639-106334 GCF_002814215.2 Seriola lalandi dorsalis | reverse complement strand
CCCAGATCAGCTGATGCTGCTCACACCTGTGTGATGAGCTGCTACTTAAACTCAGGTGTGTCTGCTCCACACTTTCACTCTCTTTGCTCGTCGCTCTGTGTTTCTCACGTCCTCCTCCTCAGCCAGGTAAAGTGACTCTGCTTTCTCTGCCGACAGCATGGGGAAGATCAGGTGCAGGGTTTGGACTCGTGGTGGCGGCAGCAGTGATGGCAGCTTGTCAAGAGTTAAATATTAAATTAAAATAAATCCTCTTCAGTGAGTCAGTTCAGTTGCTTAAATCCTGAATGTTTGAGTCAGACAGACGTTTGACTCTCATGAACTTGTTCCCTGAGGTTAAATCAGAAGTGATGTGCAGTTTTAATCAAATATAAAGAAGGCGACCAAAACAGAGACATGTCCAGAGTGCAGCTGTTCCTGACCCACAAACATGCTGGAAAACTTATTCACGCTCTTGATTCTAATAGATTATTGCATCGCTCTTTTTGCTGCTGCTGAACGACTCCAGGTCTTTCAGAACCGAGCTGCTGGACTTCACTGGCTCCGTGTCTTTTAGAGAAGATGTCCAGGTGTTTGTACTTCATGGTTCAGACCGGCCGACTTTATAATCCTGCACGAGCTCTCAGATCTTCAGCTGTCAGGCTTTTAAAGTCACACAGTTTTACACACAAGAAAAGAGGCAGTGCAGCGTTTTAACTACGATCCAAAACTATGGAAAACAGCTGAAAACCTGATTATTCAACTTTTAATTCATTCGCTCATATTTTACTTTTCTTCCTGTTTTGTTTTTATTTTCATTTACATATTTTATCATCTTGTCTTTTTAATGTCTATTTTCATCGTCCTTCAATCTGCCCTCATTTTATTGTAGTATTTTTTTTTTTTATTGCAAAGCACTTTGAGTGACTTCTTCTTCTTCTTCTTCTTCTTCTTCTTCTTGAGTGAAACAATTTAACATTTACCACATTGTTGGAGCTTGTTGAGGGGGATGTTAACTGTGTGTGTGTTGCTGTGGATGCACACCTGTCTAACACACCTTTCCTCCTCCACCCTGTGTAGGTTGAATATGACTCTTCAGGGACCGAATGGCGGGAACCTGCACTCGAGCAGCGGCGTGCCGAACCCTGGGCAGCAGGATCCCAGACTGCAGAGCGGCGGTCAAGATCCAGGACCTTCACCCCACCCCCAACACCCCGCCCCCGCCCGCCCGGTCTTCTACGTACATGCTCCGCCTCCGCTCCCTTTCCTCCACTACCAGTGGCCCATGCCCTTCTCCTACAACCCCTTTGCGGGCTTCCCAGGCGTGGGTGAGTGTGAGGACGTGACTCTTTGTTGTTTTTAAAACTTGAAGCTTCACCTCCGTTTGTTTCTCTCAGGTTACGGTATGGTCATGCCCCCATTCCCTCCTCCTCCCCCCTACATGGAGGCTCCATCCTACGTTCTCCCCCACCCTCACGTCCAGGCGGTTGACTACAGACGCTTGCTCCACCCCCAGCCAAACGCTCCCTATGCCCCCTGCGCCCCCTACCAGAACCAGACCCGCAGAGTCCGCCCGCCTCACAGCGTACCCGTCAGACAAACGGTGAACTCCGAGGTCCAAACAGAACCGCCGCACAGAGGCACGGGTGGTTATGGCGGGGGGAGCCTGATTGTCGGCTCAGACTCTGGGCACGGAACGGCCTCCAGCTCTCCGTCTTC
>NW_019525521.1:102654-104619 GCF_002814215.2 Seriola lalandi dorsalis | reverse complement strand
ATAAAGATTTTTAGATTTTTATTCCTCAGTCAGAGCGGCGGCCATTTTGTTTTCAAATTGTCCGTCTGTCTCATTCTCGTGGACACGACGTCTCAGTAACAGCTTGACAGAACTTCTTCAGACAAACATTCACCTGGACTCAAGGATGAACTGATTAGAATTTGGTGGCTAAAGGTCAAAGGTCACGGTCACAGTGACCTCACAAAACACTTTTTAGCCATTAGTCAAGACTTCATGTGGAAATTATGACAAAATTTGACACAAATGACAATTTTCTGTGACTCTGGATGAACAGGATGTAAGCTGGAAGCAGTCTGAGTGGCGGAGGGATACGACCACGAGGAGCTGATTCTACTTTACCTTCAAATTCAAATCAAAAAATGGGTGTGGGTGTGGTGTTACTTGATGTCGGGGTTGCTGCACAGTTTGGTCGGGATGCAGGTGAGCTCGTCGCCGCTGACAACGATCATCTTGAGCGTGGAGATGTTGCTGAGACAGTGAGGGAGGTAGGACAGGTTGTTCTTATGGACGAACAGAGTGACCAGCTGCTCCAGCCTGAGACACACACACACACACACACACACACACACACACAACGTTAGTGTTTGTTCATCAAATGAAGCTCAGTGTAATCTGAAGGGATGGCATGGTTAGCCTAGCTTAGCATAAAGAATGGAAACAGCTGTTTACAAACAACACAAACTGGTTTCCTCAGAGCTCCTCACACACATGTTCCTCCATCACTGTGAACACACACACACACACAAGATGTGTATAAGAGACAGCCCGGTGGCGGCGGCGTCTGACGGTGATGAAGACGCTGATGAAGACGTTGCGTGTATCCTGAGTTCTAAGGACAGTGAAGCCCTCTTCAAGATCCTCAAACTGCCTCCCGCTCTTTATGACCTCCTGTCAGAGTCCAGAGGAGACGACGAGCCCGTGGAGTCGCTGGACTCTGTGAGCCGGCGTCTTCCCTGCAGAGAGGAAGTGATGCGTTCACTGAACAAATCCCACAAGCTCCCGGACGACGAGCAAACGACCGGCGACGAGACGAGTCTACACGAAGACACTGCGGACATCATTCCTTATCAAATGCCTCTGAGCGGCTGCCGGTTCAGGAGGAACATGAACGAGTCTGTTTGGTCTGTGGAGTCTCTCGCCCCGTTTGTTCCCACCAAGGAGTGGCTGCTGCAGAACGGCATGTTTGAGCCGGAGGTCATCGTCGAGATGACGGAGGAAGCTGAGAACTGCAGACACTCCACCCAGAATGACAACCCGGCTGTCAAAGCCGACAGGCCGACCCGCAGGTTGTCCTCCTCCGACTCGGCCCCCATGTCGGACAGCTGGCTGATCTTCAGCACGCCGGCTGAGAAGCCGAGTCCACCGAAGAAGCCAGAAATGGCGAGTGAGATTTCTGCCTCTGAAGCCAGAGGAGCGGAGGAAGGCCAGAACACGAGTCCTTCAGACAAGGACCCCTCGGCTTCCCCGGCCCGCCCGCAGAGGCAGGTAACTGTTTGTTCTCCCGCCGCGGAGGCTGTGGATGAAAATGGGTCTTCTGAACCCGAGGCTAATCGAAGCCCAAACCAGGAATCTCTTATTTTAAACGAGCGGCGGGAGAATGGCGCCGGCTCTCCTGAGCGGGAAGTGACTCCGCTCTTGAGCTCTGCAGCAGGAGAGAGAGTCTCGTCTACAGGTCACCTGACTGTCCGGAGCGGAGGGGACGAGGTGGACGACGGAGTGTGCGGTAGCGAAGAAGTCCGAAAGGAGCAGCTGTGCGTCCCAAAGGTCGACCAGAAGACGTCTGAGGTGTCTCCGTCAAAGAGACATTTAGTGGACTGTGGCGTCCAGTGCAGCGAGCTCAGGTGTGCGTGTGAAGAGTCGAATGGCGGCGTGGCGCCAAACAGAAGGCATCCCTTCAAATTCTCAGGTGATGATTTTTAAATTCGGCAGTGCATGTGTTGGCTG
>NW_019525521.1:101949-102604 GCF_002814215.2 Seriola lalandi dorsalis | reverse complement strand
CACACACACACACACTTCACTGTCAGAGCATCACAGGGAAACTTCAATAAAAACCACTTACACAATTAAAAATCTAAAAGTAAAAATTCTTCATTTTGACCAAATCTGGAAATAAAATCACGTTTCATATTTTTAATACTTAGTACTTTTTCATTTTATTGCAGAAATTAATTTAACGTCATTATTCAATTCTTCAAAATAAACCTGATTACCAAGTGTATATTGATGTATATTTTGTTTAACAGAAAATGTACAACTTCAAATGACAAAAAAATATATATATATACATATATATACATATATATATATGTATATATATATATATATATATATATATAAAGTACATAGAATAAGAGCAGCAGACTCAACACACGATTTAAACCTATGAATCAAACTCTTCATCTCGTTTCCTGTTTGGTCACAATTTTACACTTTAAACCGATAAATCCAGTTTATCCCAAAAATCAGTTTATTGAGAGAAAAAGAAAAAGTCACTCACTATGAAACTACGGAGAAATCACAGGAAACTGAACATGACTTTGACTTGAATCCTCCTGAGTCAATGATTGTAAAGTATTAAATAGTAAAACGTGATGTGGGACAGAAAACAGGGCTGAGGACGAAAGTTTGATGTTGGATTTAATGTCACTGTTTA
>NW_019525521.1:100677-101899 GCF_002814215.2 Seriola lalandi dorsalis | reverse complement strand
AGGAAGTGATGTCAGAGTGTGATTTTTTTCTAATTCATCACGTTTCTCTCAGTCTTTTGCGTTTATTGCACGTGTTCATACTGCGACGATGATGAAAATAAGATTTATCAGTCAGCACTATCATACACTATCATACCTGTTAGCTTTATTTCCTCGGCTGTAACTTCTGAGCAGGTGGAACATTTTCTATCTCTGTATTGAGGCGTCGTCTCCAGCTGCTGCCGTCACTAAAGCGTGCAGGACCCAGGAGACTGTGGTGTATTATGAAGGTGATTGCGCCCTCTGCTGTACAAAGTCTGTAACAGATGAGGATCCACGTGGTTAAGGATGACTGTTGACGCGAGACATATCGTGACCAAACAACACAACACGTGATGTTTTTGTTTCGAGATATTTCATATTTCAGTAGATGTTTCATCCCTCGTCTGCAGGTCAGGGTCGTGAGTCTGAGCCGACTGTGTGTTCAGTGTGATAGGTGTCAGAGTCTCGCAGCAGCAGCAGCAGCAGCAGCAGCAGCAGCAGCAGCTGCCATGTGACGCTGGTATGTTGGAATTATAACAGACTGTTTATATTAGTACAGTGTGTGTGTGTGTGTTTAACACCCTGGGACAGCATCACATCACGCCCCGAGAGGGTTGAAATGTCAAACATGTTATCACCCAACTGTCCGACTGCAACACACACACACACACACACACACACACACACACACACACACACACACACACACGATAAAATGTGTCCTGACATCTTTGTAAAAGCAGATCACTTTCTGTTTCTACACACACAGCATGCCTTCATGGATTCCTTCTACAGGATATGTCTACAGCACACACACACACACACACACACACACACACACACACACACACACACACACACACACACACGCACACACACACACTGATATAGTTGTGATCTGTGCATGACATCATTATCAACACAGATCATTTGCTTGTGTCAGTTTTCCTGCACAGTATTGAGTAAATGTTCCAACACACACACACACACACACACACACACACACACACACACACACACACACACACACGCACACACACACACTGATATAGTTGTGATCTGTGCATGACATCATTATCAACACAGATCATTTGCTTGTGTCAGTTTTCCTGCACAGTATTGAGTAAATGTTCCAACACACACACACACACACACACACACACACACACACACACACACACACACACACACACACACACAC
>NW_019525521.1:99604-100657 GCF_002814215.2 Seriola lalandi dorsalis | reverse complement strand
AAAAGACATATCGGTCGATCTCTCGTCTTAAATTGATGTTTTTCTTAATTTCAATTTTTTTTTTTTTTTTTTTAATCCACTTTTTCTGCATCGTGCACCATCAAACTAACTTCCAACAAGCTATACAAGATTTTCGTTTATTGATCATTTATAGTTATAGTGTTGGTGTGATTTGCATATTTTATTTTACTATATATTTATATATTTTAATGATTTTAGTTTGTATTTTTAACATGTGCTGCCAAACTGAATTTCATTGCTTTTAATGCAATGACAGTAAAGAATCTATAGATTTATATTCTGGTGAAGTTAAAGTTAATTGCAGTGATTTTGCTGATGACGGTGTTGAGCGGACGGACGTGGACGTTACTCAGAAGAAGCTCGTACAGAGCGGAGCAGGTCTGTGCTGCAGACAACATGTAGCTGCAGGACTGATGGTGTCATGAATATAAAATGTGTTTTTAGCTTTTTGTTTTCTGAATATTGTCTTTTAATGACGGTTCAGTCCCGGACTGTGACGTCAATCGTGTCAGAAGAGAGAATAACAATGAAAACAAGGACAAAATATTTACAATGTGTTTTTTAATAATCCGAAAAAAACGATTGAACGTTTTAATGCAAAGAAATGTGAGTGACGTTGTTTGAACACAACTGCTCCGGGACAACGTCTGTCCCACAGACATGAAACCCAGACAGTCTGTCACCTGAAGGGGTGTGGTTTGAGCTTTGACTGACAGAGCGAAGCTGAGCCACACCCACCTGAACTCAGTAAGAGGAGCACGAGGAACAAAACACAGGTGTGTGTCTGTCTCATGTCCACAGAGAAGCACGGCAACCAGCAGGAAGTCTACTACGGATACTACGGCAAACCTGGGAAATCTAAAGGTGAGAGCCGATCAAACACAATTTAAATCACTAATAGATGATGAATATTAACTATTAACAGGTCATGTCTTTTAATTAAGTTTCTACCCACGTCAATCCACTTTACTCACACATGATCCTTTCAGATTAAGGCCTGGTGAACAGCTTGACTTTATTTTGAAACCGAGG
>NW_019525521.1:98421-99554 GCF_002814215.2 Seriola lalandi dorsalis | reverse complement strand
GTGGGGGGTGTGGTCTGCAGCCAGCTGCTGTTTGACTGTCTCTGAAAAGCACAGAGCGAAGACACCTGTGTGATGCTTCAGTTATGTAACATCGTGTCATGTGAAGATGAGAAGAGTTTTGTTGAGACTTGATCAGAGAATCAAAGGGAAGATTGACCCGAAAAAAACAAAGAACAACAATGAGAATTACCGGCTCCTCCGCTCAGACTAGCTTCAGGTTACATCCCCGTTTATCAGTCATTTAGAATATGAAACATCTGCGTGACTCTTGACTTACGGCTATCAGCAGTAAATCTCTCTCCTGATGGGAACACTGAGTCTTGGATGGTTTTTTCCCCTAAAGCTTTATTATTCAAAACATTTTCCATTTCATCTTTTTAAAACAATCAAACATTGAAAATGGAGGAAACAATCAAAACTTCTGAAATAAGATACACAGTAAAATATGAGCAATACCTACAAATAAAATAGATACAATAAAAGGAAATAAATGCAACATATAAATAAGAATGAATGACTTTGATTGAATTTTTGAATTTTGATGAAACAAAAATAGTTTAAATACTGTAAACACACAGAGAAACAAAACAAAGATATTACAGGAAGATATTTACAGGTTTCTGCTGTTTTATTACTTTAATGTTCTTAAGTCCATGTAATGAGTCAGTGGATGATGTAATACTGATAATAATATGTGGCTCGGGGACTGAAGAGTCTCTGTCGCATTTAATTAGTATGGATTTACTTGTTTATATGTAACACCCGCCTATGTACATATAGGGGGGGCCTGGGTTATTCTTATGATATTCCCTTTTTTTTATGCTTTAAACCAAATAAAACACCACACAATCCCAAACTTGAAATCCACTCTTTAGTCATACATGTTTACGCTCAAAATAAATAACAGAAAATTACATAAATCCCTTGGGTTTATTGAGAGTGTTAATATTCAACAGAAATAGTACCCATTTAGCTGTTATTCAGTCTCTTATATCCAAAACATCACATAAAATGAAACAAAACATTAAATTCAGGAATATGATGGACCCACACGCACTCACACACGCACACTTGGTCCACAACGGTCTCTACCAGTTATTGAAACCCCCTGTTGCAGGCCTGTGTCGTAGCTT
>NW_019525521.1:97355-98371 GCF_002814215.2 Seriola lalandi dorsalis | reverse complement strand
GGGAATAAACATGTTAAAGGGACGGTTCGGGTTCGTTGACGTGTTGTGCAGAGCTGCAGATGTGCTCCAGCTGTGTGACACCAGTGCTGTATGAGCTAAAGTAATGTGGCGGCTGCAGAGCAGGAAGTCTGTCTGAGCAGTGCAGGTGAGACCGGACAGTCCTGTCAGGGGTCATAGGTCACGGCCCAGCCGGGCGATCTCGTCCAGCAGGAAGTCGACGTCCTCCTGCTGCGTGGCAGGGTTGGAGAACACACACCTGAAGAAATTGACCCTTGCTCCCAAAGGCTGATAGCCAATCAGAACGGAGCCCTTCTCCATCATCCTGGCTTTGATCCGAGGAGCCACCTGCAGAGACAGATCACCGTCAGAACCCCCCTCCTCTAGAAACACACGGTTACGCGTCACGCTACATCACGGTAGAAATGAACGTTAAATCTTAATTATTACTATAACCGTCATCATGTGATTATCACGTGACAGAGTGGCGTGCAGCAGGTAAACAGAGTCCTGCTGCTGGTCCCTCATGATAACACTGATAACAACCGTGGTCATTTGGTCACTAATTATCACGGTACTGAATCTCTGTACTGTTTCATGTCTAACTGTAAATACGACATCACTCTGCAGCAGCGGAGCCCCTCCCTCTCTGCGGCGTCCCGGACTGACCTGATGGAGTCTGGAGTCTCGGTCGGGTCCAGGCGGCAGGCCTCTCAGACTGGGGGGGATGTACCAGAAACACACATTACTGTGCTCTGGCTGTGAGAGAGGCGGAGACACATGTGTCAGAGGTTAATGAGACAGACACAGACGGTCCAACGTGTCACAGCGGCGCCGTGGAGCGTGAGACTTCAGGTCGCATCAGCTGTAGCTCATCTTTATTACATCACTTAGATTCTTATCAATCACCCAAACAAAAGTCAGATGGAGAATCTGAACTTACCTTGTCTTTAAAGACCAGCTCAAAGTCGCTCCTCCTCTGCAGCTGATCGTGGAGATACTCGGCGTTCTCTAAGCAT
>NW_019525521.1:90327-97335 GCF_002814215.2 Seriola lalandi dorsalis | reverse complement strand
ATAGATGATAGATAGATAGATAGATAGATAGATGGATAGATAGATGATAGATAGATAGATAGATAGATAGATGGATAGATAGATAGATAGATAGATAGATAGATAGATAGATGGATAGATAGATGATAGATAGATAGATGGATAGATAGATAGATAGATGATAGATAGATAGATAGATAGATAGATAGATAGATGGATAGATAGATAGATAGATAGATAGATAGATAGATAGATAGATAGATAGATAGATAGATAGATAGATAGATGGATCTAGTCTCACCTCTGTCCTTCAGCGTGCTGATGTACGCCTCTATGAACTCCTTCTCTCTGCTGTCCTTCCTCTCCTCCTCCCTCTGCTCTCTCCATCTCTGTTTCTTCTCCTTCTTCTTCTTCTCCTCCTCTTTCTTCTTCTTCTCTGCACTCGCAGGGTTGTCGTACAGTCGGATGAACCTGCAGAGGAACAACAGACGAGGATTACAGTCAGAACCTGGAGCCAAACCGGTTCCCTCATGTAAACAGGTTTTATAATTATTTATTCATTTTGATTTATCGATAAAGATTTTTAGATTTTTATTCCTCAGTCAGAGCGGCGGCCATTTTGTTTTCAAATTGTCCGTCTGTCTCATTCTCGTGGACACGACGTCTCAGTAACAGCTTGACAGAACTTCTTCAGACAAACATTCACCTGGACTCAAGGATGAACTGATTAGAATTTGGTGGCTAAAGGTCAAAGGTCACGGTCACAGTGACCTCACAAAACACTTTTTAGCCATTAGTCAAGACTTCATGTGGAAATTATGACAAAATTTGACACAAATGACAATTTTCTGTGACTCTGGATGAACAGGATGTAAGCTGGAAGCAGTCTGAGTGGCGGAGGGATACGACCACGAGGAGCTGATTCTACTTTACCTTCAAATTCAAATCAAAAAATGGGTGTGGGTGTGGTGTTACTTGATGTCGGGGTTGCTGCACAGTTTGGTCGGGATGCAGGTGAGCTCGTCGCCGCTGACAACGATCATCTTGAGCGTGGAGATGTTGCTGAGACAGTGAGGGAGGTAGGACAGGTTGTTCTTATGGACGAACAGAGTGACCAGCTGCTCCAGCCTGAGACACACACACACACACACACACACACACACACACACTGTAGCTCATTCTGACACACACACACACACACACACACAGTCCCCATCAGATTGTAGCATCGTTACGCTCAAGGTGTGTTTTTATGTTCATTTCATGTCTTTTCATGTGAAGCACAAATTATTATTATTATTATTTAATCCTGACATCTTTTGCTTAAAAACATTTATTTGATCATCAAAACAGTAACTGATGAATTATCTATCAACTGACTAATTGATTGATCAGCTGATCGCAGCTCTAAACACAACGTTTCTATAGACACAAATGAATGAGTTGTAAATGTGTTTTAAGTCTAATGTTAAACTCCAGTTCCACACTGCTGTAACCAGACCACAGGTGGTGATGACATCATCGGTCACCTGTCCATGTCCTGCGGCAGGTCGGTCATGCTGTTGTTGCTCAGGTCCAGCAGCTGCATGCTGCTCATCCTCAGAGCACAGATGGGGATCGACGCGAACCTGTTCTCCGCGATGTCCAGGTGAACCAGCTGCTTGAGGCTGCTCAGCTGCAGACAGAGGCAGTGACATCATCAGTGCAGTGACATCATCACCGCAAAACCTGACCTCTGCTCTGACAGACGATCCAGATTGACCCTAACCCGGACAATCAATAATATCACTGAGCGTTTTCTACGTAAAGGAACAGTTCCACATTTTGGGGAATGTGCTAAGTAGCTAATTAGCTTTCCCTCAGAGAGTTCGATCTTCCCTCTCATGTCTGTGCGGTAACAAACCCCGCTGCTCTCTGATCAGTTTGGTGTTTTATGGAGGACGATGAGTTTTAGCTCTGAATCCTTCAATCTGAACCGCTCTCTGAAAATAAGCCAGAAAATAAAAGTTCTTAGAATGTCAGACTTGTCCTTTAAAGTTCATTAAAGCGTCTATAAAATACCAAACGTTGTATATGTTGTTGAGTTGTGTCAGGAACAAGCTGAGGAAATGTTCGAGCTCAGCTCCGGCTGCTGGAGACGTCCTGTCCTGTGTCACTGAAGAGCGTCGCTGAATCGCTGAATGTTTAAAGTCAAACTGTTTTATTCAGAGTTTCTCCTGGTTTTAATCTCCTGGTGTGTTTGTTGTGGAGAGGAGGAAACCTCTGTGGATCATCCAGCTGCTGGTAAAAACCTGCTGAACATCTGGTTCATGAGCGATCAGAGAAACAATCAGAACAAAAGTTCCTCCGCACAGCGTCGCTCAAACTCTGACTTTAAATGTGAAGCTGCTTCATTCAGAGTTTTGAACAGTCAGAATCACCTGAGCCACTGACACTGAGGGAATCCAACATTAACCAAACAAATGAAGAGGCAGAGTAACATCATGTAAAGTAACTAAACCAGTTTCCTCTGCTTGACAGGTGAGGTTACCTGTCTGTTATTTCATCATCTGTGTTTGTGTCTCACCTCAAACGGCAGCTCCGACAGGTTGTGGTTTCCCGCCAGTTCGAGTCTCTCCAGGTTCTCACAGTTCCCGAGCTCTGGAGGAACCTTGGACAGACGGTTGTAGCTGACGTTCAGCTCCCTCAGCAGGGTCAGTTTACCTGAGGGGACAGGTGATGGTTGATTGATCATCAGTCTTCAGCTCCACCGACATAAACTACTGAACTTTGTGTTTCAGCCTCACCGATCTCAGGCGGCAGCTCGGCGATGGCGTTTTTGGGGATCTCCAGCACGGTGAGCTGGGTGAACAGAGCCAGGTAGTCAGGCAGCCGGCGGATCTTAGTCCCTGTGACGTGCCACTCCCTCAGGTAGGTCATCCACTGCAGCTCCTTGGGGAAGTCCTGGAAAATACTCAGGTATCACCACGTGTTGTCTCACAGGTGAGTGTGTCGCTCTCTCCTGAAGCTGTTAGCTTACCGTCCAACGGTCTCCCTCCAGCTGGAACGTCAGTTTGTTCTGATCTGGATCTTTCTGATCCTGCTGGACTTCCTGGTCCTGCTGCTGGTCTGAGTCTGATAAACAAAAAACAACAACAACAACATGGACAAACACACAACAACACCTGTGTACCTGTGTACACCTGTATTTACCTGAGTGTATTTACCTGTATGCACCTGTAGATCAGTCAGCGTAGACCTCTCCAGGTAGTGGTGCAGCAGGTTCCGCTCGTTGCTCTTCAGTGTTTTACAATAGATGCGATACTGCCACTCCTGGTCGATCCTGCACACACACACACACACACACACACACACACACACACACACACACACAGTTAATGGATCATCTGCAGCGTCGTATTGATTTCAGATCCGGTTTCTGATGAGGCCTCAGACCGTCACTGTCCCAGCACAGCGATGAGGCAGGGATATAAATAACAGTCTGTGTTCATGCTACTAAAACCAGCTCTGACTAACAACAGTCAGCTGTGTCTGACTCACGTTAAATAGTTTGTTCGCTGCTCAAGAATCTCAAACACTGAACTAGTTTGAGCTCAGACAAGACTGTGTGTACTGTATTTGTTAGTTAGTGTGCAGGTTTAAACAGAAACATCTCAAGGTGTAAAAACACATAACCTGACACTAAGCTAAACTTTATTTATAACACAAGGACGACAAATCCTCCTTTAACCGCAAAAACAAAAACAAACAGGACTGAAATGTTGAAATAAGAAAACATGAAAGAAAAAGACAAATAGAGAAAGTTGTACTTTAACCGTGGTAATTGTCCTACTCTAATAAACTGATGACATAATGATGACTCCCTACCTTTGAAGCAGTCGTGAAGTCCAACTGTCTATTCCTTTGTTATTTCTATCCCTTTGGTTCGTAAGAGTCCACAGATCAAAAGAATCAAAAGCATTTTTCATAAAAGGTTGTGAATATTGTCGTGTGAAGAAACTTCTTCTTCCAACATAAAACTATTTTTCAAGTTCTGGCTTTGGGTACGTTTGTTTTTGTTATTTAATGCCTGTCGATGAACTCCTAACCAATGAGTGAGCCTGCTAACCCTTTCTCTGCCTAGAGACAACAACAAAAAAAAAGAAAAATCTGATTGGATAACTTATTTGATGGTTTTCAGAAGCTTCACTTCAGAAGCTGCTAAAGCTAGCAGCTAGCACCCTCTGTTTGTGGGGACAGCTCCAGCCGGGGACAGACCACCAAAAACAGGGACATCTGGTCACCCTAATTTAAAAGTGTTGATTATAGCAGCTTTAACATTCTCTCTACATTAAAAAATAAATTTTTGCCCAAAAAGTCTAAATAATGTTTATGCAACAATAAAAAAGGTAATTTGTAAGAACTATCATTATTTAGGTTTTGTTCAGACAAGATTTCTCTGGGAAAATGGATCCAGACGGAGCTTGTGGAGGTTTATTGCCGCTCTCCATCCTGTTGTATCATTTTTAATCCAGGAAGTATTTAGTCTCAGCTTCTGTCTGAGGACAAGATCTATGATGGCCCTTTAAGCTAACAGCCAGGACCTGCTTCCTGCCAGATGAGACATTCAAACCTCAGAGAGATCAGAACTAACGGCGCGTTCAAGTGCTTCTCGCCAACTCATGAATAAGAAGTTTATCACATGGCCCTTTAACCTTTAATAAAACGTTGTGCTAAGCTGCGAGCGGCTTCATGATCCCTGAGCTTATGAGTTGTGATATTTCACTTCAACACATGAAGCTGCTGTTGATTCGTGCGGCAGGTTGAAGGTAAATAAATGTTTCCATATAACGTCTTACCTGGCGAGGGCGCTCTTCTCCACCCTCTCCTGCTCCTTCTTCTGTTTGTGTCTGTATTTCTTCACTCGGACCTCCCAGATCCCTCTCATCAGAGACAGGTCGTAGACTGGGACCTCCACCTTCCTCTCCAAACCCATCTCTGCTGCTGGAGACAAGAGGAAGAGGAGGAAGAGGAGGTGTAATTACCAGAAGATGACAAGTGTTCATTTCCAGCCATGTTAGCGATATGGCTCTATGATTGGCAGTGTCGGTTTGTCCACCAGTTACATCCCGGCTGAAATATCTCAACAGTGATTGGATGGATTACCATGAAATATGGTTCAGACATTCAATAACATTTGAATGAAATGATGTCTGGTTGTCAGAGGAGGATGAAGGGAGGAAGCCCGGACACTTCAGAAACACCAGGTAACAAGCGCAGCGGTTCCCAACCTGACGTCCAGCTGTGCTAACGATGCTAATGGTGGCATATCTGTGCCACAGTGATTAAACCGGCAGTTCCCCACACAGGCCCCGCCTCTTTGACCATTTTTGGATTAGCTAGGAGTTTGGGGGCGGAGTCAGACACTGCCAAGATGGCGACAGTGGAGCAGCTCACCTTGAGTTTCAGAAACTTGCAGGTGACGTCACAGAGGTGACGTCCATCTTTATTTACAGTCTGTGGTGTCTACACTCGTTGGTGTGCTTTATACGTTAGAAGAAGTCTTCACTCAAGGTCCACTTACTAACTTTTTGTGTAACTTTCAACCACATCTCACAGAGTTGGAAAATGGTTCCAACTATTTTTAAATCTTAATCTAAATCCAGTGGATTTACTCTTGAACTTGATTATGAGGCGAAATGAAAATGTCACATTGGTTTCCAGGCTCTTGGAGGTGAATGAATGTTTGAAGGTTCAGATGAAGTCATGCACAGACAGAGCTGTAGTTCAGAGGTCGTGGTCCTCTCTGGTGTAATGAGCTGTCTGACCTACATGCAGCAGTGAGACTCATCATTCATCAGGACATTAATATGACAAACATGAAGCTGTTGATGTCGCTCACGTTCTGAGGCGTCTGCCAACATCACAGCAAAGTCCGCTGTCCGTCAACAAGAGAAAAAACAGGGCTTTTACTTTGAAAAATGCAAATGCAAAATGAAAAGTTCTGTTAATTTAGTGACGATGTGCCAGTCACTGTCGATCTATGAAACAGATCAACAACTATTGGATGGATTGTCTTTAAATTTCAGCCTCAGCTCGAGGCTCAGCAAGTTACACCCACATATTCAATGTTAGCATGTAGAAATGCTAACGAGTTGAATATGAGATGAACGAGGCGGAACTCTACTTCCCATGAATCACCAGTTACAGGCTGGAGGACGAACATCCTGAACCGGCACACAGGTCCAAAACTCTGATACGACCCACACGAGTGTCTCTATGACAGCGGCGTACCAGACCTTGGTCGACCTTGTTGTCATGGTTATAGTAATTAACATGCAGCTAAGAACCTCTAGGTTCCTCCAAGATCTCAAATGTTCCTCCGAGATTCCTCAGTGTGAAAACTGGTTCCTCAAAGAACCCATCGTTAGTTAGGGTTCTACATTTGGATATCAGACTATGAAGAACTTTTAAATTTACTTGGTTAAGTTCAGGAAAAGATCGTGGTTTGGTTTAAAATAAGTATTTCCTTAAGATTAGATGACCTCCGTTGTCATGGTTACAGCAGTAACAACATAGTTAAGGTTGTGGAAGGATCATGGATAAAAGAAACAACATAATGAAACCGGGTGAGAAGGTTAAAGAGGAAATGTCTCTTTGGTGGAACAAGACAAAAAGGTTGGGACACCTGGTTTAGTCTTTCACAATAAAATATAATTTAATTTATGTCAAATCTTAATCAGCTCTCAGATAAATGAAGAGCAGTAAAAAGATCAATAATAAAATAAAGTACAAGTAACTAAAAAGTTCTTGTGTAAATGTACTGTATTGAACCTGTTAGAACCTGTTAGAACCTGTTAGAACCTGCAGTGAGTCCAGACAGAAACAAAGATCCATGTGTTTTCTTACCTGTGTCTCTGTTAACGTCGTCCTGTCTGCTCACTTTCACCAGCTTGTTTACTGAGACTGAAACACACATAGCTGTGATCTGTGTATGTGTGTGTGTGTGTGTGTGTGTGTGTGTGTGTGTGTGTGTGTGTGTGTGTGTGT
>NW_019525521.1:89322-90277 GCF_002814215.2 Seriola lalandi dorsalis | reverse complement strand
CCCCATTGGACATAATGAATGAGGCTCCGTGACGTTGGTTTTATCGTGTTACATTACGTGTGTTCACCTGGTCTGTTCCACCTTCAGTCACCGGCCGAGGCAACGACCGCCACAAACCTTTTGGCTGAGGCCGAAGCTCAGAGGGAGCTGTGGCGCCAGCAGAGGCTGAAGGCGCCGTGTGATGTGGGCAGTGTGTCGTGTGTTGGTGCAGTCACCGTTCGATGCCCTGTAGTTTCATCCTGTGTCTGTGTGACATCAGCAGGCCTCCGCCCCACGCCGCCTGCGGGGACACAGTCAAACACACGGTCCAATCAGGCGGGTTGTTACATACAGTGTCTCGTGTCTCTTGATAAAAACTGAACAGCTGAGAACGTTTCAGCGCTCGTCGCTTTTATTCCTCGGCGCCGGCGACAGTCAGAGCGGCAGTCATGTTGTTTTCAACACAATATCTCAGTAACACCTCGACAGAACTTCTGCAAATTTGGTAAAAACATTCATCTAGACTCAAGGACAAATTGATTATAATTTAATAGCTAAAGGTCAAAGGTCACAGTGACCTCACGAAACGTGGTTTTAGCCTTTTGAACACAATATGTCGGTAACGCCTTGAAGGAACTTCTTCAGATTTGGCGAAGACATTCACCAGGACTCAAGGACGAACTGATTGGTCGAAGACTCCTTACATCAACATGCATCCACAGTGTGTGTCTGTGGCACACGTCTGCGACGGCGCTGAGCGGATCGAAGGCGCCGTACACCGTGGTGCCCGCCGTCGCATTCACGTAGAATGGAACCAAACCCTGGAGAGAGAGGGAGGGAGGGAGGGAGAGAGAGAGAGAGGGGGAGGGAACATTAACGTCGTTATCGATCTCAGACTGTAACACACAAAGATGAAAATATTTCAGAAATAACGTTTGAATGAAACGATGTCGTCAGGAGAGGATGGAGGAAGAAG
>NW_019525521.1:88895-89302 GCF_002814215.2 Seriola lalandi dorsalis | reverse complement strand
TGCTGCAGCTGAGACTGTGTCGTGGCCTTTATGTTCATCCACAGAGCAGAGATAACAGATACACTGCTGATCGGTGCGGCAGAACATCTTCATCACCTCATCGTGACGAAAGCAGATGTTCTCCTGGAGCTTCTCGGAGGGCTCCACCAGCTTGTGTTTCTTTAATGGAGCTGCTTCATAATGAGGCTGCAGGTGATTCTCACAGTAAGAGGCCAGACAAACCAGACAGGATTTCACAGCTTTCAGTTTCCTCCCAGTGCAGACATCACAGGCCACGTCTTCAGGTCCAGCATAGCAGTGATCAGCAGCAGCAGATTGGAGTCCAGTCTTCTTAAGCTGCTCCACTAAAGCTGCTAACATGGTGTTTTTCACCAGGACAGGCCTCGGTGTGAAGGTCTGCCTACACT
>NW_019525521.1:88495-88845 GCF_002814215.2 Seriola lalandi dorsalis | reverse complement strand
CACACCTCAGTCAAATGACAGCAGCCTCACCTGGGCAGATCTCTGCATCAACATATTGAGCTCTCAGGAGTTTGAGTGTAAATGAATTGACTGTGAGAGCCTGTCACACCTGGGCAGCCTCACCTGTGCTGTAGATGCTGCTGAAGTCATCGGGTCTCAGTCTTCTGTGTGTGACCGCTGCTGAGTCCTCCAGATGTTTGTCCCTCTCCGCTGATTTACCAATGATTCTGTCTGGAAGCACAAAAACATACAGCGTGACTCAGGTAGCAAACGAGCTAACGAGCTAACGAGCTAACATCTTAACTCAACTAATTTTACTTTTACTCAGACTTTTGTTTTTATTCTTTTAA
>NW_019525521.1:86855-88445 GCF_002814215.2 Seriola lalandi dorsalis | reverse complement strand
GACAGATGTTGTCGGGAACATTCAGTGTCAGCAGTGAACCGGCTCGCCCTCCCTCCGCTCGTCTCACCTGGACAGAAGAGTCCGTCTCCCTCCTCGTCGGACCATCCCACAATGCTTTGCATCTTCCTCAGCAGAACCTCCTCCATCAGGATGAAAACAGGAGACACTTCGTACGTGAACCTGGTGAAGACATGCGTCACATCAGAGCGACTCCGGCTTCTCGCAAACATCTCGCATTTAGACCGACAACAGATGCGTGGCGTTCAGAAGCTGTGATGTCACTGGGATCTCCAAATACTTTCCACCAGTGTCGTAAAAAACATCACAGTTTAACAGTTAGTTGAGCTGACGGACGAGAAAAATGTCGCTATCTTCATTAAAAACGAGGCACGATTTCATCTTCACTAATTAACCATTTAATTCTCTGAGCAGCTCAGAGGTCACAGCAGCTGCCGCCATCTTTTAAGGTGGAATGTTTTCTTGAGTGTTACTTGACGTGTGATTAACGTTTGGAAATCAATCAATAACTGTGACCATGAGTTTTTCTCAGCTCCCTCCATGACAGACTCTTCAGTGATGATCGGATCTTCAAGCTCTTCAAACGTAGATAAATAAACGTGATCATGTGACTGTAGATATTTTATTTCCTCTGGAGAATAAACGTAGTGGAGCGTCGCTGCGGAGGCTCCGGCAGCTCTACACCTGTGGTTCCTCCACCATGTTGCAGCGCCACAAAACTATTTAACCCTTTCATGTAAGACACGTTTGAACGTCTTCACTCGGTCTTTAACAGTGATGTCACACACGTCTGCAGCTTCACCACATGCTTCAACACCACAAACAAGGAAGTGAGTTTGGTGACATCATCAAGGTGTTGATCAGGGACTGCTGTGATTGGTTCAACTCGAGGGAAACTCGATTGGTCAAAGTTGCTGTGATTGGACAAAAATGTAATGTCCCGCAGAATTCACAGGGATTGGTTGACTTTGTGTTAATTACTGCGACTTCCTGGAGCGACTGACTCACACTGATACTGCAGAACTTTACTTGAGCGACTGTACTTGATGAGATCTTACATGTTGGTGTTGGCCGTGGACGTCAACCACTCTCCAGCGACACCGATCACATCCAGACCTGAGGACAGCTGGTTGAAGAAACGGGGATGGCCTGGAAAAACAAAGGTCAGAGGTCAAGAGGTCATGCTTTTAAAAACGCCCAATGAAACAATCCAATATGTTCAAATGAAGCTTTGTTTAAACACATGTTGGATTGTTTCAATGGCCGTTTTTAAAAGTGTCTAAAACTGTTTTTTTTCTCGTGGCCCCGCCCACAGCAACACATCACTCTGACGCTTTCCTAACTGGGATGTTTTACCCCTCCCCTTTTACCTCATTAACAAGTCAAACTCACACACACCTGTACTGACGCCGTACTTCAGTGTGTCTCTACAGTCCACCAGGATCTGCTCCAGAGTCTCTGGTTGATCGGGCAGGTGCAGGCTGAAGCCCTCCAGTCCTTCCTTCAGCTGGTGAGGGTGGTGGAAGTCCAGGACCTTGGAGCTCCTCTGACTGGACCTGCAGATGTAACCGA
>NW_019525521.1:86314-86835 GCF_002814215.2 Seriola lalandi dorsalis | reverse complement strand
GTCACAAAGTTCTTCACGTCAGGTAAACTGGTCGTTTCCCCACAAAAATAAAAAACTCTGGTCCACCAAATCACTCCAGCACGGACTCGGTCAAGGTAACTCGCTCTGCTCACCTCAATCAAACTTCCCGCTATGTCCCACCCCCTCACCTACAGACTGATTTACGATTGGCCAGAGTTACTTGAGCTATACACCTGCCAATACTGTCAAAGAAATGAATGATTGACAACTCACAAAACAAGTAATAATACATATCTCACAAACACTATAAAATGGCACTGAATGGTACTGAACAGATCACTTATTTTACATTTTTAACTTGTTCTGCATCTTAACCATATTTATGAATTTTTACCACTTCAATACATAATGAACTTTTATGAATTATGTATATTTATCATCAAAATAAATCAGTCGTTTCAACAAGGGCTACATATGATCTTACTTTTAATTATTTTATTATTAAAAAAAAGAATGCAGCTTTGCAAAAAAAAAAAAAAAAGTCTGTATCGTGATGATGA
>NW_019525521.1:84426-86294 GCF_002814215.2 Seriola lalandi dorsalis | reverse complement strand
TAGATGCTGCTGAAGTCATCGGGTCTCAGTCTTCTGTGTGTGACCGCTGCTGAGTCCTCCAGATGTTTGTCCCTCTCCGCTGATTTACCAATGATTCTGTCTGGAAGCACAAAAACATACAGCGTGACTCAGGTAGCAAACGAGCTAACGAGCTAACGAGCTAACATCTTAACTCAACTAATTTTACTTTTACTCAGACTTTTGTTTTTATTCTTTTAAAATAGAGGCAGAGAAGAAAACTCAACAGCTTCAACAGCTCATAGTCAACAACAATAGAAACCCAGCATTAAAAGATGCTAAACATTTTCTAAATCCTTCCACAGAATTTCACATTAATTGTTAGATAAGCAGAAAGAAAACAACAGGTTTTTAGTGTAATAGTGCAGATATTTTAGCCCTGATCACGATGCACAATTACTTCTTCTTTTCTCTCTAAAAACAATTAGCATCTGTCTGTCTGTCTGTCTGTCCCTCTGTCTATCTGTCTGTCCCTCTGTCTGTCTGTCTGTCTGTCTGTCTGTCTATCTGTCTGTCCCTCTGTCTGTCTGTCTGTCTGTCTGTCTGTCTGTCTGTCTAGGGCAGGTCAAGGGCATTAGTGGTCTGGAATTTAATCTCCTAAACATTTTGCATATTATTCAAATAGATAGAAGTTCAGTGTGTTAATGACCCTGCAGCGTCCGTCCTGCTCAGGGACACTGGGACTGAATTCACACACAACAAGTCATTAAGTCCAAGATGCTTTAAGGTTCTCTGATGTTTCAACCTTCATCACTGTCAGGTCGTGTTTGTTGTGCACGTTTACAGCCTTGGTTTGAGGATGTGAACTGCTGACCTGCGGAGCAAAAAGACTTGGCGCCACCTGCAGCAGATCTGTCCTTCACGAATCAAGCAGCCAAACTCTACTACTCAACTTTAATCACCTTTTCAATCATTTACACTGAGGGATCATTTTCTAACACTTTTATATAAATACATTTAATTCACGTTGCTGTTTCTACGTTACCAGCTTGTTACCAACTGTTTCCTCGTCTCATCCTCTGATATCTGATATATCCAGGAAAAATAAGCTCAGAGTTTAGTGGAGGGCGAGTGAAGGTCGGGACAGGTCGACAGTTTATTGAAGAGTCTGTGAAGTTAGGAAACTTCCTCCTGTCTCCAGTCAGGATGGGAACACTGGTTGTGTCCAAAATCACTCACTCTTTCACTCCACGACCTTTTATGCCTTTCTATACTCTGACTATATATGACCTGTTATACTTCAGTCCCTCCTCACTATACGGTGAAAAAATGCTTTTGGACATTACTTATATCATTTTCTCTGCACTGTCTTTCTTTATTTCAGCACGTGTGCAATGCATGATGGTATATATTGCCTGGTTAGTGACTGTCGGTTGTACACATAGACTGTAATTAAAGATGGACGCAGCCTCCGTTGACGTCACCCATAGGTTTCTGAAGGTCAGAGCGGGTCGTGCCGTCGATGTCATCTTGGCAGAACCCGACTCCGCCCCTAACTCCCAGCTAATCAAAAAAGGATCAAAGAGGAGGGGCCAAGACTGCGGTGCCTGACAGTTTGTGGCAAGAATACCTGTCACTCAAAGAGCACCTGTCACAGTATGACGAGCCACAACCTCAGTCCTACATAACTTCAGTCCTCAATAAAATGTAAACAGGTGAGTTCTATAAACAGGTGAGTTATATAAACAGGTGAGTTATATAAACAGGTGAGTTATATAAACAGGTGTCATGAAGGAGGAAATCAGCTCTAGAGACCAAAACAGTTTTTGTACCAGGCTGTAAACATGTTTATTTCTGCTGTAAAGTTGGACATTTTAACATGGGAGTCTATGGGGACTGACTCACTGTTG
>NW_019525521.1:83817-84406 GCF_002814215.2 Seriola lalandi dorsalis | reverse complement strand
TTCAGTTTCCTCCCAGTGCAGACATCACAGGCCACGTCTTCAGGTCCAGCATAGCAGTGATCAGCAGCAGCAGATTGGAGTCCAGTCTTCTTAAGCTGCTCCACTAAAGCTGCTAACATGGTGTTTTTCACCAGGACAGGCCTCGGTGTGAAGGTCTGCCTACACTGAGGGCAGCTGTGGATTCTCTTCTCATCCTCTTCATCCCAAAAGCTTTTAATACAGTTCATGCAGTAGCTGTGTCCACAGGGAAGAGCCACCGGATCCTTCAGTAGATCCAGACAGATGGAACAAGAGAAAGTCTCCCGGTCCAGCTGATCTCCTTTCTGCGCCATTTCAGCTCTCGGTGACAACGACTGTCTGAGTTTCACTTCCTCAGAACTGAAACTAGTTTGAGCTCTGATCTAAACAACATGTGTCTCTGTCAGCTCTCGCACTTCACCACATGTTGGTTCCACCCATCTTCAAACTGTAGATCTGAAGGGAGGGAACAAGGAAACACATGAACAGAGTGGAGCGGACTGTGTTTGAGAGCAGGAAGAAGAGGGAGGGGCATCAGGCTTTGCCACATTCCTGGATGAGGAGCGGTAGG
>NW_019525521.1:82666-83767 GCF_002814215.2 Seriola lalandi dorsalis | reverse complement strand
TGTATATTGTATTTATTAGTGTATATTTGGTATATTTTTGTTGTATATTTCCATAGATGTTTTATTCTATAGATGTTTATTTTTCTGCTGTGGTAAATGAATTTCCCAGTTGTGGGATAAATAAAGTTAATCTAATCTAATCTAATATTTGTCATCTACAAAAGTAAATTCACGAACCAAAAACCATCTGTCATTGCTTTCTTGAAGGAAACTGAAAGATATATAGAACTCATTTCTTTTTCTTTGAACAGAAGGGCTATTGAAACATAATTTATTTATGTCTTTTAATATCTACATGTAATGTATGTTAATTTACCCCTGGTGCTTCTTTTATTTATTTCCTTCATATTTTCACCTGCACCACCCTCATCTACACCTGAGTACGGTTAGCAGGTTAGCAGTTTAGCAGCCGCGCAACTTGCTAACTCTCGACCTGTTTTCACGCGGACCTGGACTTTAATGATGGAGTGGAGGAGTTTTCAGGGAGAGAGAGCAGAGAGAAGACAGTCACATGAGGTAGGCTCTCTCTCATGTTATTATTCACACATTATGGACTGTCCTCTTTCATTATTATTGTATTATTGACTCTTGTATCATTGTGTCTCTGTACCAGGATGGTTGATATGGTGGAAATCCTGTATTTTAGAAGTTACATATATTATTATAATATTATTTGGTACAGGTCCACCTACACCCTGAACCATAGAGCTGTACTGGTGGGGGGTGGAGTGGGGGGCAGTATGTCATTGAGCTACACACTGTAGGCTAATGTGTTGATATTGTTGCTGCTGACTGAGGACAGTATTGCTACGACGTGTGGTCTAAATCTTGTCTGATTGAATATATCTACAGGTGTAATAGTCTGAGCCGGATAAATAATTATATGGACAAGGTAAAGATAAAATCCTATGGATACCCATCCCTGCAGCTGGTTAATGTCTGACTCAGCACATCACAGCTCAAACCCCTTCACTATGAGTCTAGTTTAACCAGTGTTATTTTGTGATGATGATGTTTTATGTTGCACGGTGAGATCAGCCACAAACATGTGAAGGATTACTTCATGTGTAAGTGTCTGTTCATTAGAAGACGGAGCTTTTT
>NW_019525521.1:82020-82646 GCF_002814215.2 Seriola lalandi dorsalis | reverse complement strand
TGTCAGAACGTCCTGTAGTTTCTCTCTGAGCTGTGACACAGCTGCTGTCACGTCCTCAAAGTATCTCAGAGGAAAGATATTGATACTGGATGAGTCTGTAGAGTCACTGAGTCGTGACAGTGAGGGGTAGTTGTGTAGAAAGTGGCTGTGATCCTCTGTGTGTGAGAGCTGCTTCAGCTCAGCGTCTTTCCTCTTCAGCTCAGCGATCTCCTGCTCCAGCTTCTCCTGAAGCTCTTTGACTCGACCGGCTTCAGTTTCCTGCTGGGATCTGATCTGCTGCTTCACATCAGAGCGTCTTTTCTCCATGAGACGGATCAGCTCAGTGAAGATCTTCTCACTGTCCCCCACTGCTTCATCAGCAGAGCCGTTGATAGCCTCCACCTCCTGTCGAAGCAGCTTCACATCTTTCTCTCTGTCCTGGATTCTCTGCTGGATTTGTTGTCGACTCAGCTGGAGCTCTCTCTGCCTCTCAGTCCTTTCTGCTGCAGCTGAGACTGTGTCGTGGCCTTTATGTTCATCCACAGAGCAGAGATAACAGATACACTGCTGATCAGTGCGGCAGAACATCTTCATCACCTCATCGTGACGAGAGCAGATGTTCTCCTGGAGCTTCTCGGAGGGCTCCA
>NW_019525521.1:78209-82000 GCF_002814215.2 Seriola lalandi dorsalis | reverse complement strand
CTGTCAGCTCTCGCACTTCACCACATGTTGGTTCCACCCATCTTCAAACTGTAGATCTGAAGGGAGGGAACAAGGAAACACATGAACAGAGTGGAGCGGACTGTGTTTGAGAGCAGGAAGAAGAGGGAGGGGCATCAGGCTTTGCCACATTCCTGGATGAGGAGCGGTAGGTAAATTAAAACTTTAGTTCCTTAAAAGTCACTTTGGTTCATTTGTTTTTAGTATTAAAAGATGGTGAAATAATTAATAACAAAACATTGAATGTTCACAATATAAAAGGGTTGTTTAACCTACAGATTTATTAATAAATAAACCTGATTATAGAAGCTTTGTTAAAATGCTTCATGTTAAAATCTTAAAATACTGACATTGTGCTGAATTATTTAAAAATAATTTGAGGAAACGAATCATGTAATGATTTGAAATAAGGCACTGATGGTGTTTCTTGCTTATTTATTTAGTATTAACGAATATGTTTTCTCTTTTTCAGCTTTTTTCATGTGAAGGTTTTTCACCTAGCGACATTTAATGACCAGAGAGTGGAACCATGTAACTGAGACTGCTGAACCTTCCAAAATAAAAGGAAGAAAAAGGGAAAACTATGTCATCACTAAGTGAAATCCAGTTAAAAGCCGTGTGGACGGACCAATCCCTTTCAAGTGGGGAAGCTGCGCATTCTCCAGGGATAACTCGACAATGTGTTAACTAACTACTGTACATTAAACTCAACACACTGAGAAGAACATCTGAGGTTATCAGGAGTAACACATGTAGAACAACTACCACCGTTCTGACTTCACAGCACTTCAAGGAAATACTGCAAGGTATCAAGAAGAAAGGAAACTCACCTTTACACTCACACCAACAAACAGTTGTTACCAGGAGGGTTGTGCTGCAGGTGAAAGTGCTCGCACCTGAACTCAACTCTGTATATAACCTGTGATCAAGCCAGGCTCCTCCTCCTACCTGCACCTCAGTGATGACTTTCATATGACTCCTGTGAGGAGCGTCAGGGAGTGGTGCAGAGTCCTCCTCTAGAACGGAAGGGAAGACGATCAGCTCACAAACATGAAGCTTGTAGGTCCTTCCTCAAACACTGACCTCTGCCACATGAACGTTCCCGTCCGGACCGGCTCACAGGCTTTAGTCGTCAGGACCGGACTAAAGTTTTTAAGAATTTTCCTTTTTTTTTTTATTGCAGTTCAACAATTTAAAATCAATTCTCTCTACTTTTCTGCTCTAATCAGGTTTGAATAACAAACCCTGTTCACTGAGTGAGTGCACGAAACCGATCTGAGAAAAATCAAGTGGCAGAAAACCTCCAGGACAAAGATTATTTGGTGAAGAAAAACACCAAGGAGGACAGAGAACGACTGACAAACATTCTCCATCCACTCCGACCTTCAATGCCACCATTTAAATCTTCACTTCATTCACCCAGTTAGCTTAATGGTCAGTTTTTACATCGTCTTATCCAAACTAGCTAACGTGTAGCTAAAGGCTAAAGTTAGAAACTAGCTAACATGAGTCAGCTAACCTGTAACCTGTGTCAAAATCAATCCACATGTCAGCAGACAAACCGGTCTCACAGTCTTCATGAAATCATCTTAAATCTTATTATCTTATCTACTAATGATTCAGAACAGATAAATGAAGAGAGAAATCAAACTCAATTTGAACGAGAAAATAAAAATGTTGCAGAATATTTTTCTGACATACAAAAAAAACCCAAAACATATTAACACATTTGTTAGGAAACAGTTCAAATCAAGAATGATTTAAACACACATGGTTGAATCAGGAAGTTGTTTGTTGTAACTCTGAATCCAGAAGGATGTGGATGAACCAGATCAGCTGCTTCTGCACTTGATCATTTAGGGCTCCTGTCTTTTCCCAGAGGTAAAGAAACGTCTGCTGGCTGCAGAGCCCTTTCCTCTCGGGCCCCTCTGCTCTGGAACAACCTCCCTGCTGATATCAGACTGTCTGACTCCATTCAGACTTTCAAATCTAATCTTCAAATGTATTTTTATAATTTAACTTTCAGTTAGCTTCTTATTCTTTTACAAACTCAGGCTCTGTACCTGCTGCCATCCTACCACCAGTGGGTCGGCCTCAGTCTCAATAAACCAGTAAACTCAGTACAGTATAGTCCAGGTTGTCATGCCGACGAGATCACTGTAAACTTTCTGAAAATCACTGCATCACTAAAACCATTTGACCAGAGAACTGATCCCTCTGATGCAGGTGTCGACCTCTTTGCTGTTGGTTGTTCATTTGTCAATGAGACAAACAATCGTGATGCAAACAAATATATTTATCAAACTAGAGACAGGGCGAGCTTCATTTGTATATAAATATAAATATGGTTTTAGCTAAGAAGTGATCCAGTTCTTTAAATACAGTGGAACGACTGATGCCATGAACAGAAAAGAGAAACTGTCAATTCTACTGATTTATTCACTAACAAGACTGAACACGATTTAAAAATAATAATAATAATGAAACACTTTATTTGTACTTAATAAAATTTAATTGCAGATAGTGAAAAATATTATCACTTTGAATAAGATAAAAAAGATTATTAAGTATTGTTAAGCTTTTTATTTGATCAAGGAGATTTCATGAACTCAACCCTGTCTTCTCAGCTGTTGCTAATTGAAACTGAATGTTTCTCTGAGTCTCTCAAACTTTTTCCTAATAAGAAATGTCTGTCAGTAGTTAATGTTTTTTTACTCAGGTCTTTATTTGAGGCAAAGACATGAAAACACAGAGTTGAAATACTATGATACAAGTAAAAGTCCCGCAGTCAACATTTTCTTTAAGATAAAGTATAAAAGTATTAACATGAAAATACACGTAAAGTATCAAAAGTAAAAGTCCTTTCAGAATAATGTCAATCATATGACTGGATTCTGATTATTGATGTATTAATGTGTAAACAACACTTTAATGTTGCAGCTTGTGAAGATGGGACTCATTTTAATGACTTAGATGAACCTTATCTCACCTCTAATAATACATTATGATTAATTATTGATTATATTTCATATCATTAATACGAATCTGCAAAGTGAGCATTAGCTGCAGCTGCTCTAATATTAGTTTGACATGTTCTCCGTCAGCTTTGAGTCAGATCCTGGAGTGAAGACAAAAAGAAACATTTGATTGATTGTTGATGAAAATGAACTTTATTCATGACGTGAAGCTTCAGTTTGTTCACACACTGAGTCAGTAAAGTCTGTTCAATGACTCTTGTTCAGTGATTCCATGAACAGATTCACTTCATCCACACAATCAGTTTGTTTCACAAGAATCTCAGCGAGAGAAAAGAAAATAATGAATCATCTCCTCATTGATTATTATCATGATAATGACAGTTTGATCAAACATCATAGACCTTATTGTGAGTGGATTTGAACAACAACAACATTTGTTCTGACAAACACATCAATGTAAATGTAATTATAGATTTCTGTCTTTACACAGTGAGAACAAAACATCTGTGATAAAGGAAGGTCTGGTGATTTCTCTGTTCAGGACCAAACAACAACATAAAAACACATCAACACAAATATCCAACAAACATTCAGAGCTCAGAGAAGTTTGTGTTCTCATGTGGAGAAATGTGAGTTCAGGTGAAACTACCATCATCATGAGCAGTGATATCCTCCATGGCTCCAGCTCGGCCTAAAGTCACTCCTACATCGACACCACAAGAGAGAAGAGGTCAAAGTGCTGACAATGACTCTCAGCGACAAACACAAAGACACTAAATACACTGAGAGGCTAAA
>NW_019525521.1:74505-78189 GCF_002814215.2 Seriola lalandi dorsalis | reverse complement strand
GTGGGGGGTGTGGTCTGCAGCCAGCTGCTGTTTGACTGTCTCTGAAAAGCACAGAGCGAAGACACCTGTGTGATGCTTCAGTTATGTAACATCGTGTCATGTGAAGATGAGAAGAGTTTTGTTGAGACTTGATCAGAGAATCAAAGGGAAGATTGATCCAAAAAAAACAAAGAAGAACAATGAGAATCACCGGCTCCTCCGCTCAGACTAGCTTCAGGTTACATCCCCGTTCATCAGTCATTTAGAATATGAAACATCTGCGTGACTCTTGACTTACAGCTATCAGCAGTAAATCTCTCTCCTGATGGGAACACTGAGTCTTGGACTGTTTTTTCCCCTAAATCTTTATTATTCAAAACATTTTCCATTTCATCTTTTTAAAACAATCAAACATTGAAAATGGAGGAGACAATCAAAACTTCTGAAATAAGATTCACAGTAGTAGATATTTACAGGTTTCTGCTGTTTTATTACTTTAATATTCTTAAGTCCATGTAATGAATCAATGTATGATGTAATACTGATAATAATATGTGGCTCGGGGACTGAAGAGTCAGGTCAGGTCAGGTGACATCACAGAGCTCAGTCATGGTGATAGTGACACCTGGTGCTCACAACAGGAACACACTAGTGCTTCTTCTTTACGGCGGCCTTCTGCAGCTGCTGTCTGCGACCCAGAGAACTGACCTGAACTGACGAACCTGTTCTGGATCGTGTTGCTTTGGTCGCATATTTTACTGCCGGGTTTGTGTAAAGCTTTGATTGTGGACAGAGGGGACCACGTAGTGTAGTTGTGAACACACCTCTGGGATCACATCCCTCAGTGAAAATAAACTCGGTCACCAGAACTCTGCCTGAAACTCTTTGTACTGCCCAGATGTTTCCTAACTCGTCCTGAACAACACAAAACCACAACTCAAAACTTTCATATTTGTCAGTGTCTTCTTTTATTGGCTACAAGCTGCTTGTATGTATTTATCATTTTTATAGAAGAACAAGACGATGTGTGTAACAGCTGGTACCTTTTAACTGTTTCTGCATTTTCTTATTGAGCTGCAATGTTTTAATCTTGATCCAGATGTAAAAGTATTCGGTGAGTATATTCAAACACTAAATAATGTTGAACAGATTAATGTTTTTTAAATGCAAATGTAATTTTTCTCTTAGAGAAACAGAATTTTTATCATTGGACACTTTTACTTTCAAGTTCTGAGATTTTGCACATAAGTACTAGTACCAGTACAAGACTGTAAAATACTACATCGTGAGTAAAAAGACACAAGTATTTACAGTTTCATGCAGTTAAAGTATCAAAAATATTCAGGCAAAAGCCAAAAATTTCAGGCTTGGAATAAATAAACCTTCACTTTAAAACACACGTGGAGCTGCAATCAGTCAGTTTACTGATGAGTTTCCAACTAAATCGCCAAACATTTGATCGTTACTGTGGATTGAGAATAAGATTATTTTCCTGGATTGAAATAAATAACATATTTAGCTGTTGGACTGATGGTCGAGACAAAAACATGAAGAGACGTCACGTTAGTCTCTATGAAACTGTGTTTTCACTTATCTTTGAGAAAAAAAATGATATAAATAGATAAAGGATGAAGATAATTCCTACATTAGTTTTAAGATAAACACAAAGCTTGTGCTACAGAAAATGGACCAGACTCAGTGAATAGCTCCCTAAGCTTAACATGTCCTATGATAACTATTAATTTAGCTGTGCAGACTAATGAGCAGTGATAACTAACATGTCTTTGGGGTCATCAGGTGGGAACCTCCTTTCACCAGTGTTTCGTCTAGTTGGTCCCACGACACCTCCAGGAGGCCAGACAGTGATCACTGGCGTCCCAGAGTCACTCCCCTAATGCCAGCCATCACTGCTCCTCACACCACCACTATTTTCTTTATCTTGCCTCTGCTACCACAAACAACACCATCATCAACTCTGACAAAACACACTAGCAGATTCAGCAAATAAAGAGAATAATGTAACAGTCTACGTGAGGTTTGCAGCAATAATTCAGAATGTCTGCTCCCTGATTTCACTCAGCACAAGTCCTCTAGGGTCGACCCGCTTCTGGGTAATTACATCACATCAATAACACTCATACATGAACCTGTTTTCACACTATAAGAGAAATGAGACAAAGTGAACACGTATTCAACAAAATCCATTTATTGTGACATCTTTCTCATCATCTGTCTTAAAAGCAAAAATAAACCAAGAACGAAAGTGTGTTTATATCAACATGTTATCAGATACTAAAAAATAAAACTGAAAATATGTCTTAAAGCCTGTTCAGTATAATTGAGTGATTATTACACTAAATAGTTTCAATGGCAAAATGAATGTTATCTAACTCCAAACATTTGCATGAGGTCTCTCCTGTTATTATTCACACATTATGGACTGTCATCATTTCATTATTGTTGTATTATTGACTCTTGTATTATTGCGTCTCTGTACAAGGATGGTTGATATGGTGTAAATCCTGTATGATAGAATATATCTACCGGTGTAATAGTCTGAGCCGGATCAATAATTATATGGATAAGGTAAAGATAAAATCCTATGGATACCCATCCCTGCAGCTGGTTAATGTCTGACTCAGCACATCACAGCTCAAACCCCTTCACTATGAGTCTAGTTTAACCAGTGTTATTTTGTGATGATGATGTTTTATGTTGCACAGTGAGATCAGCCACAAACATGTGAAGGATTACTTCATGTGTAAGTGTCTGTTCATTAGAAGACGGAGCTTTTTAATATCTTTGCTCCTTGTAGCTGATAAAAACTCTCATAAAGCCATTGCTGCTGCCTGAGAATTAACACTGAATAAGTGTTGGAGAAAATGTTTAGCTCAGAATCTGGACTGATTGATTATGTCACAGTGTCATTTAGATTTTCTGGAGGAAAATTAATTGTTAGTCGATGGATTCGTCGTTAGAAAAAGGCGTCGTTAGTGGCAGCCCAGTTGTCTTTATTGACTGAGCACAAAGAAAATGTTAGTTTTAAAAAGCAACAAGAGAAAGAAACTCTTCTCGTTTCTCTGGGACAAAGCTGTTTTAGTGAAGGAGGCTGAAAGGACAGAGACTGACTGACTAATGTTTTCCTGCTCTGAACATCAACTCTCGACTTTCTGGTGTTTCAGGAGGAAAACGGCCTCAGTTATACTCTCATATCAGTTTGACATGTTCTCCGTCAGCTTTGAGTCAGATCCTGGAGTGAAGACAGAAAGAAACATTTGATTGATTGTTGATGAAAATCAACTTTATTAATGACGTGAAGCTTCAGTTTGTTCACACACTGAATCAGTAAAGTCTGTTCAATGACTCTTGTTCAGTGATTTCATGAACAGATTCACTTCATCCACACAATCAGTTTGTTTCACATGAATCTCAGAGATGGAAAAGAAAATAATGAATCATCTCCTCGTTGATTATTATCATGATAATGACAGTTTGATTAAACCTCATAGACCTTATTTGTGAGTGGATTTGAACAACGACAACATCTGATCTGCCAACACATGAATGTAAATGTAATTATAGATTTCTGTCTGACACAGTGAGAACAAAACATCTGTGATAAAGGAAGGTCCGGTGATTTCTCTGTTCAGACCCAAACAACAACAGACAAACACATCAACACAAACATCCAACAAACACTCAGAG
>NW_019525521.1:73381-74485 GCF_002814215.2 Seriola lalandi dorsalis | reverse complement strand
ATGCAGCTTTGCAAAAAAAAAAAAAAAAGTCTGTATCGTGATGATGACACGGCAGGTCAGAGGTCAGGGTGGTGACTGAGGGAAGTTAGCGGTAAAGGCGGCTGGTTGCTAAAGACGCTTCTGAAAACACGATGCGAAACGAACGTTGGAGCAGCAAAGAGAAAGACGAAGAAACAAAAGGATTCAGAGAAAGTGAAATTCGGGAAAACAAATCGTCTCTCTGGACTTTGTTCTAAACTCGGCACTTGTCTTGCTAGCGTTAGCAAAGAGGCTGCGGAGGACAATGCTAACGTCGAGGAGGAGGAGGAGGGGGAGGAGGGGGACAGTGACGTCACAGAGGCTGAGCATCAGCATGAAACAGAGGCAGAGAGCTGACCCAGCTGACTCTCCAGTGGGTAAGACTCGTCTCTCACTGCATCCCCGTAACAATAATATGGATATACGTGCCCTCTTTCAAAAAGATGTTGTCTCTATCCCCCATGTTGCAGCTTACTGGGATCGATTTGTGAATGACACTTATTGGAAAAAGGTCTGGACGATTCCTCACAAATACCTTATCACAAATAAGATTAGGGAGGTATCCTATAAAATTATTCATAAATGTTATCCCGCAAATCACTATATGCAAAAATCTAATAGAGATGTAAACACAAACTGTTCTTTCTGTGATGAATATGCTGAAACAGCATTACATTTATTTTGGCATTGTTCTCACACCAGGAAACTATGGCAAGACCTTTGCAGATTTATCATTGACCATGTTTTCAAACACTTTGCTTTATCATGGGAGAACATCGTGCTTGGTTTCTTTAGACACCCCCCATTATTTTTTCCTAATAAATGTATTAATATTAGTATTAATAATATATTTATATTCTTCAGCAACAGACTTTTACATCCTCGCTGTAAGAAGGAGAGGTTCTGCACGTCCTTCATTCCAGCAGCTGTCAGACTCCACAACTCCTGCTCTTCCTGACCATGTGCAAACTGGCACTTTTTCATGTACATATCGTGTGTATTGTGTATATTGTATTTATTAGTGTATATTTGGTATATTTTTGTTGTATATTTCCATAGATGTTTTATTCTATAGATGTTTATTTT
>NW_019525521.1:70070-73361 GCF_002814215.2 Seriola lalandi dorsalis | reverse complement strand
AAGGTAAAGATAAAATCCTATGGATACCCATCCCTGCAGCTGGTTAATGTCTGACTCAGCACATCACAGCTCAAACCCCTTCACTATGAGTCTAGTTTAACCAGTGTTATTTTGTGATGATGATGTTTTATGTTGCACGGTGAGATCAGCCACAAACATGTGAAGGATTACTTCATGTGTAAGTGTCTGTTCATTAGAAGACGGAGCTTTTTAATATCTTTGCTCCTTGTAGCTGATAAAAACTCTCATAAAGTCATAAAGTCATAAAGTCGTTGCTGCTGCCTGAGAATTAACATTGAATAAGTGTTGGAGAAAATGTTTAGCTCAGAATCTGGACTGATTGATTATGTCACAGTGTCATTTAGATTTTCTGGAGGAAAATTAATCGTTAGTCGATGGATTCATCGTTAGAAAAACTCGTTGTTAGTGGCAGCCCTGACTAATTCTCCAGTTCTCTTTATTGACTTAGCACAAAGAAAATGTTAGTTTTAAAAAGCAACAAGAGAAAGAAACTCTGCTCGTTTCTCTGGGACAAAGCTGTTTTAGTGAAGGAAGCTGAAAGGACAGAGACTGACTGACTAATGTTCTCCTGCTCTGAACATCAACTCTGGACTTTCTGGTGTTTCAGGAGGAAAACGGCCTCAGTTATACTCTCATATCAGTTTGACATGTTCTCCGTCAGCTTTGAGTCAGATCCTGGAGTGAAGACAGAAAGAAACATTTGATTGATTGTTGAGGAAAATCAACTTTATTAATGACGTGAAGCTTCAGTTTGTTCACACACTGAATCAGTAAAGTCTTTTCAATGACTCTTGTTCAGTGATTTCATGAACAGATTCACTTCATCCACACAATCAGTTTGTTTCACATGAATCTCAGAGAGGAAAAAGAAAATAATGAATCATCTCCTCGTTGATTATTATCATGATAATGACAGTTTGATAAAACCTCATAGACCTTATTTGTGAGTGGATTTGAACAACGACAACATCTGATCTGCCAACACATGAATGTAAATGTAATTATAGATTTTCTGTCTTTACACAGTGAGAACAAAACATCTGTGATAAAGGAAGGTCTGGTGATTTCTCTGTTCAGGACCAAACAACAACAGACAAACACATCAACACAAACATCCAACAAACACTCAGAGCTCAGAGAAGTTTGTGTTCTCATGTGGAGAAATGTGAGTTCAGGTGAAACTAACATCATCATGAGCAGTGATATCCTCCATGGCTCCAGCTCGGCCTAAAGTCACTCCTACATCGACACCACAAGAAATGAGAAGAGGTCAAAGTGCTGACAATGACTCTCAGCAACAAACACAAAGACACTAAATACACTGAGAGGCTAAAATACACATTTTAACTCACTCCTGTCTATTTCACTTTACACAACTCTGCTGTGGCGTTTCTATAATAAAGCCGAAGTCCAGCATAGAGAGGCTGAGTGAATGTGGTCTGGACCCTGTGGAGGAGAGTCATGGTTTCAGAGACGCTGTAGAAGGACAGAACACCTGCTGTGTGATCCAGGTACACTCCTACTCTGGAGGACCGAGGACCTGAGACTGGAGTTTTGATGTTGTTGAACATAAATGAAAAACTGTTTTGATCACAATATAACACCCAAGATTTGTCATTATATCCAAATAAACTTTCCTCCCCTGCTCTGCTGATATTCTTGTATGAGACTGCTACACGAACTCCTTCTCTCCACTCCACCTCCCAGTAACAACGTCCAGTCAGACTCTTTCTACTCAGGACCTGAGGATGTGAAGTGAATCTGTCTGGATGACGAGGATAAGGCTGTTTTTCACTCATTACTGTTGCTTTTCTGTTTCCCTCAGATAATAACAGCCATGAATATGCTGTGTTGGGATCCACTGTGATTTCCTGTGAATATTTTAAGAAGTCAGCTCTGGTTTTGGGCTCTGGTTGTGACAGTAAAACATCCACTTGAGACACTGTCAGTGAGATGTTTGTCCATGTCTCTGTCAGAACGTCCTGTAGTTTCTCTCTGAGCTGTGACACAGCTGCTGTCACGTCCTCAAAGTATCTCAGAGGACGGATATTGATACTGGATGAGTCTGTAGAGTCACTGAGTCGTGACAGTGAGGGGTAGTTATGTAGAAAGTGGCTGTGATCCTCTGTGTGTGAGAGCTGCTTCAGCTCAGCGTCTTTCCTCTTCAGCTCAGCGATCTCCTGCTCCAGCTTCTCCTGAAGCTCTTTGACTCGACCGGCTTCAGTTTCCTGCTGGGATCTGATCTGCTGCTTCACATCAGAGCGTCTTTTCTCCATGAGACGGATCAGCTCAGTGAAGGTCTTCTCACTGTCCTCCACCGCTTCATCAGCAGAGCCATTGATAGCCTCCACCTCCTGTCGAAGCAGCTTCACATCTTTCTCTCTGTCCTGGATTCTCTGCTGGATCTCTTGTCGACTCAGCTGGAGCTCTCTCTGCCTCTCAGTCCTTTCTGCTGCAGCTGAGACTGTGTCGTGGCCTTTATGTTCATCCACAGAGCAGAGATAACAGATACACTGCTGATCGGTGCGGCAGAACATCTTCATCACCTCATCGTGACGAGAGCAGATGTTCTCCTGGAGCTTCTCGGAGGGCTCCACCAGCTTGTGTTTCTTTAATGGAGCTGCTTCATAATGAGGCTGCAGGTGATTCTCACAGTAAGAGGCCAGACAAACCAGACAGGATTTAACAGCTTTCAGTTTCCTCCCAGTGCAGACATCACAGGCCACGTCTTCAGGTCCAGCATAGCAGTGATCAGCAGCAGCAGCTTGGAGTCCAGTCTTCTTCAGCTTCTCCACTAAAGCTGCTAACATGGTGTTTTTCACCAGGACAGGCCTCGGTGTGAAGGTCTGCCTACACTGAGGGCAGCTGTGGATTTTCTTCTCATCCTCTTCATCCCAGAAGCTTTTAATACAGTTCATGCAGTAGCTGTGTCCACAGGGAATAGCCACTGGATCCTTCAGTAGATCCAGACAGATGGAACAAGAGAAGGTCTCCCGGTCCAGCTGATCTCCTTTCTGCGCCATTTCAGCTCTCAGTGACAACGACTGTCTGAGTTTCACTTCCTCAGAACTGAAACTAGTTTGAGCTCTGTTCTAAACAACATGTGTCTCTGCAGTGAACGGGGCCTGTCAGCTCTCGCACTTCACCACATGTTGGTTCCACCCATCTTCAAACTGTAGATCTGAAGGGGAGGGAACAAGGAAACACATGAACAGAGTGGAGCTGACTGTGTTTGAGAGCAGGAAGAAGAGGGAGGGGCATCAGGCTTTG
>NW_019525521.1:34223-70020 GCF_002814215.2 Seriola lalandi dorsalis | reverse complement strand
TCACAGGCCACGTCTTCAGGTCCAGCATAGCAGTGATCAGCAGCAGCAGCTTGGAGTCCAGTCTTCTTCAGCTGCTCCACTAAAGCTGCTAACATGGTGTTTTTCACCAGGACAGGCCTCGGTGTGAAGGTCTGCCTACACTGAGGGCAGCTGTGGATTCTCTTCTCATCCTCTTCATCCCAGAAGCTTTTAATACAGTTCATGCAGTAGCTGTGTCCACAGGGAAGAGTCACCGGATCCTTCAGTAGATCCAGACAGATGGAACAAGAGAAGGTCTCCCGGTCCAGCTGATCTCCTTTCTGCGCCATTTCAGCTCTCGGTGACAACGACTGTCTGAGTTTCACTTCCTCAGAACTGAAACTAGTTTGAGCTCTGATCTCAACAACATGTGTCTCTGCAGTGAACGGGGCCTGTCAGCTCTCGCACTTCACCACATGTTGGTTCCACCCATCTTCAAACTGTAGATCTGAAGGGGAGGGAACAAGGAAACACATGAACAGAGTGGAGCTGACTGTGTTTGAGAGCAGGAAGAAGAGGGAGGGGCATCAGGCTTTGACTCATTGTGTGATACTGTGTGTTTAACCTTTGTACAACATAAAGTTCAGAATATGACCAATTAAGATGCAGCTTTCCAGACTGACTCACCATACACAAATAACAACAGCACAAAGTCACAATCAGGGTGTAGAGAACTGATCCCTCTGATGCAGGTGTCGACCTCTTTGCTGTTGGTTGTTCATGTGTCGGGGACACAAACAATCATGATACAAACAAATATATTTATCAAACTAGAGACAAGGCGAGCTTCAGTTGTATTTAGATATAAATATGGTTTTAGCTGAGAAGTGGACACAGGACGGGACTCACATAATCCCACGCTATTTCATGACGTCACCCAATGCTGTCTGTTGTTACTGATTTGATTGAGAGACCCTGAGAGGAAAAAGTTACAGACTGTGTGTTTAAAGGAGGATTTATGGGACGAAACTGCAGAACTAAGATTACACAGCGAAACCGGTGTATGCAATACATAATCAAAAAGAGCATTAGTGTACTTACAGTGATGTGTGATCCTCTGATGCAGAACTTTAGTGTCAGGCTTTATATCCTCTCGAGGAAGGAACACCCTCAGATGATTATTCATTAGCAGGAGGAGGCACAGAGGAGAATCAGGACGATTTCATAGAAATCATGTGACCTGCAGAATGACTTTCACAATTTGTGTGTGTGGATGGTTGAGATAAAAAGTGTCTTACGTATTGAAGTCATTAAGCTGGTTTGTCTTCTTATCTTATGTACAGACTGTAGACTTGTCCTGCTTACATCGAGTAACATTTTATTTAAATATAGTCTGAAAATAAAAATGCTCTACTGGTCAAAATTTTCACAACACCTGAAATCTGGAGACTGTGCTGGTCTTCATCATTTGAGGCCACCGTCTGGTTCCTTTTCTCCGATGTTTTGGCTCATTATCTCGCTGTATTCTGACAGAATTCTGCAGTCCAGTGTTGTCCTAATAATGTATCAGAGGGTGCAGTAACAAAGTTTGTTCTAACACTGCCTTTGTACAGACAGAGGGTTTGTAAGTTATCAACAAACATTTGAATTGTTTCCATTAACTTTAAAGGCTTCATTTACTTTCATTGCTGCAGGAAAGCTGTAAGTTATCAAAAGAAGTGTGGAAAATTCTGCAAATTTTACTTTCACTTTCAGGTTTGCAGAGTGGCAAGAGAGCCTCACCCAAGGGTCTGTCTGTGTGCCTGTGTGGACTGTATATAAAGGAGCGGCAGAGTAAACTGAGACAGAACTCTCCCTCCATCCGTGATCAGAGGTAAGTTGCTGAATACACTGAGCTGTTGATTTAACTCTGTCTGTCTGTTGTTTTAGTGTTAATGTGATGATGATAGAGGCATTAACAAAGCTGCATGATTGCATTAGTATTGAAATTATATATGTTTTTATAGTCTTTTACTCTAATTGGAACTCAACTCTCGGTTTCTTGATTTTTGTTTTTTACATTCTGACCAATATAGTTGATTCCTAATATATAAAGAATCATAACTTTTATTGTGTGATGAAATAGCTGACAGTTTGCACTGCTTTTTCCATGAACTGCCTTACTCAAACTGAAACTGAAACTGGCTCATTTTTTTTCATTTAAATACATGCTTGCTCATTACTGGGTACATTCCTGTCTTTTAATGAAGGTGTAACTTACAAATAAATAAAAGAAAATCTGATCTGCCACTTTCTGCTGTTTACATTACATTAGAAGACATCAAGGAACGTAGGGCGTTGGAAAATGAAGTCCAACAGTGACGTGCTCCTCTTCATTGCCTAAGCTAAGGTAAATGATAAATGTGGAAATGTGGATCATAGTGATCCAAATAAATAGAATTTCTGAATCATAAACATAGCTCTGTTTTTATAGGCACTTTATTCTTTTTGTATTTTAGGATTTGGAGATAATGATTTAACTCTCGAGCAGCACTTTGCAAACACAACAGCTCTTGGATCCTACACTGGACAACAGGGGCGGAAAAGAGCCAACAGAGGTTTGTTGTAATTCATCTCCAGCAGTTTAATACTTAAGTGTTTTTACCTAGACTGCTTAGCTCCTACAACCAGGAACTCAACTCTGCACCATGGCTGCTAATTTTGCTTTAATCTGACTAAGGTCAACAGTGTGATGCTCTCTGAGAAACATTCTTGACCTGTCCCTGAGAGAAGTCAACTTGTTCATGTTTTACAAATGAAGCAGAATTTTTCAGTCCAACTGTTTGTACTGATGACTCAACCAAAATAATTTTATGTCCATTACAGTGAAAACAAATCCTCTAAGGATCACCTGGTGTTATCTATGGAAAAATTTAATGGACAAAGTCTATTTTATCATCCACCACCAGTTCAGCTGTTGCACGATTATTACAAGCAATAATAACATAGTGGTACTATCATGGTCTCTACAAATGTGTTTTTTTTTATATGCAGATTCAGACCAGAGAGCACTTACTTCACAATAACAGAAGCAACACTCACATCAAGATGGATGAACTTCTCTGACCACAAAGACTGCTCATCAGATAAACCTCCCAAGAAGACAGCTGGTACCAACTGATTTGTACTTTGATATTGTGATCACAAATTACTTGCCTTCATCATAATGATATCTAGAATAGCATCTGGATTTCGCTCAGCTTGCAAGTTAGTTAGATCAGTCTTTTCAAAATCAAAATCAAAATCAAAAGTTCCTGAAGAAACAAAGCCAACCACAAATTTTGCTGATTCACATCCTGTTAATTTACAACAAAATAACTATAATTCAGAGGAGCCAGAGTGCAGTAAACGGCTTGCTGATGCTGTTAAAGAAAGAAGCACAAAGCTGAAACATGAGACAGGGCCTCTCCCTGTTTATAAAATTCCCCTGATAGAAGAAAGCATCAATGTGGAGGGGTGTAAATGTTTCAGCTTTGGAAAAGAATCCACTAAAGGTAATCGCACCATAATGGTTCTTGGAGCAACTGGTGCTGGCAAATCAACTCTTATCAATGGGATGATCAATTACATTCTTGGTGTTGAATGGGAGGATCCATATCGGTTTAAGTTAGTTGACGAGGGTCAGTCGAAGTCACAAGCTGAAAGCCAGACTTCTGAAGTCACAGCATATAGAATCAACCATCAGGAGGGCTTTAAGATAGAGTACACACTCACTCTTGTTGACACTCCAGGCTTTGGAGATACAAGAGGCATAGAAAGAGACAGGATGATCGTAGAGCAGCTGCGTAATCTCTTCTCCACTGAGCTTGGAGTCAGTGAGATTGACGCTGTGTGTTTCGTCGCTCAGGCTTCTTTAGCACGACTCACACCAACACAGAAATATGTGTTTGATTCAGTTCTCTCAATCTTTGGCAAAGATGTGGCAGAAAACATCAGGGTTCTGGTGACATTTGCAGATGGCAAACGTCCACAAGTTCTCGAGGCGATCAATGCTTCAGGTGTCCCATGTCCTAAAACAAAAGACGGACTGCCAGATCACTTTAAGTTCAATAATTCAGCGTTGTTTGCACAAAACAAATCATCTGCAGCAGAGAGCATGAGTGGGGAAGATGATGAAGATGGAGGCTTTGATCAGATGTTTTGGAACATGGGGACAAGAAGCATGCAGAGGTTTTTTGTTGCTTTAAATAAAGTAGACACCAAAAGTTTGACATTGACAAAGGAGGTCCTCAGAGAAAGAAAGCAGCTTGAGATTTCGGTTGAGAATTTGAAGAAGCAGGTTAAAGATGGTTTAGCCAAGCTAGAGGAGATAAAAGAGACAGCTGAACAACTTAAAGAACATGAGGCAGAGATCAGCAGAAATAAGAACTTTGAGTTTGAAGTCAGTGTCTCAAAGCCTTTTCAAGTGGATATTTCTGATACTGGATTTTACCTCACCAACTGTCAGCAGTGTCATTTTACCTGCCACGATGATTGTAGCATTGCAAATGATGCAAATAAAATAGACTGTAGTGTAATGGCGGATGGATACTGCACCCAGTGCCCAAGAAAATGTGTTTTTAGTGTACATTATAATCAGAAGTACAAATGGGAGTACAAGGAAGTGAAAGAAAAAAAAACAGTAAAAGAGCTGCAAAAAAAGTACCTTAAAGCCACAGAGGCTAAAATGCCTGTGCAGGCACTGATCGACAAACTGAGGCTGGAATATGATCTTGTAAAGGCTGAGGTGGTGACACTAATGGAGAGATCTGCCCAGTGTCTGAACAGACTTAAAGAGATAGCACTTAAGCCAAACCCTCTCTCCACTCCAGAGTACATCGACATGCTCATTGAGGGAGAGAAATATGAAGCCAAACCAGGCTGGAAGCAACGAGTTCAGTCCCTGATAGACATGAGAGAAAAAGCTGACTACATGGCTAAAGTAGAGAGAGGAGAAAAACTGCTGCAGAGTCCAACAACTGACTCCCAGGGTTTCAATCAAGGCCAAACAAAGAACAATGACAACCAAGACAAGGTCCTGATTTGATGCGATTCCCATTTTGTTTCAATTCAATTCAACATGGATTCAGTTAGAGATATTTCAGTTTCAATACTAATTTTTCTTGGATATGAATGAGATTCTCAGAAAACTATTGCTGTAAATTGTTACCCTGACCTGACACATTATTTAAAGGATTAACGTTATCATTAAGAATGGACTCCAAAGCGCTTACATTAATGCACTTTTTACATGACCTACAGTTTATACACACATCTGAAGAAGTAATAGGTAGGTAAGTAATGTGCATTCACTAAAGTAGCCCGGTGCACTGGCTACAGTCTTCTTCTTCTTCTTGCACATCTTGCTAATGGCTTTGCTTTTGTCTAGCTCTGTCTTCATAGTTTTTAAATCTGACATGCAACCATATATCTACCTTTAGACTTGCTGGTGCCTTTAGTGGAGCCGCATCTACCATTTTTTTGCCTCTCACATGGCCAGATCTCACTGCATGAGAAGTGTGGTCATGTGAGACTAACAGGGTTACAGCTTCACACATCCACAGACTGTAAAGGGAATATATGAAAAAGATCGGTCTCTGGATTTTATGAATCGATATCAGATTATTGAAATGAAGATAGCTACGAATCAGAGAATCCATTTTTTCCAACCCAGGCCAACAAGACAGACACTGATAACCACCAAGTCAAGACTGAGCCCAGTTCTGATTGGTATGTACCAAGATGAGGATCAGAAGCTGGATACCGACCGAGACCAAGATGAGACTGAGACTCATTCTAATATAAGCGAGGGCCAAGACAGTGAGATAGATTCTAACCCAACCCAAGACGAGACAGATTCTGATACAGGGTTTATACTGCTACCCAGCAAGACCGAGAACATACCGAGATCAGTGAAAACCAAGGTAAGACCATGATGTTGAATAAAATATCTAATATAAGTGAAAGTGCTGTTACCAATGATGAAATGATTAATTCACAGTCAATCAACAACAACTCTGCAGCTTTACGCCTCTTGAAACTCACTGTATTGGTTCTCCAGCTGTGAAGACTTTATAATGTTCTGTGTCAAAGTAGATAGCTGACAACGGTGGAAGTGAATGCAACTATGAAAATAACATTGCATATCTTACATAACATCCTTATATTTTCACACAGTTCTTTACACATATGTGCATGACATAACAGTATTATATAGGTGTGCTATGTGAGTATTATCTAATTTCATGTAACCATGAGTTATCGTTTTTATTGATGCTAGGAATTCATTCTATGTAATGTGGAAGTATGTAATTTTTTTTTGTTTTATGAGTTTGTAATGTTTCTGGTATTGGTTTCATGTTATTACTAGTTATTATAGTCCTGTATGGTCAGGTGTTCTGTGGTATGTGTTAGTGTTTTCTTTGTGGCATTGTTGTACTCCATTGGTCTGATAAAGGCTGAGGATGCCGGTTATATGTCTATCATG
This sequence comes from Seriola lalandi dorsalis, assembly GCF_002814215.2. Lineage (NCBI taxonomy): Eukaryota > Metazoa > Chordata > Actinopteri > Carangiformes > Carangidae > Seriola > Seriola lalandi. Next base: position 63,557 of record NW_019525521.1, on the reverse strand, counting down.
AGATACTATCAGAACAGGTCTCTTGACTGATATAAAAAGAGAGCTCACTGTTGTTCATTGGGAATCTCTGCTGATCCGTGTAAGTGTAAGTGAACAGTCCTCTATATTGTACAATATATATATAGATATATATATATAAGTCTATACACTCATCTAAAGTGTTTTCTGTGTTTTTTAGTGATGATATTTAAGCAGTTTCCAAAACACCTCTAATATTAAAGCCAGTTAAACTCTGGCAATTTGATGGTATTTGTTATACCATAGTAACTGTTACAATTAAATTATTTTGTACCCTGCAGTTGCCATAGATTTTATGTGTTTTGCATATTTTGTTTCTGAATTAAGTATATACCAGTGGCGATTTCTCTAAGACTGCAAGGGAAGCTCAGCTTCCCCTAAAATGTCAACAAAATAAGTGGTCAAATATGTCCTGTTGTGTGAACATTTCATTGACTAAATATGCGCTAGAACACGTTCATCTTTTGTTCAGAATCAGCTCCTTATCACAGGTAACCGACACGACTTCTTCTCCTTCCTCCCCGCAGCGCCACAGAGCTTTACACAGTGTAGACGCCGAGCGTCTCCTGACGTCACTGGGGAAGCAGAGAGTGGGTTGTTCCACTGCAGCTAAACTAGACGGTCATTGGATAAATGCTGGGCTTTGTCCCGCCCATCGGATGCTCAGCGTCTCTGGGGGTCTATGGGACAGTGGGCTGGCCCGGACGCTGCATGTTGATTGGATGATATGTCTGAGGCTGAGTCCCTTTTTGATTGACAGCGAAATGAGCAAATCAGCGATCTTGAAGTATAAGCATCCACCGGAGCAGTTTTCAAGTTTTTCATTCCGTTGTTCGGAGTTGATCTGGAGACGTTACTGATCCTCAGCGACTTTGTCTTCGTTAAAAACGACTAGCGTTGTGTGTGGCGACTCTCTTCTGTCACTCTGCGAATTTACATATAAATAAACGGACACATTTTATGATGTAGGCCGAAAATAAGCTTCCCCTCCTTATAAGACCAGCAGCCGCCACTGGTATATACATAAATGTTTAAAGAAATTACACAATTGCAACCAGTTTACATTGTTCAATATAAGCTGCCTTTTACACAGAGCTGTCAGAATTTTGATTTTTGATTGTGTTCCTAACCTTTTTATCTTCGGAAAAAAAACCAAAGGTGACATAGATACTTACTACTGACACATAAACTATTGATGGGTATGGAAAAACATTTTATGGTCATGTGTTTTAATAAAAAAAGTGCTGAGAATGACTCTCAACAACAAACACAAAGACACAAAAAACATTGAGGATCCAAAATTCACATTTTTACTCACTTCTCTCTATTTCACTTTACACAACTCCGCTGTGGCGTTTCTATAAAAAAGCCGAAGTCCAGCATAGAGAGGCTGAGTGAATGTGGTCTGGACTCTGTGGAGGAGAGTCATGGTTTCAGAGACGCTGTAGAAGGACAGAACACCTGCTGTGTGATCCAGGTACACTCCTATTCTGGAGGACCGAGGACCTGAGACTGGAATTTTGATGCTGTTGAACCTAAATGAAAAAGTGTTTTGATCACAATATAATGCCCAAAATTTGTCATTATATCCAAATAAACTTTCCCTCTCTGCTCTGCTGATATTCTTGTATGAGACTGCTACACAAACTCCTCTTCTCCTCTCCACCTCCCAGTAACAATGTCCAGTCAGACTCTCTCTACTCAGGACCTGAGGATGTGAAGTGAATCTTTCTGGATGACGAGGATAAGACTGTTGTTGACTCCATGTTACTTTTCTGTTTCCCTCAGATAATAACAGCCATGTGAAAGCTGTGTTTGGATCCAGTGTGATTTCCTGTGAATATTTTAATAATCCACCTCTGGTCCTGGGAGAAATCAAACTCAATTTGAACGAGAAAATAAAAATGTTGCAGAATATTTTTCTGACATACAAAAAAAAACCAAACCATATTAACACATTTGTTAGGAAACAGTTCAAATCCAGAATGATTTAAACACACATGGTTGAATCAGGAAGTTGTTTGTTGTAACTCTGAATCCAGAAGGATGTGGATGAACCAGACCAGCTGCTTCTGCACTTGATCATTTAGGGCTCCTGTCTGTTCCCAGAGTTAAAGAAACGTCTGCTGGCTGCAGAGCCCTTTCCTCTCGGGCCCCTCTGCTCTGGAACAACCTCCCTGCTGATATCAGACTGTCTGACTCCATTCAGACTTTCAAATCTAATCTTCAAACGTATTTTTATAATTTAACTTTCAGTTAGCTTCTTATTCTTTTACAAACTCAGGCTCTGTACCTGCTGCCATCCTACCACCAGTGGGTGGGCCTCAGTCTCATAAACCAGTAAGCTCAGTACAGTATAGTCCAGGTTGTCATGCCGACGAAATCACTGTAAACTTTCTTAAAATCACTGCATCACTAAAACCATTTGACCGGAGAACTGATCCCTCTGATGCAGGTGTCGACCTCTTTGCTGTTGGTTGTTCATTTGTCAATGAGACAAACAATCGTGATGCAAACAAATATATTTATCAAACTAGAGACAGGACGAGCTTCAGTTGTATTTAGATATAAATATGGTTTTAGCTAAGAAGTGATCCAGTTCTTTAAATAGAGTGGAACGACTGATGTCAGAAAAGAGAAACTGTCAATTCTACTGATTTATTCACTAACAAGACTGAACATGATTTAATAATAATAATAATAATGAAACACTTTATTTGTACTTAATAAAATTTAATTGCAGATAGTGAAAAATATTATCACTTTGAATAAGATAAAAAAGATTATTAAGTATTGTTAAGCTTTTTATTTGATCAAGGAGATTTCATGACCTCAACCCTGTCTTCTCAGCTGTTGCTAATTGAAACTGAATGTTTCTCTGAGTCTCTCAAACTTTTTCCTAATAAGAAATGTCTGTCAGTAGTTAATGTTTTTTTACTCAGGTCTTTATTTAAGTCAAAGACATGAAAACACAGAGTTGAAATACTCTGATACAAGTAAAAGTCCTGCAGTCAACATTTTCTTTAAGATAAAGTCTAAAAGTATTAACATGAAAACACACATAAAGTATCAAAAGTAAATGACAGAATAATGTCAATCATATGACTGGATTCTGATTATTGATGTATTAATGTGTAAACAACACTTTAATGTTGCAGCTTGTGAAGATGGGACTCATTTTAATGACTTAGATGAACCTTATCTCACCTCTAATAATACATTATAATTAATTATTGATTATATTTCATATCATTAATACGAATCTGCAAAGTGAGCATTAGCTGCAGCTGCTATCATATCAGTTTGACATGTTCTCCGTCAGCTTTGAGTCAGATCCTGGAGTGAAGACAGAAAGAAACATTTGATTGATTGTTGATGAAAATCAACTTTATTCATGACGTGAAGCTTCAGTTTGTTCACACACTGAATCAGTAAAGTCTGTTCAATGACTCTTGTTCAGTGATTTCATGAACAGATTCACTTCATCCACACAATCAGTTTGTTTCACATGAATCTCAGAGAGGGAAAAGAAAATAATGAATCATCTCCTCATTGATTATTATGATAATGACACTTTGATTAAACTTCATAGACCTTATTGTGAGTGGATATGAACAACGACAACATTTGTTCTGACAAACACTTCAATGTAAATGTAATTATAGATTTCTGTCTGACACAGTGAGAACAAAACATCTGTGATAAAGGAAGGTCCGGTGATTTCTCTGTTCAGACCCAAACAACAACAGACAAACACATTAACACAAACATCCAACAAACACTCAGAGCTCAGAGAAGTTTGTGTTCTCATGTGGAGAAATGTGAGTTCAGGTGAAACTACCATCATCATGAGCAGTGATATCCTCCATGGCTCCAGCTCGGCCTAAAGTCACTCCTACATCGACACCACAAGAGAGAAGAGGTCAAAGTGCTGACAATGACTCTCAGCAACAAACACAAAGGCACAAAATACATTGAGAGGCTAAAATACACATTTTTTTTAAGTTATTTTTTGGGGCTTTTTGTGCCTTTAATGGACAGGACAGTAGAGAGACAGGAAATTGGGTGGCAGAGAGAGGGGGAATGACATGCAGCAGGTCGTCCGAACCGGGGCCTACTGCAGCGAGGACTGTAGCCTCTACACATGGGGCGCCTGCTTAGACCACAATGCCACACAACGCCCCCTAATATACACATTTTAACTCACTCTATTTCACTTTACACAACTCTGCTGTGGTTCCTCTATTATAAACCCGAAGTCCAGCATAGAGAGGCTGAGTGAATGTGGTCTGGACCCTGTGGAGGAGAGTCATGGTTTCAGAGACGCTGTAGAAGGACAGAACACCTGCTGTGTGATCCAGGTACACTCCTACTCTGGAGGACTGAGGACCTGAGACTGGAGTTTTGATGCTGTTGAACCTAAATGAAAAACTGTTTTGATCACAATATAATGCCCAAGATCTGTCATTGTTTCCAAATAAACTTTCCTCCCCTGCTCTGCTGATATTCTTGTATGAGACTGCTACACAAACTCCTCTTCCTCTCCTCTCCACCTCCCAGTAACAACATCCAGTCAGACTCTCTCTACTCAGGACCTGACAATATGAAGTGAATCTGTCTGGATGATCAGGATAAGACTGTTGTTTGAACATAAATTTTACTTTTTGGTTTCCCTTAAATAATAACAGCCATGTTAAAGCTGTGTTTGTATCCAGTGTGATTTCCTGTGAATATTTTAATAATCCACCTCTGGTCCTGGGCTCTGGTTGTGACAGTAAAACATCCACTTCAGTCACTGTCAGTGAGATGTTTGTCCATGTCTCTGTCAGAACGTCCTGTAGTTTCTCTCTGAGCTCTGACAGAGCTGCTGTCACCTCCTCAAAGTATCTCAGAGGAAAGATATTGATGCTGGATGAGTCTGTAGATTCACTGAGTTGTGACAGTGAGGGGTAGTTGCGTAGAAAGTGGCTGTGATCCTCTGTGTGTGAGAGCTGCTTCAGCTCAGCGTCTTTCCTCTTCAGCTCAGCGTCTTTCCTCTTCAGCTCAGCGATCTCCTGCTCCAGCTTCTCCTGAAGCTCTTTGACTCGACCGGCTTCAGTTTCCTGCTGGGATCTGATCTGCTGCTTCACATCAGAGCGTCTTTTCTCCATGAGACGGATCAGCTCAGTGAAGATCTTCTCACTGTCCTCCACAACTTTATCAGCAGAGCCATTGATAGCCTCCCCCTCCTGTTGAAGCAGCTTCACATCTTTCTCTCTGTCCTGGATTCTCTGCTGGATCTCCTGTCGCCTCAGCTGGAGCTCTCTCTGCCTCTCAGTCCTTTCTGCTGCAGCTGAGACTGTGTCGTGGCCTTTATGTTCCTCCACAGAGCAGAGATAACAGATACACTGCTGATCAGTGCGGCAGAACATATTCATCACCTCATCGTGACGAGAGCAGATGTTCTCCTGGAGCTTCTCGGAGGGCTCCACCAGCTTGTGTTTCTTTAATGGAGCTGCTTCATAATGAGGCTGCAGGTGATTCTCGCAGTAAGAGGCCAGACAAACCAGACAGGATTTAACAGCTTTCAGTTTCCTCCCAGTGCAGACATCACAGGCCACGTCTTCAGGTCCAGCATAGCAGTGATCAGCAGCAGCAGCTTGGAGTCCAGTCTTCTTCAGCTGCTCCACTAAAGCTGCTAACATGGTGTTTTTCCCCAGGACAGGCCTCGGTGTGAAGGTCTGCCTACACTGAGGGCAGCTGTGGATTCTCTTCTCATCCTCTTCATCCCAGAAGCTTTTAATACAGTTTATGCAGTAGCTGTGTCCACAGGGAATAGTCACCGGATCCTTCAGTAAATCCAGACAGATGGAACAAGACAAGATTTCCAGCTGATCTCCTTTCTGCGCCATTTCAGCTCTCAGTGACAACGACTGTCTGAGTTTCACTTCCTCAGAACTGAAACTAGTTTGAGCTCTGATCTCAACAACATGTGTCTCTGCAGTGAACGGGGCCTGTCAGCTCTCGCACTTCACCACATGTTGGTTCCACCCATCTTCAAACTGTAGATCTGAAGGGGAGGGAACAAGGAAATGCATGAACAGAGTGGAGCTGACTGTGTTTGAGAGCAGGAAGAAGAGGGAGGGGCATTACAGGAAGTGGTTTGATACTGTGTGTTTAACCCTTTGTACAACATAAAGTTCAGAATATGACCAATAAAGATGCAGCTCTCCAGACTGACTGAAGTGAAAACTGCTTGTTGTATTCTTGCTGTTGTCACTTTACTGATTTGGATTATTTAGATGTTGAGTTTAAATTACCTTGGTAACTGAGTGAGAGTTTGTGACTTGAACTGTGATGTCAATTCTCATCCCACTTTCACTGATATGACTGATACTTGAATATTAATCAATTTAGAATGTTTATTAAACATCACTTTATTTTGGTAGGATATGTTGCATAAACAAATGATGATGTTACCAAAAACAGTTAGAAAAATGGCAAAGGATAATGACGTATCGGCTTGTTTGCAATTGTGTCGAAATAATTTTATTTCCTTTTTTGTTTTTTTGAAAAACAAATAATTGAAATTTATGATGCAATGCAGAATCGGACTTATTTTGATTTATTTCTTATTCAGTTATTCTTTAATAATTTATTTAGGTCATCAATCCTGATTGATTTTTGTAATGTTATGATTGTGTTCATTATTTGGTTTGTTTAGTATGACTTAATGTGTTAAGTTTGATCTGTATTACATGTTTTGTATTATGGTTATTTATGTCTTATTTTTGTTCAATTTAAAAAAAAAAAAAAAAAGAAAAAACCCCAATTAAGACAGCCAGGGTTTAATACGTCACAAACCTAAGGAACAAGTCCTGTCAACTTGTGAGGACGGGGGGCGGGGCTAAATTATCCTGAAACCTTGTCAGTACAAAGAGAGAGTTAGCATTAGCAAAACTGCTAACACTGTGTCAGCCACTGCCAGTTACAAGCTAACAAACAACATAAAGAAATAAAAGATGCTAATTGTGCTAACCGTTCTGACCCATCTGCTAGTCTCTGGTTCTGGTCTCAGACTCCTCCTCTGAGTCTGGGTCTGACTGAGGCTCAAACATGTGTCTGAGTCTCTCCAATGTTTCCTCCTCTCACCATCTTGATACTCTCTGCTCTCTCACCTGTCCACCTGGAGCCAGCAGGTGGTGGGCGGGGCTAAAGGCCTGATCCAGATTTCTCAATGAGGAAGTAAGTGTAGATGATCTTACATGATTTCCATGTTTTTATGAAACATAATTTAAGACGCTGTTTGTCATCTCACCTGTTCCTCCCCTCTTTCTGTCATGTCTGTGTTTGTCCAGGTGTTGCCCTTGTCTTAGTTTCTGTCTGTGAGTTACCTACAGTGTCAGTCAGTGTTTAACCCTGTTCTAATTAATGTTTCCCTCAATCAAACACATGTTGACATGTGAAGGAAAAATGGTGAATGTCAGTCTCCTCAAACTTGAAGTGAATTGATTTGATACTAATACATATTCAAGAGCAACCAGTTTGTTTTATAGAGCATGTAGTAAAATCACAAGTAAATCACAAAACTCACGGGAAATAACGTCATGAATTCACTTTAACCACGTGGCTAAACATCATGTTACAAGAAGCTGGTAGAAAACTGGAAACAAAAGTCCAGTGTTTAGTTGTTCCACTCCTCCATACACCGCCTGGCGTCTTCCCTCAGTCCTGATGGACAAGAGTCATAAACACCCAATTGGAAACAAACATGTCATTTTTGGATATTTTCCTATTAAACCAGACGTCATCAGGGCCTCATGTTTCACCTCCTGTGGGCCACAAACTCTGTGTCCTGGTTTGACCCCCTTCCAACGCAGACCAGTTGTGTCTCCATGCTGTTGTGCCATTTCCCTTTTGTTTCTTCTTTTGTTCCAGTTTTTCCCACAGCACTTGAAAGCAGCGCGTACTCCAACCAACTCCCGTAAGACGCAGGAGAAACTTTTACACCACAAACTCCACAGTGAATGGAAGTTCACTACTCCGGTCTTCCAGAAGTGACATGAGTCCTGCATCAGCCTTTGACGCTTGGCGCTCTGAGTCGATGCTCTGCACCATGGTGATCCGCTCACAAAGCTCCGCCTCCTGATGACTCTTCTGGATTTGAATGTCGAGATCAGTTTGCCTCTGAGAAAAGATAAAGGAACAGTCGGCCTCACAAACTTTCTTCATTCACATTCAAAGTTGAACGTTTCAGCACACATTGATAAAACACTCACTTTTTCTATTTTAGAAAATATCTTGAGCAAATTATGACGAAGTATCTCAGGTCCTGGCAGATTTTTGGTCAAATTTAAATTCATCTGCGTAAAGAATATTAAATGTCTTATTTCCACATCTTAAATTTTTCACAAAAAGAAACAATAAATCAATTAACAAATACAAATCAATTAAACAAAAAGAAGACAAACAACACTTTACAGCTTAAAGCTGAAGTAGGTCTTTGAATTAGAAAAACATAATTGTGCTGATTATTATTGTAATTGTGATGAATTTGGCATTTTTAATATAAAATAACTTTTTTGAACAAAGCAGCCTTTGCATATGTTCCTATGAAGTGTTTTATACACACTGAATATTTCAATAACCAGTAAGTTTATTTCTACAGAGGCAACATGCCTTTCTGATGCTGATGTCGTATTTCTTCATGTATTTATCAGAGATGGAACTGACCAGCGAGTCGGGCAGTGGCTCTTTATGGAAATATGTTTGGCAGGCATCTGGATGACAGTGACTGATGGACCAGAACACGGCGAACAGGAGACCCGCCATGATGATGACAGTCACGGTCACAGTGGTCGCCCTCTTCCACACAGCGCCTGGACCTGCCGACAGTAAAAACATCCGTCTTTCTGTTTGCACACTGTCGGTATGTTAGATAGTTTTTACCAACCGGATCATTTGGACTTTACAGCTGTGTAGAGATGAAAGGTGTGATAATTATCTTCTGACAGTAACTGTCATTTGTGGCCATTTTCCCTTGATTACATCAGGTTGGGATCCAGACCTGTTCACTGCTCCATCCTGGGGACAGAGCAGCTGATTCTCCACTCTACTGGTTTGTGAGATTTTTTTGTTTTTTATGTTTTCACCTGTATCAGTCAGCCAGTCAGCCAGTCAGTCAGTCAGTCAGTCAGTCAGTCAGTCAGTCAGTCAGTCAGGATTACACAAAAGTACTGAACCGATTTGCACCAACTTGGTGGAGGACATGGACATGGACCAGGGAAGAACCTGTTAAGTATTGGTGAGGATCCACTAAAGGTGTGTGCCCAGGAATTTCCTTTATCACTTATTCCTTAACATTGTGAGCATTTTTCAACATGTTTGATAATTTCTCAGGACAAAACGTTTGGATCTTTATGTAAAAAATCAGATGTGTTAGCGGTTTCTATGAGGTTGTACATTTTGGTAAGAATATGGATTGTGAAAACATTTTCTGAAGGTCAGTAAGTGCTCTTGAAAAGTGGGAATATTTTTGAAATGAGACATTTTAAGAAAGTAAAAACATGAATCATGAGGATGTTTTTGGAAAGGTATTTTTGTAAAATTAGGGAATTTTGGGAGAGTGGGGAGATTTGAAAGTTAAGTTTAAGGAAAAACATGAAATGTGCAGAAACTTATAAACACACTCTTGGAAAATGAGATTATTTTTGAAAATGGGAACATTTTAAGAAAAGTAAAAATAGTAATTTATTATAGATATTTTTGGAATTTAATTTAATTGAGTTTAAGTAATTTTATAAAATAACATTTTGAAAAAGTGAGTTTGGAATTTGGAAATGTTTGAAAGTTAGAATAGTTTAGCAAAGTAGGAACAGGAAATGTGAAGACATGAGGACACATGTCAGCAGAACATGCGTGTGTGAGTTTGCATGTACACCTGTACCTGTGAGGGACAGACAGTGGGGGTCGGTGCTGCTGCTCTGGAGCTGCGGTTGCAGGATGGTCTGAGCTCTGACACAGTACACGACTCCCTCCTGCAGGGCGGCGACATGCAGCATTTTCTGCTCAGCTGGCATCCTGTAGACAACAGCCTGAGGAGAGGGAGAGAGAAGAGCATGAGAAAATACAAGCATAGATGGAAGAAGGTAAGAACAGATAAAGGATGAAGGACAGAAAGAAGGAAAGAGAAAAGAAGAAAGGAAACGAAAGAGTAGAAGTAGAAACGAAGAGAAGAAGAAGGGAATAAAGAAGTGAGGGGAACTCTGACCTGCAGCTCGTCGCCTTTTTTCCACACCGTCACATTGACGACGGCCATGTGAGGAAGTTTGTCAAACGACACCTGCAGGGCGCCACCCACTGCCGACACATTCATCTCCGGCACCGTCAGCACCGCTGCACATAAGATTCACACTCTCACTCATTTATTCCTAGACTAGACTAGACTATGGTGGACAAAGGTCAAAGGTCAGTGTGAGTTTTTTAGCCATTACTTGAGACTTCACACAGCAATTATGACGAGATTTCGCACAAATGGTAAATAGTATTTCTAGTTTATGATGTCAGAATCTATTAGGATCTCCCAGTGATGGGGGGGGGGGGAAACTGAATACAGTGATTTTAAAATGAGTCATCAGTTTTCAGCCTGACAGTTTAATCGTGGTCTTAGATTTCATCCGTCCATGCAAACGCAGTACCAGATTTTGGCCTGCAGATGTCGCCATTTCCCCACAGTGAAATCCTTCATGGTGCTTCAGTGCTTCGCTAGGCCTCATTTACCCCATCACTAGTTGTAGAAGTTATAATTTGGTGTAATAATAAGATCACTGTATTATTAATTATAACAATAATCTGATCATATACATTTATACATTTGGTTCAGGGGGAGAACTTCAGCCAAACAGAGCAGAGGGGCAGCAGCTCGAGTCCCTGTAGCCACAATGTTTGAATGTTCGTTACCAGAACATGTTTAGTACTACTGACAAACCAAGAGATGGCGCCTCTGAGCAGCTTCGCTAATTCTGAGAATTACAATATGTGGCCTGAATATGAAGTGATTCTAACAAGGCAGCATAAACAGAGCAAAAATTCACCTGTCAAAAATATCTGCATTCTTTGAACAAATATTTAATTTGTCTAATATTTGATTTCACGTGTGAGGAAACAAAATCAGTTGCTGTGTCTCTGTAAAACCTGCCCTGTCGCCGTCTTACTGTCTCTGCGGTTGAAAGGTCGGCTGAGTTCGGTCCAGGCCGAGAGCTCCGACCCGCACTGCGCTCTGACCTGGAGGTTGTAGTCCGAGTCAGAGCCCAGGTCAGAGGTCAGGTCGCAGTGAGTGTGTCGAATCCGCTGGCACTCGTGAGCGTCCACCCATCTGCCGTTCTGGACCGTCAGCTCGAACTCGCTGAATGAGAAGGAGACACAACATCACAGAGAGTTTCAACCTGAACTGTTCCTCTTTTGTTTTTATTTAACATTATAGTTTCCTGGGTTACAGTTGCTCATGTCATGTTCTGACAACATGTGGCCGCCAAAGAGTGAAGAGCCAGATACCAAGTTCTGTCTTCGGACTCATTTCATGCCAAACTGCAACCAACATTATCTGGTGGCTTCAACGTACTGAGGAAATTTAAGATAAGATTTAAAGAAGTAGCTGAGCTGTTCAAAAGGAACCAATACTGATATCAGCTTTTAAATACATTGAACTCTGCTCCCGTCAAAACAGGGAAGTGTTGTAAGACTTGTCAACAGCCACAGGCCTGTACCTGAGAATGAACTAATACTGTGTGTGATTGACAGCTGACATGACACAGACTGAAGGTAGAAACTGTGAGTGTGAGTGTTGATGTGTCAGCACAGCGTCAGAGCAGACACACCTGCCGCTTAGAGTTTATTTCGGCAGGTGTGACATTAATGTCTGTATGTAGATCAGAATTTAATTGTGCACAATGATCAAGTAGAACCTGCTGGTCTCAGCTACGTGTTTCACATATTTCACCCTGTGAGACTTTACCTGAGTAAACCTTCCACTCTATGTTGTTACTACTGCAAATACACTGCGCCCAAAACAATGGGACGATTAATTAGTTAGTCCATTAGCAAAAAGTTTGATCATTGCTCAGCAGCATTGTTGCCAGATTGGGCAACCTTCAGGTAAAAGCTGATTTGGGCTTTTTGTACCATTCGTTATTAGTTGTTGTAGTTTGGCTGCTCATCAAACACAAGTAGCAGCAGCTTTAAAGTAGGTTACTTTAAAACTCTTAACCACCTGATTGCTGCAATCTGAACCATGACAAATCTGAACACAGACATGAGGCACATATTTTTAGATTCAGTGACTCCCACTTTCAGAAGAAATCATTATCTTTGATTTGCATTGCAGATTGTATATATATGTATAATATAAATGAATAAACATCCATAAACCCACTTAATGAATAAACAAAATAGAGTCCAGCGCCTATGAACTGAAATAAGTGGCAACCTGACATGAAACTAAAATCATGTGTCTTACTCACCCCTGGAACTGGACATGGTAGAGGATTGAAGTGCCGCACGACGCCTGCGGGGGGCGCCACCTCAGTGTGTGTCTCATGTTGACAGACTCCATGGAGACTGTGCCGGGAGCCGGCAGCATCCAGACCTCTGCTGACACAGTGAGTTCATATTTCAAATCTTATCTTGAACGTCCGCAGACAGAGAGGGAGTGATTATTGTCAGGGTGGCGACTTGAGGTTTTAAGGCCCTTTGGTTTTTATAGTGAACTGAGCTGAAAAACCCAACACTTACATTTAACAGTGTAATCCTCAGGCTCTCTGTCAGTGTTGTTTGCTTTATTTACCGGCGCGTAATGAATCTCGGGGTCGGTTGGACCACAAAGAATCCATCGTCGGATTCTTCGTTGTCCAGGAAGAGAAGGATGCATTAGAAGGAGCCTTTGAAATAGGACAGTCTAGTCACGCCGCTGTGACCAATCGGTCCTCAAATGCAGCCTCTGAAGGATGCGCCCCCCCCCCGAGTTGAGACACTGCTTGTTGTTGTGTCCAGGCGAACGGGTCAGAGCATCAGTGAAACACCAAGGCTCGTGGTGCTCGCGGTCATCAGTGGTGACTCTGACGGACAAACAGCGCACTCTCATACTTGCAGAGCACTATCAGTAAAACGGTGTCCTGAAAACGGCCAAAAAGTTGGGTGTAAAATGATGGACAATTCTCACCATCAACAGTCGCCATCTTGGCTACGTAGCAGGAGGGGAGGGACCAACGTACTTTCAAACTTGTGAATATGGCGGCAGAGGAAGGAGGACATGACACCAGCGCACACGGCAGCAAGTTCCATGTCGCAACACTAGCAGCGTTTCCATTAACTTGCTTAATGCGCGATTTGAAATTGCCAACTAAAAAACGAGTCATGGAAACACGTGAGATAAAAAATAATAATAAAAAAACTTTTCAAATGTAGCAAAAACAAAATGTTCGCATCCTTGCACGAGGTTGGTTTTCAGACTATTCCACAAAGCAATATTTCGGGGAATTGAAATGGAAACACTTTTTCTGCTTTTAAGTCACATGACATCCAAAAACTGATTCTGTCATTACCTGCACCGGACGCCCTCGTCGCCTTCAATCACATACAACAGCGATTGTTGCGGTGGATGCAACGATTACCAGATGATGGAAATCCGTCACCATGTTTAATTGGGACGATATCGCCAGAGGAGTCATCATTCAGTGGAAACACACGTTCACAATTATGTTTTGCCAAAAACATCGCTTCTATTTTTAGCAAAACTGCGAAGGAAACTCAGCTAATTGCAATCACATGTTTGATGTTTGATTGATCATGTTTGATTTCAGACGACACAACCCTGTCGAAGGTCGCGCCCCACGTCGGTGAGTATCTAGTGTAAACAGTGTACTGCACAGAAAGGGAAGTCGGGGGATGTGCTGGAAGTCTGATGCCTGGTCCACCTCGCGACTGACAACGTCCTGCTGCCAGAGCCCACAGGGACCACGGGTCTTGGTGAGCTGTGTGCATGAGGACCGGCAGGTGCAGGTCTCTGCAGAGTACAGACCTCATGCAGGCTGCCTCTATGTTCAATTTCCTGGATCAATTAGCTTGTCACACAACGATTAAAATAACACGATATGGGTTGTGTTGGAATTTGGTCAAATTCGTTCAAACGGAGGAATAAAAAGTGACAGCCCTAAAAAGTTTCCAGTGTTTAAACCGTCTTTTTACTTTCAGACATAATGTTCATACCCTCCAGCTTCTTTCACAAGGTATTGATCTTGTGTTGTAACTGATCTCCTTCTGACAGATTAAGACCTGAAACAGACTCTACTGAGAGAAAGTGAACTCACCGTTCAGCAAGACCATCATCATCATCATCATCGGCAGGAGACTCACAGTCCATCTCAGTCTCATGACCACAGTGTTCAGTCTCCGACCGAAAGGAGGAAAAGGTCTGTTCACGTCAGGTCCACCATGTCCCGAACCCAAACTGATCCAGAATACAACATTTAATTTGATCCACAAATCCCTCAGCAGAGAAAACCTGGTCACTTCAGTTCATCCAAGAGGTGAGTAAAACCCTTAAATCCACTGTGAAGATGACACTAATACCCAAGTTAATCCTTCAGGTCAACATCCGCGTCGTTTCTCTCAGCGTCTGAATTGTCGGTTCAACACATGAGAAGCAGAAGCCGTGTGAGCGTCAGATTCCTGGACCTGCAGAGAAAAGCTGGTGTGTCCGGATGCTGAGGATGGATCCGGGGCGGCAGAGCCGGTCTGACTTGTTGTCACCTCCCTCGGGGCGTCAGCTGTCATCTAATTTACAGGCTGACCTCATAACATGCCTGAAGACGCTTATGGGGCCTTTACAGCTGCAGGTATGTGCAGCCCTGCTGAGGGTTTCTCTGTCACTGTTTTCTAATGACAAGCAGTCTCTGTGCTGTGGGGGGGCTGAGTCTCTCCTGACGGGGAACAGTTTGGAGTTTATTATTAAAAAGTTAGAAATTATTGGAAAAAATAACTTTCTTTTCACAAAGACAAACAACATTTTTAATACTTGATTAATACTGTGAAAGTATCAAAGCCTCAGTCCACAGAGAAATGCACACAGCCTGTATTCAGAAACTGAGCCTTAAAACCATCCGTCAGGACTTCTGGAACTTTGTGATGTCACAACAAAGCAGTCACCAAGCCCCGCCCACCTGGACCCACCATCCAAACCTTTACAGGATTTGGTTTTCCACAGACAAATACAAGTCCAGTTGCCTTCGATTTAATCTGAGAAAGAGATAACTATGACCTGGACGAATGAGAACTTACACAGAAAGGATTTGGTTTCTTTACCTGAAATCTGCTATATTTTTATTAGATCACTCAGAATACAGTCAGCCAATCAGAGGAGAGAGCCTCCTCTCTTCTGGGGGCAGTTGCACACACTGTGCACCATGTGGTTTATCTGTAATCAAGAACATTTATACTGTGAATACACAATTTATGAAAAAACACAGTATGAATACCTGAAGCATGACGGCCTCTGTCCCTGTGTCCTTACAGTTCAGCAGGTTCAGCAGGTTTTTATTTCACAGTAGAAAGTAACAGGAACATTGAGTCTGTTAACAAAACATATTCAGACATCACATTCATCATATTCACGAATCATATTCAGACTGTCCGAGTGAATTCCATCGGGAGTGAAGGTAGAAGAAAGGGATCCGAAGAAAGAATTAAGTGCAGCATGAAAATTCTGGAGGAAATAAAAATAAAACTCAGATAATTAAAAGATGTTGAAATGGATCGGTTCGGGTGGATTTGTTGTTAGAAACTGTTTAGAAACAGTGGATGTTGCTGCTTTTCTTCTCATGTTTAGGGAGAAACTTATTGGGATTTACAACATTTTCGTTCTGTCTCTCTGAGAGAGAATAACCCGCCTCAGTCTGATCGTTTTTGTTTGTTTCTGTAGGACTGATTCACTCGGGTATGAAGTGTGAAGTGTCAGACTTTGGACTTTTATGATGATCAAACATTAACTGTCACCAGCCATAAAACTATAAAACAGAACCAATAAAACAACCTGTGAACCAGCTTCTTCTCTCTCTGTCTCAGCCTGAAACCAACAGATACACAACAACATCTGTGACAACTCACTCTCACATTATTTTTTAAGGTACTTGCTTAAAACATCATACCGACGTTTTATATCACAATATTCAAAACTATCTTGGCTCTCTTTTATAATAAAAAATTGAAGCCCAGTCTTTTGAAACTCTTGTGAAACAAACCTGTACTGATGTGGATGAATTGTTTTCGTGTTTGAAATGTGTTTATCAAAGTCTTAGGTTCATAAAAATAGAGCAACATGTGAGTAAAATAGTAGATTAATGCATAATAAATGCCTAAAACCTTAAAGGCCTTCTATCTCCACCTATGAGTCACGTACGAATATGAAACAGAAAGTGGAGAGTCAACAGATCCTAACAACATTTAAAGTATATTGCTACGCTGTGTTATCACAAAGATATTAATGGAAACATCCGTCGACCTCAGAGATTTAATATAATATTGTATTTATTCACAGTTTAAAATGTGCTCACACAGGTTCAAGCAGCTGTAACTTTTCCATTTCCACTGCAGCCCTCATAAAAGGGTCAAAATACTTCTTACAGCAAGACACTAAATAATCGCCTCTTCAACAGAAGATTATGTCATTATTAGGGCGAGGGGGAGTAAGACAGGAGACATTCCTGCCCTCCATGTTTATGTGACTCGTCAGTGAAAGAGTAGGCTGGGACCTGCACTTCTTTAATTGGACATAAAAATGTTTATTGTCCTTTTACTTCCTACAACACATCGCAGTGCGACGTCTCCTTTTGTCAGCGTTCGGAGGCAGGAAGTATGTGAACAGTGAACTTCAGAATAAAGGAGAGGATGAAACTGACGTTGAGCAGCCGTGTGCGAAACGTCACTGCAATAAAAATTGTTTATCTCAGTTTCATGGTAATAACTGCTGCTGGTTCACTCGAGCTCAGTATTCTTATTGTTATGCCCCATTTGTTCCTTACTTTTATAGTTTCAGGTTGATTCTCTTAGGTATCTGAACATCACAGTCCAGACGAGCTGAATCCTTTTCAGTTAATTACTTTCCACCATGCACTTAAAACAATAAGCTTAACGCCCTTTTAGCTTCTAAGGCCACAGGCTGCTCATTGGTGAGGGTTGTTGAATGGAGTTCCTGCAGACACTTAAGGTTTTAAAGAGAAATCTGCAACTTTGTGATTCAGCTTAAAAGAAACCAGAACTGAACACCTTTCAGAAATAAGACTGTAAAGAACAGGGCTCTTTGTAGAGAAGATGCAACTTTACTATCAATCAGACTGATCTAAAAAGATCGTAAGTAGGGTTAGTACATTAATAAAACAGATGTCTACATAACATTTATATCTGCGACACCAATTCTAAAACCAAACTGCCATTATTCCCTTTGTTCGTTTTGCATGTGAAGAACTGAGCTGTTTTCACTGTTACATAAACACATCCCAGCTTCTTCATTATATTCTTGTTCTACTTCCTCTGAACATTTCTTCCTGTTTCTCCTCCTACTATTCATAATCACCAAAGCAACAACCTACAAGCAACCACTTTAACTCCCTAATAACTACTTGCCTGGCAACACACCGAAAAAAAAACATTTAGCGACACAGTAGCGTGCATCAAGTCCTAGCAAGCACCTAGCAACAACAGCCCTAGCAACGAAATAGTAACCAATAGAAACGTCCTGCAGGATGGAAATGCCCCTTACCAACCACGCTGTGTACTCAGCCTCTTACTATGTCAAAATCAACTGAACACCTAGCAACACCCTAGCAACACCCTAGCAACACCCTAACAACACCCTAACAACACCCTAGTGGCCAAATCCAAGCATCTTATAGAACGCCTAATAAAAACGTAACAACTACCACACTCAAGTATTTAGAGCAGAAATACTCCCCCAACTACCAGGTATTTAGCAGCATCTCAGCAACCAGGTGCACCATAGATACCACTCTAGCAAATCGTTAGCAACCACCTAGTGTCTTTTGGCATGAGGTGGTTTTAGCCCCTTCCTGTTGTGGCTGTAGTTCACTGCGTTGTTTTTGTTTCTGTAGCTTTCTGTTTGCAGAGCATCTCTATGTGGGAGACGCAGCTTTGAACGCAGAGCTGTGGATGAGATGTGTATAAGAGACAGGTGTAAAGTCCTCCTGTTCGAGCCACAGACGTCAGATTAACAAGAAACAACTGAAGGACAGAGACCAGAGCCTCCGACAAGACAAACTGCTCCTGGATTCCCTCGTTTTCTATCTCAGAAGACTGAAGACCAGGACCTGTGATCTTTTCATTCCCCTTTGTTCCACATTTTGAAGGCTCGACTTGACGGCTCCGTTTTCTTTAGACTATTTGTGGCAGTTGGATTTCCTCTGAGGGTCTTTGTTGTTTCATCTCAAGAGTTTTCTGGAAAAGTTGCCATCATGTCGACGGCTATGGAAGGGGTCGGATTCATCATGTGCATCATCAGCTGGCTGGTCACCGGAGCTGCACTGGCCAACGACTACTGGAAGATTTCCACCGTGTCCGGCAGCGTCATCATCTCCCAGAGGCAGTTTGAGAACTTGTGGCACGCCTGTGCCGAAAACAGCGCCGGCATCGCCGAGTGTCGGGACTTTGAGTCGCTGCTTGCCCTCCCCGGTAAGACGACATCAATGACCTACTGAGTTTTAAAAGCTTTTTCTAAACTTTTGCTTTAAAAGCAATTTTCTGGAATAAGGTGCAAGTGTAAGACATTTTAAGGGTTAGGGTTAGGCTTACCCTAGTCTCTTTGGTTTTTGCTTCAGTTTTCAAGTTTTCTTCTTTTGGTAAAAGTCAAAAAGAGTGTATGGGCACCTACATATTCAGTCTCAAGTCTGTGATGAAGTCTATAATGTACATGAGGTGGAAACTGTCACTACTGAGAGATATAAAATAAAACAAGAAATAAGAAATAGATAAAGATAGACATTTAAGAAATGCTAAGTCTTTTTAACTTCATTGGATCTTATTTAAAAAAAAATTTCTATATATTATCAAATCTGTTGCTCAGAAAATAGGCCAACAGGCCATGTGGCACCGTTTCTGAATTAGTCGTCCAAAGGTTGGTGGGTTTTGCAGTCCAGAGTTTCCCGCCTGAAAAGCAAATGAAGATCATTTACTGGTCAGACAGTTTGCTACACAGAAAACATGATTATCTTCATATACAACTGGTTTCATATACATTTTATACTTAGTTTTAGTACCTAGTTAATTTATGAGTTGAATACTTTTCCTCCCATGATGTGTCATATAAAATTATCTGTTCAGCGCCATTTTGAGCTTCATCCTCCAGTGACAGTAAAATGGAGGGAAACGCCTGTGAAGTCGAAACAGAAAGACGCAGCCGCTGTTGCTTTATGTTCACGTTAGTTTGTCTTTGCTTGTTATATCTCTTGTCTTATGGTTTTTTTTTAGTCATGAAGTAGTTGTCAGATTCCTGTTGAGGCAGACTGGTTAACCTTTGGTACGTTGACATATTTTCACATTATTGGCTGAAAATAAAGGCCTGTGATTGGTCAGACAACTTGATTTAAATACCTCAAATATTTTGCCTGTTAAAGTTTAAGCCCGGTCAATATGATCAATTACACACTGTATGATTCGACCTTCTTGGTTACCACCTCAGAGTTTGTCTCTCCTGAAACTGACTGAGGCTCATAAAGAGGCGCGGCAGATTTTTATGATCATTAGAGGTCATTTTATTAATAACTGACTACACCAGCACAGCTGGGAACTGTGAAACACAGACACGCAATTTTACTTCCAGTTCCTCTTTTTTTCAACACTTTGGTTTTTGTGCATTTGAAACAACTGAGATATAAAGTGTTTATCACTGAGCTTGTGGCTGTTCCAAATACTCACTAGATTAATGGATTAATCCGCCATCAACAAATAAACTACATTGACCTGTTTGTTTATTTGATTAAAAGAACAACAACACTGAGCTCCTGTTTTAGGAAACATCATCATTTCAACACCACAAAATGTCTGCAGTCAAAGACTAAAGGTGAATTGATAAAAACATCTCTCCCTCTGTGCAGAATACGTGCAGGCGTGTCGCGCTCTGATGATCGTCTCTCTGCTGCTCGGCCTCGCCTCCATGATCGTGTCTCTGCTCGGACTCAAGTGCATCAGGATCGGCTCGGCCACCGACCAGTCCAAGGCCAAGATCGCCATCACCGGAGGGGCCCTGAGCATCTTCGCTGGTGAGCAAAGCTGACATCAAAACGCCAAGACGACAAGCGACACACCATAACCACAAGTGTTAAACACAGAACTACCTTTAGTGGAGTCAGTGAAGTAGATGGTCAATGAGTGAACAGCGTCAGACGCCTCCTCTTTGTCCAGGACACTCGAGCAGTGTGGGTGTCCGTCACCCAGCTCAGGGTTCTCCAAGGAAACGTCAATCGAGGGCAACTGGACTTGGTTGTAGATACTTGAAGACGTTTTACTTTCTCTTTAACCTCTGTGGGGTCGTCATCACAGGCACTGGGTTCGTTAGTGCTCCTGGCAGTTTGAATGACAGTTTTTAGAGTCACCTGAGGCCAAGTGTGAACGGTTCTTGTTGTTCCTGGGAAGCGATGAAAGGATAGTTTTGTTTGATGGCCGCCCTCACTTCTCTAAAATACGCCCGTGGTTGTCGTCCTTCAGGGGGAGGTAAACTCCTGAGCTGAGCCGTTTGTTTGTTTAAAGGTTGTTTGTGTCGCAGAAATAAAGTTCTGTATATTCCTCACTGCATGTGGCTTTTAGATGGACCAGTGTTTGGTCTCGGTGTGTTTTGTTTTACCGTATGTTTACCTCTTGAAAGCCGTCAGTCACGCCTCAGCCCCTCCACTAATGGAGATCGGCGCTCTAAGAGAAGGGCAGGATACAAATAGTTTGATGGTCAACTTCTGAACAACTGAACCCAAATGAAACACAATTATCATTAGCAGTCTAATGATCAGGTGCAAACAGCTGATGTTTGGACACGTACTGGTTTACCAGTGTTGTAAGTAACTGAGTAAATGCTGTTTTCTTATCTTTCATATTTCTTCCTCAAATCTGATACAACCAACGTTGACTGAAATATGTAACAGAAAATGCAGACAGGATTTTATCAGTCAATTATGTGAAAAAAAAGTTAAACTCATTAAACTTGTTTTTTGTGTTCACAGGTCTGTGCTGCTTGACAGCTTGTTCCTGGTACGCCTACAGAGTCGTTCAGGACTTCAACAACCCATTCTACGGCGGTGTGAAGTGAGTTGACCATCAGAGATTTCCCCCGAAAAGTTTAGTTTGTTCCTCCCACACAGTGGCTGACAGAGTTCAAGGAAAGAAGAAAGGGAAGTGATGTAATGAGTCTGTGGCGAGAGAACGACCTAAAGGTCCCATATTTTAAATGTTACTGGTGTTTTATTTGAAGTGTTGATCCATCAGAAGATATAAAAACCATCTCAGTGTAGTTTTACATCTCCTCTCTCAGGTTTCTCTCTGCAGCTCTAGTAACAACAGGTCAGTGAGCCAATCAGAAGAGAGGAGGCTCTGAGCCTCTCTTCTGATTGGCTGACTGTTTTCTGAGTGATCCGATAAAAATAAAGCAGATTTCAGGTAAAAACACTCAGAGAAACCAAATCCTGCAAGGTTTGGATGGTGGGTCCAGGTGGGCGGGGCTTGGTGACTGCTTTGTTGTGACATCACAAAGTTCCAGAAGTCCTGACGGCTGGTTTTAAGGCTCAGTTTCTGAATACAGGCTGTGTGCATTTCTCTGTGGACTGAGGCTTTGATACTTTCACAGTATTAATATAGAAGCTAGAGCTGATCTATAATCTATAATCCCACTACACATGGACATAGACCTTTACACTGGAGGAGCTTTAATAATAACAAACAACAACTCGTTGTTTTGTTTCCTTTCTCCCACATTATTTAACATTTCACAAATCTGAGTTTTTGTTGCTGGAAAGTGACATGACGAGGATTTAAATCTGTACTGAAAGGTATTTGGTACCATCCTTCGATAGGCCACTTACAAAGGGTTTATATGCTGCAATTAATGAATGGATTGATTCATGGTTAAAAAATCATTTACTGAAACTTTATAGATATTTAATTATATAGTTATGAGCCATTAATAAGAGCAACTTTTGGGTCACCAGGTTGTGGAAAGTCCTGTCTTCTCACCCGCAGACTTATTATAGTAGAACAATATTAACTTATACACAGAGTTTGAGTCAGTGTTGATGTCTGCATGGAAAGCTTGAAATAGAACAAATGTAGATAATGCAGATAATAACAATAATAATAATAATAAGTCATCAGGTCTGCAGCTATCAATGTTAGTTTGACATTAATAAAGACTCTCTGGGTTCTTGATTTCTAATGAGCCTTTAGTTTTTGTTAGAAACAGTCACCTGCAATTATAAACTTCAATAAGTTATTAATAAAAGGTTCTACATCAATGAAGTCCGCGGTTGTAAACGTTAATAATTGGTGTATAAATATAAAAAGACAGAAGTGTAAAGGTTTTAAGTGTAGAAGCTTATTGTGGTTGCTGAGTGACTGTGGTGTGTCTGCAGGTTCGAGCTGGGTACTGGCCTCTTCATGGGATGGGGCGGAGCCTCTCTGTCCATCCTGGGTGGAGGTTTTCTCTGCACTGCATGTAAAAGAGCGTCACCTGGTGGCAAGAAAGGGTAAGTGCATACACACCTGTCATACCTCCTCTGTCTTCTTTCTTTCTTTATATTTTTTGACAGTAACTTAAGTTATAATTTATTTCAGTTTTACTTTTCAGAAGAAAAAACATGTGTTTTATTATTATTTAATTCATTATTTATTATTATTATTATCATTATTATTATGTAATATTATTAATATACAAATTGTACTATGAGTATTTGATATATGTTATAAACTTATATGTTCATATATCCAGAGGAAGTTAAATATGTAACAATTATCTATCTCCTGTTAGGCGACGTATATGGCAACACCATTGATACAGGGACATATTTTACATTTCTGTATTGGATTGACTCTAAGCTGTTTTATGATGATGATGATGATGATGATGATGATGATGATGATGATGATGATGATGATGATGATGATGTTGTGACGCGTCGACATGACTCCTGTTTGGAGCTAATGTCCACGCACATTCACTTTAAACAAGTCTGACCTTGTCGCGCTTGTTTTTCAGAGGTTACCATGGAAACCAACCGCAGAAGGTCTACACTGCTACAGCAAAGTCGGATCCAGACTCCAGAGCTTACGTCTGAACACACACACACACACACACACACACACACACACACACATACACATACACACATACACACACACACACACACCGTACTACCTGCTCTCTTATAGACTACCATTCATTTTCTGAAGGCACTAAAAATAAAGTTTCTTTGAGGGGGCGGTTGGGGGACGGACCTGTACACAAGATGTCTGGCAGGATTTTAACTGATGTCTTAGGAACTATGGGAATTTTCTTACTTGTTTTGAAGAGTTTTTAAGGTTTTGAATCTGAATCTGAATCATGGGAACAGATAAATCTCTGCAGATGATTATTAATGATTGTGTGAAGTGGGTGTTTTGTGTTTGTGTATATGTTACACATATGTCTTACAAACTGTGTTCTAATGTTTAATACAAAAATCTTCTACATATGTACGTGTATTACTAAATAAAATGACTAAGCCAATATCGTTCACGTCTGTGGAAATTTAAAGTTTCCACATGTTCATCTTTACGTGAAACTAAGACGGTGAAAAGATGTGTTTTTTATTTTGTGATTCTTATTTCAATCGGTTGAATCTCAGCTCTTCAAACTTAATAAGAAAATAGTCATTTGAATCCTCTGGTTCAACATTTATAAAAGGTCAGTATACAACTAATAACTGGTTTGTAACATGTGATGTGAGAACATATAGGACATTTATCATTTATCATGTATTTGTCAATAACTGTAAATCCTCCCATATAACACAGATCCTCAGGACCCTGGGCCAGTGCAGAGCGGCTTTAGTAATCCAATATAAAATAACACAGCTGTAATAATTGTTAATATATTAATAAAGACTTAAAATGTCCTTGTATCTTACAACTTCATATTACTGTGTTGTATGGCTGTGACCCCAGGCACGTGCATACTGTGTGTGTGTGTGTGTGTGTGTGTGTGTGTGTGTGTGTGTGTGTGTGTGTGTGTGTGTGTGTGTCTTGTAATCCCCTGTGTAATAATGATGATTAATGCAGTAATCCACCTCTGTCTGTTTACCCGCTGACAGGCAGAACAGTGGATTAAAGATCCACAGCTTCACTCTGCCTATCTATAGACCTCTATACACACACACACACACACACACACACACACACACACACACACACACACACACACTGTGGACTGGATCGAACCTGCTGCTCAACCTTGAGGTTGCGTCTGGACAAACTCTGGATGTCAAAAGTCTGAACACAGCTTCCTATATGACATATGTTCATATGTCCTTATATCAAGAGTGACCTATAAGGAGATATATTATTATCCCATACATCTGGATATGAAGATATAAGTTTAGAACATATATGAAATACCCATAGCAAAATTTGTATATTTACACATATTGAAAACACAAACATCACACAACAAATTATTTGTTAACATTATATATTTATTTATGCAAGTTTATTAAAACAACATACATGTTAAAAATCTATATGTTTATCTATGTTTGTGCATACATAAATAAATAAAATATATTATGTTAACACATAATTTCTAAATAGAAAACATGTGTTCTATGTAAAAACTCGTCACAATACAGATATTTTTAATATATATACATATACAAATTTCACAATAGGTATTTCATATATGTTCTAAACTTATATATTCATATATCCAGAGGATGTATATATGTGATAATAATATATCCCCTTATAGGTGACATATGTGTCAATGCACACTCTTGATATAGGGACATATGTCATATATTACATTTCTGCATATAACTAGTATCATGTAACATAATAAATGACAGATCTGTAAAATAATGTTTCCTGTTGAATTTCCCAGCATGCAGTTCTAAACTGTGTTTCCAAACCTCTCTCCTTGCTGCCTGCAGGGATCATTTATTTTGATGGGCTCAAAGTTGATTAACACATTATAACTTCAGTATGAAAAATTAATTGTAAAAATTATCATTCACAATTTAACATGAGTCTTCATCTAACGCTCCACCAGAAATCAAATAAAGGTATTTTCGACAATATGTGGAGCTGTTCCTTCGACACAGTCAACTGTTTGTTTGTCTTTTGACAGAAACTGGAAAAAGTGGACCAGCATGAGATGCTCTCTCTCCCCTCTTACTCTGTCTCTCTATGTCTCTCTCTCTCTCTCTCTCTAATCTGGTCTGATGTGCTGACTCAGGGGGAACCAGCTTCAATCCTCTCAGTCGGCTCATTCACAGGAAGTGTGTGTCTGTCTCTCTGGATGTTGTGGGTTTGTGGGGGGGTGGAGGGTCAGCCTCCTGTGCGTTGAGGGTGGGTCAAAGTTCACAGCCGGGTCACCTGATTGGCTGATGCGGGTGAAGGAGGCTGTGACGGACAGCAGGTGTTGACATATAGAGCTTCTCTGACCGGCGTCTGTCTCCTCCTCTCATTCAACAACAACACACCCTTCATTTCTGCAACACAGGTGAGTCATTCTCATTCTAACATTGCAGAGAAGAAAACATTTCCACTGTGATATAAATTGCATTTTTTAAATCCTTTTGTCTGTTTTTAAGTCTTAAAAATATAAAATGAGCATCACTATCTTCAAACACTGAACTAAAACCCAGAAAATGTTTGTGTATCTGTGGGAAATCCTCGAAAGGAGTTGATTTGTGTTTTGTGTTGATTTAATCTCATCCACACTGGAAGAATGTTCCACCTCTTTTTTTTAGGAAAATATTATTTCTGGGACTAAATTATAAATAGAAGGACTCAAAAACAAAGAAATTTGTCAATCAATGAGTATTTAAGCATAGATCATTCATATGGTGCGATAAATGTGTCATCGTGGCCAAATGATAGATAGAGATTTTTTTCTTTTCATCAATAGGAAGCAAGAAGGAAAAATAAAAGGTAAATATAAATCCAGGTGAGGGCACGGATGTCAGTATGACATAAATATATAGTTTTTATTTTCTTTTATATTTTAACATTTTATATTTGGCACCAGTATTGCTGGTTTTACTGAAAATATAATCTCATGTATCTTTTACACATTTTCTGTAAAACTTTTCTTGCTTATTTGAATCCTTTTCACAAGTTTTCAGTCGATTCCAAAACAATGAAAAGAAGTAAAAAATTTGTTTCCATTGTTTTCAGTGAGGAAAGGTGAAACACATCTGAGAAGATTTTAACAGGATTAAGAAGCTCAGCAGAGCTAAGTCTGTTTAAATCGCTCAGTCATCTCAATTCGATTAACTCTGCAAGGGGAGCTCATTCATCTATGTAAAATATAAATGAAATGAAACATTGAGTTTGTGAAAATATTCCGTTTTTCTTGAAATATAGTTGATTTTATTTTCACTTTATTCTTTGGTATATGTCTGGAATTTAAAGAAAGACGTACAATTCTGGGAAAACGTTATAGTCTAAACATTGATCTTATCCATATTCGATTTTTAAAAAAAATCATAATAGATGTTGCATGTGGTTTATATCTAATTCCGTCTTGCAGTTCATCTTTGAGCCACTAAAAGGCGCCAAAGCACCGTGACCAGAGTTACACAGGTGTTGAGTTTTTTCGCTGAGATTTCTGCCTCCGCCACAGCACAGGGGAACAGAGGGCTACTTCGTTTGTGGTAATTACAGGAATTAAGAAATAGGTTTTAAAAATTAAAAGGTAACAACCTATTTATATTTCAGTGTCAGGTTAATCTTGGTAATCTTCAGAAAACGCAACTGACAATTCCCACAGGGACTATTTCTTTAGAGGAAAGTAGTTCCGGCGGAAAACGTTGACAGTTGCAGGTGTTTGGAGTCTCCGATGACGCTGTGTTTGGGAAGAGATGTCGGTGTTACGGGTCAGTTGTGATTATTTCGGAGATCCAGATTCACAGGTATCGATCTGAAGAGATAAAAGTATTGATCTGATAAGATTAATATAAGTTTAAATTGGCAGATTCGACTCCTATTATCAAGCTAGTAGCCTCATTTGTGAAGCAGAAATCCTTAAACTAAGGAGGGGTCCTCCATGAGAAGTAATTGATAACCTACTTCCAATCCTTGAAAGAAGGATTATTTTCTCGATTAATTGATTATGCATCATTTAAAATGCCAGAAAACTGTGTGAAGTGTTTCGCAGTTTTGCTTTTAAATTACATCAACAATTAATCGACTATCAACAGTATTTGCTGCTTTTTTCTGTCAATGAATCCAACCAAACGAGGCCACTTAGCTAGCTTAGTTTGGGGTTAAATATATCAGACATGGCTTAAAGTTACCGAAACTGGCAAGTTGAGCAAGTTTAACGTTAATAAACAACAGTCAGGTTTCATTTGGTCGTCTGGTCAGTTTATGGAATTAACGTTTTTAATGTTACAGTTAAACAAAATGGCGCCATTTGTTGTTTAAAAGTTCAGCGGTTACAAATGAGAAGCTTGATAACGTCACTCTCTTGGTCTTAATGCGCCCATGATATAGGCAAAAAAAGTAGTTCCATGTTGAACTGCTGTGTAAACAAACCTCACCCTGACAAAAAACAAATATAACAGTTAGTGATGAAATACTAGTTTAGCTAACCTGGTTATCGAAGTTGGTTTCTCTAAAAAAAAAAAAAAAAAAATAGAGATGTTTGGGATGTTCTGAAGGTGTTTCCATTCCCTCCAAACATCTGGTTGAAAAAAATATTCTGCTTACTGAATGATCAAGATGTGAATCCCCCTTTTTCAAGTTGTTGTATGACCTATTCATGTTGCTGGAAATAACATGCCCTTGCTCTTTTTGAGAAACACAAGCAAAATGTTGAAAATGTATAACATTGGAAAATCACTAACTAGTTCTGGTGACCATATTTGTTTGGATTAGGAAAGAGAGGTGTAATTAAGGCAATGGATTAAAATAATCTTTGCATTGCTCATTAGATGGAATATTTTACACACAGATGGTTTTAAGAGTCTCTCCAGGAATACCTTCGGAACAAAACTATGTGGACTTGCTTTATCTAAGGGTACTTTAAGGTCCTCAGGTTGGACAGAGCTATTCTGAGAAATATGAGATGTTACCAAACTACATGTACTATTATCAAATGAAGGTGTACATTGTCACAGTCCACCAGGTGCATAGCTACCTGGAGAGTGATGGGAGGACACACAGGGGTTGAGTAAAGTAAAAATAAGCAAAAACTCTTGTGTGGGTGAAACATGGACGTGTAGAGGCTTTAGGGAAATATAAGGAGCCCTAAAATGGTCACAAAAGGGCTAAATCAAGCTTCTCAAATCAACATGGACGGCACCATGTGTCAGTGATTCGGTTGTGGGATATAGTGATTGTTTGGATCAGTGCCTCCAACTGGTAGTCACACCTTTGTACCCAGGTTGAAGGCTTTGACTGCCGACAGTCTGTGCCGTCGTTGTTAAATATGTCATTTTAGTTAAGCTGTATGACAGGTTAGGGGCATCTACTGACTCTACTTTATGCTGGTATATTTTACTGACATTTCTCTACAGCTTTCATGGTGTAATATTGAAATGTGTGACTGACCCCTGGCCTGAACCAGTTAATCATATCACAATAATCTGTAACAAACATTCATTGTTCAGTCTCAGAGAAACACATGGTCAGAGCTGCGACTCTCACGTGATGGAAGATGTTTACGTGTCGGGTTCTTTCTCTCAGGCGCTGCTGACTCGCTGCCCTCCATCCTCACCAACATGAGTCCAAAGAATGTCGTTTTCAAGAAGATCTGCAAAGACAAGTCGGTGAGTGAAACATCCCAGATGAAATAATATCACCACCTACACCCTCAGTCACTGTTAGAGAAAGTTAGGAGGGCCACAGCACAAATTTTATTAAACGCAACTGACATTTAAGAGATGGTTCAGTTCTTTAAAGGAACAGACTTGACTGTGCATTCTGTCCAAGTCCTCTTGTTAAACCACAGTCAGACATGTCTGACTGTATCAAGATTGACTCTCGTTAGCCAACGAGCTAGTCAGCAGCTGTAGTCAGCAGGGTTTAGTTAACAGT
>NW_019525521.1:33086-33921 GCF_002814215.2 Seriola lalandi dorsalis | reverse complement strand
ATATTTGAGCTGCGGTCTTTGTATCTCTGTCGCTAAGACAAACTGCTTCACCTGCCTGTTTCTGCATGAGTTTGTCATATGAAAATACAGATCAACATTAATATTCAAGCATGAAATTAGATTTGATGAAGTGTGTAAATACCCTGCATGTCATCAGTGTGTCTTTTCCTGCCGCTCCAGGTTGGAGTCTACATGGGGAAAAGAGACTTTGTCGACCGTGTCGACTCTGTGGATCCAGTGGGTGAGTTGGTCCAAAACAAGAGCAGCAGTCACATGTTATATGTAATGTCAGATCAGGGTCGACCACCTCTTTCACTGTCACTGTGACAGAAGTCTGTCATGGAGGAACTGGAAACAACTGATCTGATGATTGCAGATACCAAACCTGCAGCCAAAACATATCATATTTTTAATCATAAGGCTTTTGTTCAGTCATACTCTAGATGATGTCTACTTGATCTTGTTCTATATTTACCCAGTTCCCTTGAGTCCAATTATTTAATAATGAAAGAAAGATTCATCTCGCTGTACAAACACAAGAAACTGACATTTTCCTCAATGCACCCGGACTCCTAAACACATTTATAATGCAATGAAATGAAATTATAGGCAGGAAGAAGCACGATGTTTATTCATTTAGTTGTTATTTATTTATGTCTCGTTTTGATTTTTGTAGTTATTAAAAAATGAGTTTCCATTTTTATTTTTTACTTTGTTTTTCTTTTTTTCTACCACTAGATGGCGTCATCCTCATTGATCCTGAGGCTCTGCAGGGGAGGAAAGGTCAGTGCTCAAACACACTATTCATTCCCGTCTCTCAGCTGTTGCTGCAGGA
>NW_019525521.1:32372-33036 GCF_002814215.2 Seriola lalandi dorsalis | reverse complement strand
TATAATAATAATGTGTATTTAAGATGAACGTATGAAACTACATGTGAACACATGATCTATTCCTTCATGTTGTCTCTAAATGTTTTCAGTGAAACGAGGATGAAGAAACATGGAGAATAAAGGTGCAGGATGAAGAACATCATCATCAACACCATCATCATCATCATCATCAGCGTCACATCAAAGTATTTGTTGTGTTTCATCTGCACTTTGTCGCAGCAGATCAAAGTGTTGATCCGATCAGCTGATTTCACCGCCTCTGCTCAGAGGAACAACATCACTGTCGGCCATCTTTACACAGAGCGCTCCACTTTCCCAGGCACTCTGAACTAAACACTTCTGGTTCTGGTTCTGACTGGTTCTAATTCTGGTTCTGACTCTGGTTCTGGTTCTGATTCTGGGTGTTATCTCAACGTTCTGAAAAATAAAAACACATTCATCATTCAACTCTCAGCTGCAGTGGAGGTTTATACACACACACACACACACACACACACACACACACACACATCATCTATAGTTATCAGAAGAATTTCTTGTCAATAAGTTGTGATGATTGATTATAAATCTCTGTCGTTAAGATCAATATCTAAGCAGGTCAGTCTTCGTAGACACACCTGCACAGTGCAGCTGTAGTCACATGATGTCTGACAGGTGTGCTCAG
>NW_019525521.1:31207-32345 GCF_002814215.2 Seriola lalandi dorsalis | reverse complement strand
GGACCAGTCTACTCTCTGGTGTTAGCGCCTCCCCTGGACCAGTCTACTCTCTGGTGTTAGCTCGCTCCCTGGACCAGTCTACTCTCTGTTGTTAGCTTGCTCCCTGGACCAGTCTACTCTCTGGTGTTAGCGCCTCCCCTGGACCAGTCTACTCTCTGGTGTTAGCTCGCTCCCTGGACCAGTCTACTCTCTGGTGTTAGCGCCATCCCCTGGACCAGTCTACTCTCTGGTGTTAGCGCCTCCCCTGGACCAGTCTACTCTCTGGTGTTAGCGCCTCCCTGGATCAGTCTACTCTCTGGTGTTAGCTCGCTCCCTGGACCAGTCTACTCTCTGGCGTTAGCTTGCTCCCTGGACCAGTCTACTCTCTGGTGTTAGCGCCTCCCCTGGACCAGTCTACTCTCTGGTGTTAGCTCGCTCCCTGGACCAGTCTACTCTCTGGTGTTAGCTCGCTCCCTGGATCAGTCTACTCTCTGGTGTTAGCTCGCTCCCTGGATCAGTCTACTCTCTGAAGACGGAGTAGTAACTAGAGTGACTGGGATTCTGTGTTGAACACAGAGTGAAGATGAGAGGAAACAGAAAGGGGAGAGTGAACGTGGAGCTGATGAAGATGATGATGAAGACTCTGACAGCAGCTGCAGACTCAGTTCATTCCAGCGCTGAAGAACTGAGCTGTAAATCTGCCTCAGCTCATTTCAGTCTGAAGGTCACGAGCCTCAGCACACAGACTCACAACCACCATCACTCACTCATAACACAAGACTGAGAGAACAGGAAGTCACCTCAGGGACGAGACGCTGACACAAGCTTTATCAATACGTGTATTGATGACTGATGGTTGAAGTTGTTGGTTGGACAGAATAAGACAAGTTAAACTTGTTCAGTTTCACACTGAGGTTTCAAACAGACACTGGTTCAGTTTCTCTGATGTGATCAATCAGATTGATAATTAATTATTCATTACTCATCTCCCATCAATAATACAAATATAATAGTAATAGATAAAATCCTTATCTGCATTAAATCATGTAGAAAACAGGAACCAGAAAAATGAGCCACATGAAATTAATCAATAACTTTTCTAAAAGCAGAGAAATTAAAGATGATCAGACACGTCAGGTAAAAACAAGTGAGTCACTGA
>NW_019525521.1:29759-30558 GCF_002814215.2 Seriola lalandi dorsalis | reverse complement strand
GCGGGATCCGGTTTTCATGTCGCTCCGTTCCGGACGATGGAGGGGCGGGAAGAAAACAAACCGAGTGGAGCCGAGCCCCTCCGAGCACAAGTTGCCCGGGCTACACACAGTGACTTCCTGTACGGGTTTTCAGAATAAAAGCGTTTGTGTGCAGCCCCATGTTGAGAGAATAAAACAGAATAACAAAGTTCAGTTGACCACATATTAACATACAAACAAAAATATGATAAATTTCAAACCACTTAAGATCTGAGCTTTAAATGAACAGCGGTGATGAAGATGGCTGAAGCTCTTCATCACCTCCACCTGCCTCCATCAAGAAACCAGGTTCAACAGCAGAGAAAAGATTTGAAGAACGTCTGTGTGAACAAAGAACTACCTTGATTTATATTTTCTCATAGTTTTATTATTATATGTAGTATTACATTAGTACAGTAGTAGTACCTATGTATGTACTAAACTTTAGTATAATTAACACATTAACCCTCACTGTGAATATGTTTAGTTGTATTTAAATTTCTTAAATTTAAATTTTTTAACTTCCTACTTCAATCTTTTACATATCCGCCCCCTTCCTGAATCACCTGAGACCAGCCAGGTGACAGAGAGACACAGGGAGACAGACGATTCACCTACAGACCAAGACCGCCACTTCACTGACGGAGGTCAGCTGCAGGAGGGAGCACTGGGAACACTGGGAACACTGGGAACACTGGGAACACTGGGAACACTGGGAACACTGGGAGCACTGGGAACACTGGGAACACTGGGAACACTGGGAACACTGGGAACACTGGGA
>NW_019525521.1:29281-29709 GCF_002814215.2 Seriola lalandi dorsalis | reverse complement strand
CCCTGCCTTACACCCCTCTGCAGGGGAAGCAGCATGGGGCTCAGGGTGACTTCTATCTAAAAGTGGATTCTCAGTTCAGTTGAAATCACCTCCGATCACCAGATGTTCATCTGTGCTGCACCTCTGGATCACATCAGCTAAAGTGTGGAGGAGAGCCAGTCTCTCTGTGCTGCGGTTGGAGCAAACACATTTAGAAAAAAACATTTGGAGCCTTTGAAAATCAGCTGTTATTTTTCAAATATGAGCTGCCATTACATCCTCCACATCAACAGGAAGTGGAATAAAATGTCTAGAAAATAAAAGCCCCACTCCTCCACTAGTGCTGCTTTTATGACTGAAATAAACATGTCCATTCCACTCCCTCCTCCAGTCCCCTTCATTGTCCACAGTGCTGTGGGTCTCCTGGAGAAAAGTCACATTCAACTTTT
>NW_019525521.1:26536-29231 GCF_002814215.2 Seriola lalandi dorsalis | reverse complement strand
GAGATGACGTGATTCAGATCATCAGTTCTACGTGATAATCCCTGGAAAAGCTGCTTTGATAAACACTCTTGTATAACTCTGTATAACATCTGGGTTTTTGTCTCCATTTAAAAGCACTTGACTTTGATCAGCTCATTATCTTGATGGTTGTAGCTTGTAAACAGGAACATACCTGCGCTCATCGTGACCAGTAGTAAAAGATAATATGTTAATAGATGTTTCTCTGACCTTGTTTTTAGCTTTACTACCATGGCGAAGTCATCAAGGTGCACGTCAACGTCACGAACAGCTCCAGCAAAAACATCAAGAACATCATCGTCTCTGGTAAACATGACGCTGTGACATGTGTGACATTTTGCATGAAGCCGGTGCAGGATCAGAACTGGTGTTAAATGTGGTCTACGTGTCTCCTCTTGTCTCCCTCAGTGGATCAGGTCTCCACAGTGGTCTTGTACTCCAATGACATCTACGTCAAATCTGTGGCCATCGAGGAGTATGGGTAATGGTCAGCACACACAACATTTCACAACATTACAAACAGATGTTTGGTTATGACATCGCAGTGAGTTTTTGTCTGTTCGTCCATGTGTTCAGTCGCATGATGAAGGAATTCATAAAAATCCCTCATAGTGAACTGGTTTCTGTCCAAGACGGTTTTTCTTCAGAACGTCACATGACACATTGTCTGTGTAAAGTGTTATTGCTTTATAGTATGAAGTTAAAACTGACCTTTGGACCCGAAAAAGCTCCAACTCACTTCAGACAAACCAGGAAACTAAAGTTATTATTTTTCCTCGGTGAGAAGAGACGCACTAACAAAAAGACAGACGAAGAATTCAGCAGGGAGTTCTGTGATCTCCGGCCTGCTGAGGGCTCCACACACTGAAGTCCGACAGGGAGAAAGACTCAAACTAACCTGGAGGTTGGAGGCACGTCGACTGACTGATGCTTTTCTAGTCTGAGCCATCAACCTGCTGTGTTTTCAGCTCCAATGGCTTCCAGATTAGAGCAGGATCTCTGCTGTCCCATCTGCCATGGAATCTTCAATGATCCTGTCATCCTGTCATGTCGCCACAGCTTCTGTAAAGACTGTCTGCAGAGCTGGTGGACGGACAGAGTGGCTCACGATTGTCCAATTTGCAGGAAGAGATCTTCAATGGAATTCCCTCTGTGTAATATTGTGTTAAAGAACCTGTGTGAGACCTTCCTACAGGAGAGAGATCATGGATCTTCAGAGGCTCTCTGCAGTCTGCACTCTGAGAAACTCAGACTCTTCTGTCTGGACCATCAGCAGCCAGTGTGTCTCGTCTGCAGAGACTCAGAGACACACAGCGACCACAGATTCAGACCCATCGATGAAGCTGCTCCACAACACAAGAAGGAACTTGAAGAAACTCTGGGGCCCTTAAAGGAGAAGTTAAATGCTCTTAATGAAGTTAAAGTGGAGTTTGATCAAACAGCAGAACACATTAAGGTCCAGGCCCGACACACAGAGACGCAGATCAAGGAGCAGTTTAAGAAGCTTCACCAGTTTCTAGAAGAGGAAGAGGAGGCCAGGATGGCTGCACTGAGGGAGGAAGAGGAGCAGAAGAGTCAGGTGATGAAGGAGAAGATGGAGGCTCTGAGCAGAGAGATAGCAGCTCTTTCAGACACAGTCAGAGCCACAGAGGACGAGCTGAGAGCTGAAGACGTCTCATTCCTGCTCAGCTACAAGGCTGCAGTGGACAGAGTCCAGCAGCGCCCCCTGCTGGAGGATCCCCAGCTGGGCTCAGGAGCTCTGATAGACCAGGCCAAACATCTGGGCAACCTGACCTTCAACATCTGGAACAAGATGAAGGACCTGGTCTCCTACAGTCCTGTGGTTCTGGACCCAAACTCTGCTGATCCAGTATTCTACCTGTCTGAACACCTGACCAGAGTGACACGAGGAGGGAGACAGAAGCTTCCTGACAATCCAGAGAGGATTAACTTCCAGGTTGGAGACTGGGAGTGTCAGCAGAGTCATTGATCTCTCAGAGAAGAAGAAGCTCCTGAGGATCACACACACACACACACACACACACACACATATAGGAGCTATAGGAGATGCAGCAGACTGGGATGTGTGCTCCTCTCCTTGTTTCTCTTCAGCCTCTGTAGAACTTTCAGGGTGTGTTGTTTTGAAATGTTTGAAGAGGTTACTGGTGTTGCTGCTGTGTGGCTCTTTCTTGTCACAAATAGTGTACCTTGCTGTATTTTTATCTCCAGGTGAAAAGTAGCAGCAAAGCACGCTACGTTTCCTCTCTGCCATTCTCCATCTCTCAGGTCTGATGATGAAGTGTGCCACTGTGCACGGCTGAGCGCCGGCTTCTCACAGTCATGTGACACGGGCCGGCTAAATACATCAGGGCTGTTTGGATCAAACATGATACAAAAGTAGTGAAAACGTCTGCAAGTGATACAGCCACCCACCTTTTGTATTTCTAGCATTTTACTATTGATATTTTCTAAAGGAATCCATCCCGAATGAGGAAGTTGTGAGGATGAAAGGATCAATCCCACAGGATCAATCCATGATATGATTTAAAGTGTGTTTGTTGTTTCCAGCTTTTCTGTTGGATCTCATTTGATTCATTGAGTTCCTTTGATACTTTTCTCTTCATCTTCTTTTATTATTGTGCTTGTGTGTTTCTTCTTTGTCCTCACTGTGTGGAAC
>NW_019525521.1:23196-26516 GCF_002814215.2 Seriola lalandi dorsalis | reverse complement strand
AGGCTGCAGTGGACAGAGTCCAGCAGCGCCCCCTGCTGGAGGATCACCAGCTGGGCTCAGGAGCTCTGATAGACCAGGCCAAACACCTGGGCAACCTGACCTTCAACATCTGGAACAAGATGAAGGACGTGGTCTCCTACAGTCCTGTGGTTCTGGACCCAAACTCTGCTAATCCAGTATTCTACCTGTCTGAACACCTGACCAGAGTGACACGAGGAGGGAGACAGAAGCTTCCTGACAATCCAGAGAGGATTAACTTCCAGGTCTGAGACTGGGAGTGTCAGCAGAGTCATTGATCTCTCAGAGAAGAAGAAGCTCCTGAGGATCACACACACACACACACACACACACACACACACACACACACACACACACCACACACACACACACACACACACACACACACACCTTCAGACACACACACCTTGACACACGATGAAATAAAGCTAAATAATAAATGCTGAGTTTTATATTAGTTAATTATATTCAAACAGTTTATAAATCTGTAAAACAATTACTGATGAATGTCTGTTTTTTTATTAAAGTGATCAATTAATGTTAAAGCTAAAAATAAATTAATTAATATGAAATGAAATATAAGATAAAGACAAGTTACTAAATTAAATCACAAAGTTTTAGTTAATTATTTTAATTAGAATTTCCAAAGTGCACAGAAAATAGAAACATAAAAATGTTGGACACAGTAATTATCCTCTTTCATGTTGTTACAACACGTGTTGTAAAAGGCAGATGTTGATGTTCACAGATATGACGTAAACAGCTGGAGCTGTATGAAAACATCAGTTTCACACATGAAACCAGTGGATCAAACTCTCCACGTCCGACCATGTAACAAACAAAACGTCCTCACAGCTTTTTATTTTAATGATGAAGATCAAGGATCCTTCAACATCAGGCCACATGTGAAAAATGTGTTTTTAGAATGAAAGTAAACGCTGTGGTCCGGCAGCGACGACATGAGGGTTCCTGTCATAGACAAGAAAAAAATATTTTTAATATTTTTAAAGATGGTTTTGTTTTTAAACATTTATAAACATTATTTACATTTTTAATATAATTAAATATATTTTTCCTTTTTTTTAAATTATATTACTTCCTGATCCATTAAAGCCTTCTGTGACTCAGTCACAAACAAAATGAATGAATCTGATCAGTCAAAATAGATCAAAGGGAAACAGACAGTGAAGCAAATGAAATCATGAACTTCCAACAAGAAGAAAAAGAAATAAAACACAAAAACAGAAATAAATAAATAACTCAAACAGAAAATATCAAACACAGAAACTAAACCAAATAATAATAATTACAAAAAGTGTCGGCCCACTTCCGATACCTTCACGGTCCACCAGAGGGCCCCGGCCCACAGGTTGGGAACCACTGCATTAAAACACAGAAGCAGCTGATTCTTAACTATCAGTTTCACACCTGGAGCCGGTCTCATGTAGACCTGAGCAGAACCAGGATCCTCATCAGGTGTCGGGTCTCAGGTCCAGTTCACACCTGGTATGAACTCGAGTCTCAGATACTGTGGTGTCAGAGGTCATAGGTCAATTTGTTCAGGAGACACCTCACTGTCACAGAGTCGTGGTGTCAGAGGTCACTACAGCTGAGACTGACCTCAGGGTTCTGCTGACCCCTCTGGCTGAAAGATTCACACCTGTGTCACTCAGAAATGTGCTCTGGCCACGCCCACCTGTGATGTCAGCAGGTCCTGGAGCACGCCTGTTCATGACTGCAGCCAGGTGAGGTGGTTTTAAACCTGGTTCTGTGGGGGATCTGTTCTCAGACTTTGGGCCTGGTTCCTCTTCTGGACTTGTTTACTGACGTCGTCACCTGAGCTCGTGTCGTCAGGGGCAACCCTGATGCTCGGGTCATGAGGGGGGACCGGGGGACCAGAGTTAACCAGGTCCTCTGCTGCTGCGGTGGCGTCGCCCTTGTCAGCCTCGGGGTCAGTGGGGGCGGGGGGGGCGACATGTTGTCGACTGCCGCCACCCTGACGGTGTTCTTGCCGTACAGCCGCCTCTCGTACTGCAGCAGCTGCTCCCAGAAGCCGGCGTTCAGCCTGACGTAGGGCCGGCTGTCCTGCACCCAGCGGTGCGCCTGGCGGAGCGTCACCCCCCGGAAGCGCATCAGGTAGGCCATCACCAGCGCCGGCGAGCGGCTCATGCCGGCAGCACAGTGCACCAGTGTGCCGCCCGCTCGGTTGCCGTGGATACGCTCGGCCACGCGGTCGAAGTGGTCTCCGAGGCGCGCGCTGGGCAGGTCGGAGACGGGAACCCGCACACATTCCACCCCCGGGTAGGCGGGGCAGGCGTGGCTGAGCGTGGCGTTGACGATCAGGGTGATGCCTTTCTGAGACACCAGCGCCGCGTTGAGGGGGGCGTCGGCCCCGCTGAGGAACAGGGTGGGGGTGATCTGAGAGACCGACATGAGGCGACCTGTCAGGACACACGAGCTGCTGTTAGGACCGGATCATCGTCAATCAGCTGATTGATTTCTGCTGTGGAGACTTATTTACGTCCAGAGGTTTGATTTATTCTTCTAGAAAAATGACAGACGCCACATTGAAGAGTTCAGTCTTCAGCTGACGAACTTTCTGCTGATCAATTGATTGATCGTTCGAAATTGTTTCAAACACTAAAAAAGAAATCTCTGTATCTAGGACCATTAGCCTAGCTTAGCACAAAGACTGGAAACAGAGGGGAAACTGTTAGCCTAGCTTAGCATAAAGCCTGGAAATGGAGGGGAAACTGTTAGCCTAGCTTAGCATAAAGCCTGGAAATGGATGGAAAACCATTAGCATAGCTTGGCATAAAGACTGGAAAAAGAGGAAAAATGTTAGTCTATCTTAGCACACAGAGTGGATCATGACAAACTGTTAGCCTAGCTTAGCACACAGAGTGTATCATGACAAACTGTTAGTCTATCTTAGCACACAGAGTGTATCATGACAAACTGTTAGCCTAGCTTAGCACACAGAGTGGATCATGACAAACTGTTAGCCTAGCTTAGCATACAGAGTGGATCATGACAAACTGTTAGCCTAGCTTAGCACACAGAGTGGATCATGACAAACTGTTAGCCTAGCTTAGCACACAGAGTGGATCATGACAAACTGTTAGCATCTTTTCTGATGACAAACAGTGAGAATCATAGAGTCTCAGTTTTTCTCTGTTCCTCTGGAGAACAGAACCAAAAACCTGAGGAGTGTGTCAGACTGTAACATGAAGACATGCTCCTTATCAAACACTGTGTGTGTGTGTGTGTGTGTGTGTGTGTGTGTGTGTGTGTGTGTGTGT
>NW_019525521.1:22354-23146 GCF_002814215.2 Seriola lalandi dorsalis | reverse complement strand
TTTTCTCCAGAGTAATCCGATTTGATAATCGAGAGACAAGGGCTGTCAGATGGGAGAGAGACAAGAGACAAGCCGGCAGCTATCAGGACAGTGTAGGACAAGTGGGTAGAGCAACTTCCACTACTCTATAACACAGGCCCTAATGTCACACTGGATGAACAGAAGAGGTGTCTCGTGTTAATTTATCAACATCACTCCATAAAAAAATTTAAAAATGTAAAATAAAATAAAAAAAAAATTAATGTCATGTAAAACTCTTGTATTTTATATGTAAGTCTTTCCAAAGTACATTAAAAAAAGTTTTAACATGCATTTTTAATGAAAAACGAGTGAATTATCCTCATTGAACCATGATCTGTGAGAGGTAAAGAACACCATTACACTAAATATTGATTGAAATGGTTAGTAATGGAGTTAATAATGAGATATAAACAATGTTTATTGGGATTTTTCGGTTTCTGACACTTCTGGATAATTAAACATGCCCCGGGTCAAATTGACCCAGGAACATCATTGCTGTTCCTGAGAAACGAAAATAACAGGAGGGTTAAAGGGGAAAGAAAAAGGAGTGAAGAGTGAAAATGATCATTTCATGGCAGCAACATTAAAGTGGAAAAAGCTTCTATGTTTCAGTGTGTGATTGGTCAAACTGAGACCTTCAGTCTCCAACATGCTGTTTGTGTTCAATCTTCAAATGTCTGCTGTTGAAGAAGAAGATGAAGCTCACTGTCAGCCTGCAGAGGGGATTCATTTCTTCTTTCAACTCTTTCTCTTTCTTTCATTCTCATTCTT
>NW_019525521.1:21408-22334 GCF_002814215.2 Seriola lalandi dorsalis | reverse complement strand
TGCACTGGTTCTACTAGCAGCCCACTTCTAATGGACCTCAGAGGCCTGGCAGGAGTGTACTCCTGAAACATGTCTAATGTGTTTGTACTGATTTATAAACAAGCAGCATCTTCTTATATTCACTTCTGGCAGGACGCCAGTGTAGAGCTTCAAGAACCAGGCTGCTGTGGTCTGAGTTCTGGTCCCTGTAAGAACTCTAGCAGCTCCATTTCC
Source organism: Seriola lalandi dorsalis (assembly GCF_002814215.2). NCBI lineage: Eukaryota > Metazoa > Chordata > Actinopteri > Carangiformes > Carangidae > Seriola > Seriola lalandi. Next base: position 22,121 of record NW_019525521.1, on the reverse strand, counting down.
AATAAGCTGAAGCTCTGTGATGGTCTTTTCGAGGAGCGCTGTCAAAAGACCACTGCAGTAGTAAACCTTGCTAGAAATAAAGGTGTGAATGAATTATTCCAGGTCTGCTTTTGACATGAATTACCTGACTTTTGTTGATTTGAAAGATGATAAAAGGCTGATCTCATGTGGCTATTTAGATAGCTAGAGATCAGAGTCAACAATAACAACGCTCTTATTTGATATTTGTGGAGTTTCATTTGGCGTGCAGAGGGAGAGAGAGAGAGAGAGAGAGAGAGGGATCAAAAACTGCACAAGAGTCAGACCATGACAGAACTCAGGTGTCAAACTGTGATTGACCTATTCAACCATGACCTCCTCCCTATACGTCCTTTTTATCCTCTCTCACCTGACCTCAGTACAGCCGTTCTACTAGAAAGTGGTGTTGTGCGTATAAACGGCTCATTGCAACAATTTGCAGCGTCCTGTACGACGTTTAAAAGCAAAGAAAACAAGACAAACAAGGCACTTATGGAACCACTGGCTGTTCCATACAGGGGTAAACAGCTGCACAGCTGCTGTTTGACCACTCTGAACAGTGTGTCATTGAAAGGGGACATTTTTCTGCAGAACTTTGACTTTTGATACGTCTCTTCTGATAGTACTGATGTACTGCAAGACGTTTACTTGGTGGAATATTTTTACAATAATGTATTGGTGCATTTACCCAAGGA
>NW_019525521.1:20371-21358 GCF_002814215.2 Seriola lalandi dorsalis | reverse complement strand
TCCTTGGGTAAATGCACCAATACATTATTGTAAAAATATTCCACCAAGTAAACGTCTTGCAGTACATCAGTACTATCAGAAGAGACGTATCAAAAGTCCAAGTTCTGCAGAAAAATGTCCCCTTTCAATGACACACTGTTCAGAGTGGTCAAACAGCAGCTGTGCAGCTGTTTACCCCTGTATGGAACAGCCAGTGGTTCCATCTTGTTTCCTTTGCTGTTAAACGTCGTACAGGACGCTGCAAATTGTTGCAATGAGTCGTTTATACGCACAACACCACTTTCTAGTAGAACGGCTGTACTGAGGTCAGGTGAGAGAGGATAAAAAGGACGTATAGGGAGGAGGTCATGGTTGAATAGGTCAATCACAGTTTGACTCCTGAGTTCTGTCATGGTCTGACTCTTGTGCAGTTTTTGATCCCTCTCTCTCTCTCTCTCTCTCTCTCTCCCTCTGCACGCCAAATGAAACTCCACGAATATCAAATAAGAGCGTTGTTATTGTTGACTCTGATCTCTAGCTATCTAAATAGCCACATGAGATCAGCCTTTTATCATCTTTCAAATCAACAAAAGTCAGGTAATTCATGTCAAAAGCAGACCTGGAATAATTCATTCACACCTTTATTTCTAGCAAGGTTGACTACTGCAGTGGTCTTTTGACAGCGCTCCTCGAAAAGACCATCACAGAGCTTCAGCTTATTGGAAATGGAGCTGCTAGAGTTCTTACAGGGACCAGAACTCAGACCACAGCAGCCTGGTTCTTGAAGCTCTACACTGGCGTCCTGCCAGAAGTGAATATAAGAAGATGCTGCTTGTTTATAAATCAGTACAAACACATTAGACATGTTTCAGGAGTACACTCCTGCCAGGCCTCTGAGGTCCATTAGAAGTGGGCTGCTAGTAGAACCAGTGCAGCAGCTGAACTTGGTGAGGCCAACTTTATTTACTCTGCAGCATCTCTGAAACAGACTCCCTGTCCATCTTGAAA
>NW_019525521.1:18407-20351 GCF_002814215.2 Seriola lalandi dorsalis | reverse complement strand
TTTCCACTGATGAAATATTCAAAGCTCAGACTCCATCAAATGTTGTGCTGCATCATTTTATTCCCATTTCCCCAAAGTTCAGTGGCACATGTTTGGTGTCTTTGGAAACTCCCATTTCAAATAAAGTTGTGCTTTGAATGATGAGTGTGTATAAAGTATAAATTGAATTAGTTTCTTCCTCTGCTGCTGCTGTTGCTGTGATGAATCAAACTTGTATTCTGCTGCCCTCTGGTGGCTGCAGCCACACACTGCTCCACACCAGGCGTACTGTAATACCATGTAGCAGTAGTGATGAAGAAACAGTATTTACTGAAGAAAAAGTCCCAACAGCACAAATGTTCATTCATAAGGATGGAAATATTGAACAGTGTGTGGATCATTGTTGGTTTAGTTTTTATTTCTCTTCATGTTGTTCTGAGCTGCAACAGCAAATATGTTTGGAAAGAATGTCTGAGTTACAATTTCATCAACCTGATGAATAAATATTTTTAATGAATCTATCTGCAAACATTCACAGAACAACAACAAACTGTATTCTATTTGTTTTCTACGGTGGCCCTGAGGGCTCACCGATCTGCAGCTAAAGAAAACACATGCAAACACACACAACACAAAGACGTTCAGAAAACATCTTCATCAGTTTGACAACACATGAGCTGCACATACTCACAACACCACGGAAGTGTTTCCAGGAGACACTAAAAAGTGATGAACCTGGCTGGGAAAAGCATTTAACAACAAGTGTGACTGGATGTATTAAAATACACACATGCAAGTGCGTCCCAGCCAGGTTCATCATCCTTTTGTTTTTGCCTCAGTTCCAATAACGGCAGTTAGAGAGAGACAGGTAAGTCAGAGGATGACGTGCACCAAAGGGCCACGGGTCAGACTCCAACCTGCGCCGCTGCGGTCTGGACTACGCCTTCATTGTCCACAGAGAGAGACAGGTAAGTCAGAGGATGACGTGCACCAAAGGGCCACGGGTCAGACTCCAACCTGCGCCGCTGCGGTCTGGACTACGCCTTCATTGTCCACGCTCTAACAGCTGAGCCACGGGGCCCCCACATCACTTTTTAGTGTCCCCTGGAAACACTTCCGTTGTGTTGTGAGTATTTGCAGCTCATGTGTTGTCAAACTGATGAAGATGTTTTCTGAAGTTGTCGGTGTTTTGCCTGTTTACATGTGTTTTCTTATGCTTCAGTGAGCTGAGCTCTCAGGGCCACCGTAGTTTTCTCTGCTATAACCATTCACATCAAAGTAGCCACTGTTTAAACAGCCTTCATGGTCATTTTTGTCACCTCACTTCAGGTTTGGGAAAGATGGTTTCAGTTGATTAAAGCTGCAGTAAAGATTATTTTTGCAACAGATGATTATTCATACATCTAGCAGTTATGAAGCAACATGACTCGACCACCTGATGAATGTAAGTCCACTATTCACTCTTTTTGCTCTGCATTTTTACCATGCACCTAAATGAATCTAATAATCAATCAGTATAATGTAATTTAGTGTGTAAGTGTTAATTCTCCTGGTAGAAATGAAGTGATAATAAAACAGGATGTCAGCTGAAACACAGATCAGAATTGTATTGGGCCATCGTGTCTGATTTGTGTCTACAACTGTGTATATAATGGGAGGGCTGGAGAAGAATGGACAGTCTGAGGCATCCCTGATGAAGAATGAAAAAGCTTTGGACTTAAAGAGCTGCGTGCTCCAGCTTTGTACTGAACCCACAGACATGACACTGACATGAGACTCCCATGAAGAAAGAAATATGTATATTTTCAACACTTGGTTCGATTTAGGAACAGATGGTGGATCAAAAGAAGCTGACTGCAGTGACACAATGGTGGTGAAGACAACAACTGATCCAGCTTTTGTTATTGTTTTGATCCAAATTTAGAGTTAGAAATAGAAATAGTCTGTCACACAGAACATTGAAAT
>NW_019525521.1:16928-18350 GCF_002814215.2 Seriola lalandi dorsalis | reverse complement strand
TGTCTACAACTGTGTATATAATGGGAGGGCTGGAGAAGAATGGACAGTCTGAGGCATCCCTGATGAAGAATGAAAAAGCTTTGGACTTAAAGAGCTGCGTGCTCCAGCTTTGTACTGAACCCACAGACATGACACTGACATGAGACTCCCATGAAGAAACAAATATGTATATTTTCCAAAATGTTGAACTGCTCCTTTGACTGAGGACTTCACATTTGAAATCAGCCACTGATCTGACCGTACTGTTCCACTGTCTTCCAGGATACAGTTATGTGGTGGTGGTGGTGTTAGCCGAGAGCAATGGTTAATAATAAATTAAAGTGGTACCTTTCACTGTCATTCATGACGTGCATCTTCCTGCTCTTAGTCACTGGAATTCAGGCTTTTATTGTGAAAAATCTTTGCAGGAAGTGCTAGGTTTCCTTTACAGGAGCTTAACAATGATGTGATGTGCAGTAGTGTGGGGACTGTTACATAGTTGTGTTGTATTTAGTATTCAGTTTCTTTCCTTGGGTAAATGCACCAATACATTATTGTAAAAATATTCCACCAAGTAAACGTCTTGCAGTACATCAGTACTATCAGAAGAGACGTATCAAAAGTCCAAGTTCTGCAGAAAAATGTCCCCTTTCAATGACACACTGTTCAGAGTGGTCAAACAGCAGCTGTGCAGCTGTTTACCCCTGTATGGAACAGCCAGTGGTTCCATAAGTGCCTTGTTTGTTTTGTTTTCTTTGCTGTTAAACGTCGTACAGGACGCTGCAAATTGTTGCAATGAGCCGTTTATACGCACAACACAACTTTCTAGTAGAACGGCTGTACTGAGGTCAGGTGAGAGAGGATAAAAAGGACGTATAGGGAGGAGGTCATGGTTGAATAGGTCAATCACAGTTTGACGCCTGAGTTCTGTCATGGTCTGACTCTTGTGCAGTTTTTGATCCCTCTCTCTCTCTCTCTCCCTCTCTCTCCCTCTGCACGCCAAATGAAACTCCACGAATATCAAATAAGAGCGTTGTTATTGTTGACTCTGATCTCTAGCTATCTAAATAGCCACATGAGATCAGCCTTTTATCATCTTTCAAATCAACAAAATCAGGTAATTCATGTCAAAAGCAGACCTGGAATAATTCATTCACACCTTTATTTCTAGCAAGGTTGACTACTGCAGTGGTCTTTTGACAGCGCTCCATCACAGAGCTTCAGCTTATTGGAAATGGAGCTGCTAGAGTTCTTACAGGGACCAGAACTCAGACCACAGCAGCCTGGTTCTTGAAGCTCTACACTGGCGTCCTGCCAGAAGTGAATATAAGAAGATGCTGCTTGTTTATAAATCAGTACAAACACATTAGACATGTTTCAGGAGTACACTCCTGCCAGGCCTCTGAGGTCCATTAGAAGTGGGCTGCTAGTAGAACCAGTGCA
>NW_019525521.1:16000-16878 GCF_002814215.2 Seriola lalandi dorsalis | reverse complement strand
CACTGTTTGACTTTGGAGGCAGCGTTGCCTGATGAGTCGAGCACAACACTCCTCCGTTCCGATGGAAAGATGGCCTATAAAGGTTTGAGCCAATCATTGTGCATCAATCACATATCTCTGAGTGTGCATTAAAAGTTATAATAGAAATACACAGGATGAGGAAATAAGAAGTTTCAGTTGAGTGGACAGTCTCTCTCTTCATTGTTTACCTGCTCAGGTTCCTCCATGTTCAGAAGTGATTCTGTTTTGGTCAAGTTCTATAAATGTGCTTGATAATATCCATACTCTTGAAGAGCACAATAGTCATTTAACTTTACACAATCCTCATTAGTGATGTTCACATTTCATCGGACAGGAAATTTACCAGTTTAGCAGTGTGTGGTGTTGTGTGTGAAGTCCGAGGTGTACAGGGTGAAGAGAAGAGGGGAGAGCACCGTACCCTGGGGGGCACCTGTACTGCAGAGCACCACATCAGACACTGTGACGAAGCCTCACCTACTGCTGGACGCCAAATTTGGAGAATTTTGTGAAATCAAACAAAAATAACAATATTTTCAAGTCAATACACAATTGTTAAGACATTCCACACCTGTCCCAGGAAACTGAGCACGTTCTTAATGTCTAATAATCATTTTACACCAAGAAAACGCAGAGTATCAGTCAAAAGTGTGTTTTCCTAGCAGACCCACTAACATTCTATTAATGTTTTATCTTTATATTCAACAACTTACATTAATTCAGTGCTAGTCTTGAACTGAAAGCACCTTTTCGGGAAGATGAATAAATGGCTCAAGAGCCAGTCATGTCCATTCTTCTCAGAGCCTTTGTTGATCAGGACAAAACACTGGCACCCAAAGGTGTGTCTTGGAGAAACAATG
>NW_019525521.1:15522-15945 GCF_002814215.2 Seriola lalandi dorsalis | reverse complement strand
CATTCTTCATCAGGGATGCCTCAGACTGTCCATTCTTCTCCAGCCCTCCCATTATATACACAGTTGTAGACACAAATCAGACACGATGGCCCAATACAATTCTGATCTGTGTTTCAGCTGACATCCTGTTTTATTATCACTTCATTTCTACCAGGAGAATTAACACTTACACACTAAATTACATTATACTGATTGATTATTAGATTCATTTAGGTGCATGGTAAAAATGCAGAGCAAAAACAGTGAATAGTGGACTTACATTCATCAGGTGGTCGAGTCATGTTGCTTCATAACTGCTAGATGTATGAATAATCATCTGTTGCAAAAATAATCTTTACTGCAGCTTTAATCAACTGAAACCATCTTTCCCAAACCTGAAGTGAGGTGACAAAAATGACCATGAAGGCTGTTTAAACAGTGGCT
>NW_019525521.1:14129-15476 GCF_002814215.2 Seriola lalandi dorsalis | reverse complement strand
TGCCAGAAGTGAATATAAGAAGATGCTGCTTGTTTATAAATCAGTACAAACACATTAGACATGTTTCAGGAGTACACTCCTGCCAGGCCTCTGAGGTCCATTAGAAGTGGGCTGCTAGTAGAACCAGTGCAACAGCTGAACTTGGTGAGGCCAACTTTATTTACTCTGCAGCATCTCTGAAACAGACTCCCTGTCCATCTTGAAAGCAGCAAAATCCTCCTAACTTTGGAATCAGGACTCAAAATCACACAGTTTACAGATGCTTTTAGCTGCTACAAAATGAGGGGAAATGTATTACATATTTATCTGTGGCTGTTTGTAATTACATAATAAAGTGACATTTAATAACATTGTATTGAGTTATTACATAATGCAGTGTTAGTGTCATTTGGCCGCTGATTTGAAAGGAATGTAATGCATCAACAAGTCCTGCCCAAGGCCTTTGACTGTGCCACAGTCTTTATGTGTCTTACAGCTCTCCTGGAGTGTGGCATACTATATCTTATTCACCTTATTTAGGATCTTTAAAATCCTTGTGGTGTTAACAGAAATAAGTTTCCAAAGTGTAAACATACCAGTGTCATGTAGTGGTGTCACAGCCACCTCCCTGCTGTAGGCCTCCACTGCCTTGGCTGAACTGACAAAGACTGGAGACTCCTCTGCCAGGACTCTCTCAGCTTACTAAGAATATTTTTCAATGAAGTAATGGTCAAAAACACTTGCCCAGTACAACTTTATCAAAATGACTTTGAGTTTAAATCCATATTTTAAATTTGAACTAAAAAAAAAACCTGTTCAATCTCTGCTTCATATTTAAAGTAATATGCAATCATTCAGAAATACAGGTAAATCATCTCACTTTCAAGACACATATTCCACAGGAGGGGGGCATCTCTTTGTAGGCTGTGTGTCATTGTGTTGGCTGTGCACCTGGACACCGTTCACCCTTTCAGTCTCATGAACGACCGACAAAGTAGACACAAAGTAAATTATTATTCTATACACTAAGAGAAAATGAGCTCGGCCTTGAAAACGGGACATACAATAGCAGACATTATATAACACAGCTGTTACCTTGTGGAGTCCACACTGTTTGACTTTGGAGGCAGCGTTGCCTGATGAGTCGAGCACAACACTCCTCCGTTCCGATGGAAAGATGGCCTATAAAGGTTTGAGCCAATCATTGTGCATCAATCACATATCTCTGAGTGTGCATTAAAAGTTATAATAGAAATACACAGGATGAGGAAATAAGAAGTTTCAGTTGAGTGGACAGTCTCTCTCTTCATTGTTTACCTGCTCAGGTTCCTCCATGTTCAGAAGTGATTCTGTTTTGGTCAAGTTCTA
>NW_019525521.1:13403-14079 GCF_002814215.2 Seriola lalandi dorsalis | reverse complement strand
AAAAACCAACATACCCATTGGTCGACGTCCACCATCATGGCAGGCCAATAACAGCTCAGGGAAATGGCATCTCTGCTTTTAATTTGGCCGCAGTGTGCGCCAATCTAACTGGTGTGAAATTGCTCAAATACAGAGGCTGCCTCGGATGCTCCACACACAACCTTGGCTTTGATTTGTTTGTCAGAGCCCTTGTGTTTAATATAATACAACTGGTCATCTAGGAGAGAGAGTTCATTTAGAGGGGATGCTGTATTTTAAAACATAGGCCACTGAATATATTTAAGGATCTGATGCCGCATTAATTAGTATAGCTTACCTTCCACGCAGTAATTCAAGGCTCTTCTTTTTATAGTGGAATGCTGGTGTTTGGTAAAGTTTTCTGGAAATTCTCCTTTGATGAGAAATTCCATCAACTCCTTGTAGATTTCTGAATCCATGTTGTGAAAAGAAGTTAGGGCTGATTACATCTGGATATATTAGCTATGTAGCTACAGCAAAGTGCAGCGTTGATAGAGTAAAGAAAGTGTCAAGATAATTACGTTGGCCCTGGTGAATCATGTTTGGCCTATTGATTGACAGCTGAATGGAGAGCTGTGATTGGTTCAGAGAATCTTAACACTGTCTGTTCCTTCTTAGGCTGAGCATGTGTAAGATGGGACAGTTTTGGCAAATAGTA
>NW_019525521.1:12949-13353 GCF_002814215.2 Seriola lalandi dorsalis | reverse complement strand
ACAGAGAGGAAGAGAGAACCAGAGCAGGGAGGTTAAAGCAGCTCCACCTGGAGCAGCTACAACAGTGAAAAGCTGCTGAAACATCCAGGACTCAGGATTAATAATCTCATTCATTACATCAGTCACAGAAACTCTTATTTTAACTACATTTATCTCATACAACTTATTTTATTTAAATAGAATTTGAAAAGCAGGATTTGACTTGTGCTGTTGGGACTTTTTCTTCAGTAAATACTGTTTCTTCATCACTACTGCTACATGGTATTACAGTACGCCTGGTGTGGAGCAGTGTGTGGCTGCAGCCACCAGAGGGCAGCAGAATACAAGTTTGATTCATCACAGCAGCAGCAGCAGCAGAGGAAGACATTGATTCAATTTATACAGCACATTTCATTAAAGGTGAA
>NW_019525521.1:10433-12906 GCF_002814215.2 Seriola lalandi dorsalis | reverse complement strand
ACTGAAGGTCTCAGTTTGACCAATCACACACTGAAACATAGAAGCTTTTTCCACTTTAATGTTGCTGCCATGAAATGATCATTTTCACTCTTCACTCCTTTTTCTTTCCCCTTTAAAAGCTCCCACTCAGAGGAAAAGCACACAACAGCTTGAGCTGAGCCGTCAATCAGCAGCAGCGGCCTCATCTGTGGGCCGCAGGGGCTGATGGGAGGTTTGAGGAGGCGTCAGAAACCATGTGGCCCTCGTCTGAGCTCACAGCTCGTCCTTGTTTGGCCTCAGCTGCATCAGAGCTCCACTTCTCCCCAGGTTCACCAGAGGAAACACCACGGCACAAAATGCTTTTCCTCCCAGCTGCTGCTCTGTGCTGTCTGTGTTCAGGTGAGTGTTTCCAGCCAATCAGGAGCCAGCAAACTCAACCTGTGACAAATACTGTCACACTAACCTTCATTTACCTGTCTGTGTCTCTACAGCGCTGGTTGCCATGGCAGCAGAGCTGATTCAGGACCAGTTATCATTGACCAGGAGAGTTGGTCACACAGTCTCCTTCAGCTGTGGAACTGGCCAGTGTTACTATGATTATGTATTCTGGTACCAGAAGAAAGAGACAGAAACATTCAGTCTGATTCTGTATATTAACACACGTGATGGCAAAATAGAGTCAGGTTTCAATCATCCTCAGAAAAATGATTTCACAGCTGTTAAAAATCAGAACGTCTGTCAGTTGAAGCTAGAGAAAGTAAAACTCTCTCATTCAGCCTCCTACTACTGCTCCTGTTTTAAAAAAGGTCCCCACAGTGAGAAATGATCCCTGCAGCCTGAACAAAAACCTCCAGATGAACAGATGTCAAACAGTGTTTGTGACAGGAAGAGAGCAGGAAACCACAGCCCAGGTTCACATATTTCACCTCCAGCTCACACACTTTTTCTTGACTTTTCTATGATATTGATTGATATTTTGATGAGATATTTCAGCAGGTTTCCTGTTGTTCCTCACTGTATGCATGCTGTCTTACTGTGTGTCATCAGACAGCTCACACAGCTTCTTTTCAACAACAGTGATCAACCCTGCTACACAGGGAGTCCCAACACAATGAGGGTGCTAAGGAACAGGGTCAAGGACATGAAGCCACCGCACCTGATGACACCACTACCCAGAACCCCTTGCACAGTTCACGTACTGGAAAGCCTCAGAGTGGTGGTTATACAGTGACGATCCAGAAAGTCCACTGATCCAGATTTTTCTGTCTCCAGACTGATGAAGGTGAATTTTCTTCAGTTTCCTCTTTCACTCTGATCTTCCTTCTCTCTGGTTCTGTGTGATCATCAGCGCTGAAGATGGTCCAATGGAGAACGACCACCACCGGAAACATGGAGACGTGGACTGGAACCTCAGCTGGGACGACCTGAGGTATGTGGCTCAGGTGTGTGACCTTCAGGGAACAGAGACCAGGTAAGTCCAGGTGCAGTCGAGCTTGAAAAAAACCAGCTAGAAAGACGAGATGTTAGTGTGTTGCTTCACTGTCTAAAGAATGAGTCTTGGTAATTACACCAATCAAAGGTGTGGGACACAGAGACCTGTCTCTTATACACATCTGCAGTGAGGACAGGGAAAGGCAGAACTGGGAGGGAGTGCTGGGGAAAGTGCAAGCTAAGTTGTCTAAATGGACATGGTTGCTACCTCAGCTGTCCTACAGGGGAAGAGCTCTGATTGTCAACAACCTGGTGGCCTCGTCCCTCCGGCATTTTAGACTGCAGGTGCTGCTGCCTCCGCCTGACCTTGTGGAACAACTGCAGCGGCTCCTGGTGGACTTCTTTTGGACGGGATGTCATTGGGTGAGAGCGTCGGTCCTGTACCTCCCTGTGGCAGAGGGGGAGGCAGGGCCTGATTGACATTAAGTCCAGAACTGCAGCCTTTAGACTGCAAGCAGCCTCGTGGAGAAGGTGTGGCTCTCGCTGCCCGCTCCTCTGTGGGCGTTTACTCAGAACCGGACTATGGCCGACCAATGGTGTGAGGGACAGGACTACATCGAGCGATGAGAGCGGCCAGCTCCTCTCCCTGAAGACTCCAGTGCAGGGCAGCTTCAGCTCCTGCAGTAAGAAGCAGCTGTACCTCAGCTGCATCAAGGTGCTGAACCTCCGCTCTCTGGCTGGAGTCCGGGAGTCCAGGTGGACAGAGGTGTTTGGCTCAGACTCTTCCCCTAAAGGCAGCTGGCGTCTCCTGTACAAGCCTCCTGTTGAGAAACGGATGTCCGACCTCCAGTGGAGGATCGTACAGACACAGATCTCACTTGAACCCCAGCACTGAGGAGAATTGCCCCTTCTGCCCTGAACCTGAAACCCTCCAACATCTGGTGGTGTCCTGCCCCCGCCTGACAGGGCTGTTCCAGCTGCTGAAGGATGAGGGGGGAAGGCTGGACTGACCCGGTCCGCTGTTTGAAAGGTTTGGTGGCAGCTCGTTTGAAAGTAGAGCGAG
>NW_019525521.1:9691-10383 GCF_002814215.2 Seriola lalandi dorsalis | reverse complement strand
CAGCACTGAGGAGAATTGCCCCTTCTGCCCTGAACCTGAAACCCTCCAACATCTGGTGGTGTCCTGCCCCCGCCTGACAGGGCTGTTCCAGCTGCTGAAGGATGAGGGGGGAAGGCTGGACTGACCCGGTCCGCTGTTTGAAAGGTTTGGTGGCAGCTCGTTTGAAAGTAGAGCGAGCGTTTTTCACACTGACCGGGAACATGAACGGGTTCAGAGCTGAGTGGGGCTTTGGGCAGCTCCTGACCTCACTAGGGGAGGGCTTTTAACTTAGCTTAGCTTAGCTTAGCTTAGCTAAGCTAGTTTTACCCCTTAGTGAATGGAAGTTTTCTTGTTTTGTTTTGTTTCTTTTCATTCGTTTATTTATTTATTTATTCATTTTTCTTTCTGTTTGCAGTAACTTTTTGATTATTTGACTTGTGTGAAAAAGTTTAAGGATGTTATTGATAAGGTCTCAAATAAAGTTGTGTTAAAAAGTCTCTGTCTCTCTCTCTCCCTCTCTCTCCCTCTCTCTCTCTCTCTCTCTCTCACCCACCCTGGGTCTGGGTCTCTTCCAGGTCTCTTCCTCTAAAGGAAGTCTTTTCTCACCACTGTCACCAGCTGCTGCTCTTGGTGTGAATTGTTGGGTCTCTGTAAATAATATTAGAAAGAGAAGGTCTAGACCTGCTCTATTTGAAAAGTACCTTGAGATAACT
>NW_019525521.1:8928-9662 GCF_002814215.2 Seriola lalandi dorsalis | reverse complement strand
GTTCCACACAGTGAGGACAAAGAAGAAACACACAAGCACAATAATAAAAGAAGATGAAGAGAAAAGTATCAAAGGAACTCAATGAATCAAATGAGATCCAACAGAAAAGCTGGAAACAACAAACACACTTTAAATCATATCATGGATTGATCCTGTGGGATTGATACTTTCATCCTCACAACTTCCTCATTTGGGATGGATTCCTTTAGAAAATATCAATAGTAAAATAATAGAAATACAAAAGGTGGGTGGCTGTATCACTTGCAGACGTTTCCACTACTTTTGTATCATGTTTGATCCAAACAGCCCTGATGTATTTAGCCGGCCCGTGTCACATGACTGTGGGGGGGGGGGCTGAGCTGTCCTGTAGAGGTGGGAAGGGGGATCAGGCAGGGCTGCCCGATCTCAGGACAGCTGTACAGTGTGGCCATCGAACCACTCCTGTGCTCAGAAAGCTGCTGAGGGGTCTGTGTCTGCCTGGGCCGGCTCTCGGCCCCCTGTGGTCGTATCGGCTTATGCAGACGACATTAACATCTTTGTCCAGGATCAGAGGGACATCAAGGAGCTTGAGGGCAGCCTAGCTCTGTATGAGAAGGCCTCTTCAGCAAGGGTAAACTGGGGGAAGAGCGAGGCATGTCTGGTGGGGGAAAGGAGCAGAGGTAACACTCCAGGCCTTCCTGGGAACCTGCAGTGGGGAAACACAGGGATGAAGGTCCTGGGGGTTCACTTAGGCA
>NW_019525521.1:8227-8908 GCF_002814215.2 Seriola lalandi dorsalis | reverse complement strand
TTCCTCCCAGCTGCTGCTCTGTGCTGTCTGTGTTCAGGTGAGTGTTTCCAGCCAATCAGGAGCCAGCAAACTCAACCTGTGACAAACACTGTCACACTAACCTTCATCTACCTGTCTGTGTCTCTACAGCGCTGGTTGCCATGGCAGCAGAGCTGATTCAGGACCAGTTATCATTGACCAGGAGAGTTGGTGACACAGTCTCCTTCAGCTGTGGAGGAACTGACCAGTGTGACTATGATTATGTATTCTGGTACCAGAAGAAAGAGACAGAAACATTCAGTCTGATTCTGTATATTAACACACATAATGGCAACATAGATTCAGGTTACAATCATCCTCAGAAAGATGATTTCACAGCTGTTAATAAACAGAACGGCTGTGAGTTGGAGATAGAGAACGTTAAACTCTCTCATTCAGCCTCCTACTACTGCTCCTGTGAGAAGTCTGATCCCCACAGTGAGAAATGATCCCTGCAGCCTGAACAAAAACCTCCAGATGAACAGATGTCAAACAGTGTTTGTGACAGGAAGAGAGCAGGAAACCACAGCCCAGGTTCACATATTTCACCTCCAGCTCACACACTTTTTCTTGACTTTTCTATGATATTGATTGATATTTTGATGAGATATTTCAGCAGGTTTCCTGTTGTTCCACACAGTGAGGACAAAGAAGAAACACACA
>NW_019525521.1:7618-8207 GCF_002814215.2 Seriola lalandi dorsalis | reverse complement strand
CACAATGTCTCCAGGGACTTGGTCAGATCTCTCAGAGATCTGGAGAGAGAGGTGGTGGAGCTGCAAGTTTTAGCAGACTCCACAGGAGAGAGAGGACATGTTGAAGTCCTCAAAGGTAAAAAGCCTGTGCTAGCTGACTTGCTGGGCGTGCCCACCAGGGGCGCTGTGGTACACAGTAGCTGTCAGAATGTTGCTCTGATGGATGCTCCCTCTCACTTCTTCTTTGGGCTGCAGAGGAAAAACAGACAGAGGAGGTGGATGCGCTCTCTGCGCTCCGGTGATGGGCGGCTGCTGCAGGAGTCTGCAGAGATCCGCAGGTATGCAGCAGGTTTCTATCAAGAATTGTTTTTACCAAACACATGTTCATCCTGGGCTGTAGATACAGGCAGAAAGAAAGAGCCAAGTGTCCACTTTTAAACTTCCTTCTGGCTCAGGCTAAGATGGCTGTTCACCTGAGTGGGAGGAGAAAGATGGAGGGATCAGCAGACTGTGATGTAGAAACAGTCTTCATCAGAATGATGAAGAGCAGGTTAAGCACTGACTTTAATTACTACAGTCTGATGAAGGATGTGGAGTCTTTTGAGAAGGT
>NW_019525521.1:2578-7598 GCF_002814215.2 Seriola lalandi dorsalis | reverse complement strand
TGTATCATGTTTGATCCAAACAGCCCTGATGTATTTAGCCGGCCCGTGTCACATGACTGTGAGAAGCCGGCGCTCAGCCGTGCACAGTGGCACACTTCATCATCAGACCTGAGAGATGGAGAATGGCCGAGAGGAAACGTAGCGTGCTTTGCTGCTACTTTTCACCTGGAGATAAAAATACAGCAAGGTGAACTATTTGTGACAAGAAAGAGCCACACAGCAGCAACAGCAGTAACCTCTTCAAACATTTCAAAACAACACACCCTGAAAGTTCTACAGAGACTGAAGAGAAACAAGGAGAGGAGCACACATCCCAGTCTGCTGCATCTCCTATATGTCAGACTCGAACTTGGACAGAACCCAAATGCACGACTCAAAAAAGTTCAACAAAATTATATTTATTAACAAAGTACAAAAGAAAATCACTCTTATGAGGAAACAACAAAGAAACAAACAATAACGTGACTAAGCGCAAAGTATCAAAGTAACAAACTAGAGGAGACAAAAAGAAAATCACTCTCAGAGGAACAAATGGCAAACGCCAGAAAACCAAAAGTCACTCTCATGAGGAAAAACTAAAAGTAACAAGGAACAAGACCTGAATCAACAATGACAGGGAGTGTGGGGCCGGGAGGTTCACGGATACAGAACAAGACCAACTGGCACAGAACAAAGGGAAACGCAGACAGATATACACAAGGTAATGGGGAACAGGTGGAAACAATCAGGGCGGGGAAGACAATCAGTCCAACGGGAGACACCAGGAGGAAGGGCAAGTTACCTGAAACGAAAGGAGAGTCAAATGTCAAAATAAAACAGGAAGTGACGAGACAACATAGACACAAGACAGAAAACTAAACGCAACCAGACACAGATCATGACAATACCCCCCCTCAAGGGACGGCTCTAGACGGCCCAGGAACCTGTGGGTGCCGAGCATAAAAGTCAGAGATGAGATCAGGGTCTATAATGAAGCTCGCAGGAACCCAGGAACGTTCCTCTGGACCATAACCCTCCCAGTCCACCAAGAACTGCCTGCCCCGACCCCTTTTGCGCACCGCCAGAAAGGTCTTGACTGAGTAGACCGGACCACCGTCGACCATCTGGGGGGGAGGAAGAGGCCTGGCCGCGGGAACCATAGGGCTCTCCTTGACCGGTTTCACCCGGCTAACGTGGAAGGCAGGGTGGACCCTCATGGACCTGGGCAAACGCAGACGAACACAGGAGGGGCCGACGACCTTGGCTACAGGAAATGGACCCACGAACCGCGGGGCCAATTTCCTGGAGACAACATGGAGAGGCAGGTCCCGTGTTGAGAGCCAGACTTTTTGGCCAGGCTGGTATGGCGGAGCGGGTCGGCGCCTCCGATCTGCAGCCCTCTTCATACGGTCCACACTGCGAAGGAGTACCTTACGGGCGGCTGCCCAGATACGATGGCAACGTCGGACCATGGTGTGAGCCGACGGAACAGTGACCTCTTTTTCCACCTCGGGGAAAACAGGAGGCTGGTAGCCGAAGACACATTGGAATGGGGACATACCGGTGGCCGAGGTGGGAAGTGAGTTGTGGGCGTATTCCACCCATACCAGGTTCTTGCTCCAAGAGGCCGGGTACTGCGATACCAGGCACCGTAGGCAAGTCTCCAGCTCCTGGTGAGGCGTTCTGTCTGGCCGTTTGATTCTGGGTGGTATCCAGAGGTGAGGCTCACGTTGGCTCCAATGAGAGCACAGAACTCCTTCCAGAACCTGGAGATGAACTGGGGCCCCCGGTCCGAAACAATATCCTTAGGGAATCCATGGACACGAAACACATGGGTCATCATAACTTCTGCTGTTTCTTTGACATACGGCAGTTTAGGCAAAGCAATAAAATGAGTCATTTTAGAAAATCTGTCCACCACTGTGAGAACAGTGGTGTTACCTTCTGAGACTGGGAGCCCCGTGACGAAGTCCAGAGATATCTCAGCCCAAGGACGAGTAGGAACGGGAAGTGGCTGCAGTTCTTTTTGCGGGCGCAGATGGAGCACGCCTCCACATACTCCTGGACTTCCCTCTTCATTGAGGGCCACCAAAACCTTTGGGAAATGGCATACATAGTCCTTTGGACTCCCGGATGACAGGTGAGCAGCGAGGTGTGAGCCCAATGAATCACCTGTGGACGCATGGCAACAGGGACAAACAAGCGATTTGCTGGACAACCACTAGGTGTCGGGTTCTCACCATTAGCTTGCTTCACCTCAGATTCTATTTGCCAAGTCACCGCTCCAACCACACGGTTCAGTGGTAGGATGGGTTCAGGTTCCCTGGCAGTAGGCTCGGGGTCAAACGGACGGGACAAGGCGTCGGGCTTGGTGTTCTGGGACCCCGGCCTGTATGACAGCACAAAGTTAAAACGGTTAAAAAAACAATGTCCATCTGGCTTGATGAGAGTTCAGTCTTTTAGCCTTGCGAATATACTCCAGATTTTTATGATCAGTCCAAACAATAAAAGGGTGCTGTGCACCCTCCAACCAATGTCTCCACTACTCAAGCGCTACTTTGACAGCTAATAACTCACGGTTACCGACATCATAGTTTCTCTCGGCTGGTGAAAGCTTCCAAGAAAGGAAGGCACAGGGGTGAAGCTTATTGTCCTTTTCGGAGCGTTGGGAGAGGACTGCACCCACCCCGTCATTGGAGGCGTCCACCTCCACCACGAACTGCCGGCTGGGATCAGGAACGGTGAGGATGGGAGCAGTAGTGAAGCGAACCTTGAGCTGCTGGAAGGCCTCCTCAGCCTGAGGGGACCACAGGAACGGAGTCTGTGGAGAAGTAAGCGTGTGGAGAGGTGCTGCTATGGCGCTGAAGTTTCTGATAAACCGCCTGTAAAAGTTAGCAAATCCTAAGAACTGCTGAACCTTTTTGCGGCTATCAGGTGTAGCCCACTGAGCCACAGCGCTAACTTTAGCCGAGTCCATTTGTATCTTCCCAGGGGCTATGATGAAGCCAAGGAATGATACAGTGTCGGCGTGAAACTCAATCTTTTCAGCTTTGACATATAATTGGTTCTCCAGCAACCGCTGGAGCACCTGACGTACATGGCGAACATGAGAGTCTGAATCTGGGGAAAATATCAAGATGTCATCCAAGTACACATAGACAAAGTGGTTCAGGAAGTCCCTGAGAACGTCATTTATCAAAGCTTGGAATACAGCAGGAGCGTTAGTCAACCCAAATGGCATAACAAGATATTCATAATGACCATGAGGTGTGTTGAAGCCCGTCTTCCATTCATCGCCCTCTCGGATTCGAACCAGGTGATATGCATTCCTCAAGTCTAATTTGGTGAAGATCTGGGCCTGCTGAAGTTGATCAAAGGCAGATGCCATGAGTGGCAGAGGGTATCGATTCTTAACCGTAATGTCATTGAGTGGCCCATAGTCGATGCATGGTCGGAGAGACCCATCCTTTTTCCCTACAAAAAAAAAAATCCCGCCCCTGCTGGAGATGAAGAGGGACGGATAAGACCGGCTTTTAAACAGGTCTCAATATATTCAGTCATGGTTTTCCTCTCAGAACCAGAGATCGAATATAATCTTCCCTTGGGAATAGGGGCCCCTGGGATCAACTCAATGGGGCAATCATAAGGTCTGTGGGGAGGAAGAGAAGTAGCCTTACTTTTGTTAAAAACTTCTCCAAGGTCATGGTAACAACTGGGCACCGATGTCAGGTCGGGAGCTTCAGAGTCTGTGTCAGGTTTAGCAGAGACAGGGTTACAAACAGTTTTCACAGGCATATCATGACAGGACTTAAAACACTTGTTCTTGCAACCATCAGCCCAGTTCAAGATTTTTCCAGTACTCCAGTCCACGTGCGGGTTATGTTCCTGTAACCAGGGATAGCCAAGCACCAGAGGGTGCTGGGTAGAGTGATACACATGAAAACACATGGTGCCATGGTGGTCACCCACATTAACTTGCAGAGGTTCAGTCTTGTGAGTCGCCTTGAATATCTGGCTCCCATCGAGAGCCCTGGCCTCTAATGGCTTGGTTAATTGTTCAGTTTTTAGATTAAGTTCTTTAGAAAATTCCCAGTCCATGAGACTCTCATCTGCCCCGGAATAAATGGGAACCCCAAGGGAGACAGTGGTGTCATGGTGTCTTACCTTAATTTCTGTTAAGGCTCGGGGAGGCAAGTCGGAGGAGGAAAAACGGCTCACCAGTACCCTCCCGTCTACTGGCGATAGCCGTCAATGCTTTTGTGTCTATTTGAAATCCAAGTGTTGATGAAAGGTGTCCGTTCTGTTCCCTCAGAGAAAGTGTGTTTCATTGTTTCCTGGACTGCAGCAGGCTGCAGCCTCTGTTCCTGTTTTTAGAGGCTGTTTCTTTTGTATGGAGAGGTTTTTACCAAACACATGTTCATCCTGGGCTGTAGATACAGGCAGAAAGAAAGAGCCAAGTGTCCACTTTTAAACTTCCTTCTGGCTCAGGCTAAGATGGCTGTTCACCTGAGTGGGAGGAGAAAGATGGAGGGATCAGCAGACTGTGATGTAGAAACAGTCTTCATCACAATGATGAAGAGCAGGCTAAGCACTGACTTTAATTACTACAGTCTGATGAAGGATGTGGAGTCTTTTGAGAAGGTCTGGTGTGTGAATGAAGGTCTGTTCTGTGAAAGGAGAGAAGCTGCTGTTTGTACATCTATTGGTTTAGTGTGTGTGTGTGTGTGTGTGTGTGTGTGTGTGTGTGTGTGTGTGTGTGTGTGTTTGTGTGTGAATGCATTATTTATATTGGGTTTGTTTTGTTATTGTTTTTATTATTTGTGGGGTGTAATTTTGACTTTTGATTTTTGACTAGTTAAATAAAGAGAGTTAAAAATCTCTCTCTCTCTCTCTCTCTCTCTCTCTCTCTCTCTCTCTCTCTCTCTCTCACCCACCCTGGGTCTGGGTCTCTTCCAGGTGTCTTCCTCTAAAGGAAGTCTTTTCTCACCACTGTCACCAGCTGCTGCTCTTGGTGTGAATTGTTGGGTCTCTGTAAATAATA
>NW_019525521.1:1743-2558 GCF_002814215.2 Seriola lalandi dorsalis | reverse complement strand
CATTTGTGATGTTTTGGACCTCTCCAGTTCATTGGGAATGGAACTTATTTCCATAGACCAAGAAAAAGCATTTGATGGGGTTGAACATGAATATCTCTGGCAGACGCTGGAGGGTTCTGGGTTCAGCTCAGGTCTTATTGCGAACATTCAGGCCTTGTATGGAGACACTGAGAGTGTACTGAAAATGAAGGGTGCTTTGAGTTTTTCCTTTTAAAGTGCAGAGGGGTGTCAGGCAGGGCTGCCCTCTTTCAGGCATGCTGTAGTCATGGCAATAGAGCCTCTCCTCCACAAACTGAGAACACGTCTCATTGGTTTTAAACTAGATGTGTATAAGAGACAGCTTTTACAACTGTGTGAGTGTGGATGTGAACCTCTACACTGATGACACTGTTGTTTACGCACAAATAAAACAGCAGGCAAGTAACTTCAAATTCATATCAAGTTAGAAACATGAAATCATTTCCTAGAAATTTGAAATTTATAGTTAAAGTTAAATATGAGACTTTATTCACAAACTACTTTAAATAAATACAAATGTACATATAAGACATTATTTTCAAGCCACTGAAAGTCTGTGTAACATTACACAGATGCTTCCTGCAATGACTCGTTAGCAGGGCGGATGGTTGTAGCTGTCATTGTGTTATTAAAGTGAAAAGCCACAGCTAACGGTGTGGAGGCTGCAGAGCAGAAACCCACACAGCCCGTCTGCTGCAGGAGAGGAAGTGTTGATTCGCTGTCAACAGTTTTTTATGAGTCCTAACAACCACTGAGAGCAGATTGATATCTGCTGCTGTGCACACTCAGGAACCCCC